>NC_080042.1:36621653-36974306 GCF_012489685.1 Lotus japonicus
TGGCTGGTTTAGAAATTTTATTGGCAGGAATAATTTATTCTTTGAAAACCATATGTTTCTAAACTCTGATAAACGTTTTTAAATAAAACAATGGGAAAAAAGGGGGTGTTACATAAGCACGAATGGAAGAGTTTTTTACGAAAAAAGATTTTTCTCCCCCTCCCCATGAAACTCTAAGCCACCCCCCCCCCCCCAAAAAAACTATTGCTCGCCGAACTTTTTTTTTCAATTTAATTTAATTCGTAGGTATTCTTAGGTGATATCTAGGGTATAAAAACTCTCAGAAAAATTACGGGACTTAAAACTAGAATTAGGGCTTTTTTGTCCAACTTTAAAGCTCAAAATCTGAAAGTTGATATTTTTCGAAACGGGTTTTGAATATCTATAAACAAGACATTTACTAACAACAATCATGCAGGCGCTAAGCAAGTTTAATACTTTAAGCGTAAAAAAGCAACGATTGATTAAAAATGGGTTTATGGCTCAAATTTCATATCTACGGCACACAACGAGAATCTAAGCGCATGGTTTATGATTATGAAGTGTATAGAAGGTATTTGAAAGAAGAAATGAAGTTAATCTGACATTTAATCAAAACTGTCCAAACTTTGGGCACAGAAAGACATGAGAAATAAGAAAAGGTTGTAAGGATGATGATCGTTACCTATGTATCTATCCAACGCCACTGAAATCACGACGATCAGACAAGGGATCGCAAAGTTCTTTCTCTCTCTCTCTAAACTGTGGTCTCTCTCTCTTGGAATAGAGGAGATATTTTGTTTCTCCTCCTTTTATTAGTACTTTAATCTGCTGATTTAAATTGACTATTCGGCGACAGAGTGTCGAAACTCATTTCAGGGCTCATTAAAAATGGGAAAATGATTTAACCGCAGTCTGCATAAAAAACTGCCACATAACTACTTTTTGCAATTGACATCGGATAAGAAAGCTTCCTTCACGAGAAAGATTCCTAGAAGTGTAGGAATAATGACTACGCGAGTAGAATTCCTGAAAGAAGCTTCGGAAAGAAAAACCTTTTGTACAGGGTCTCGCTTAAGTCCCTACAAGAATAAAGTCTTACTTTATCGAGTTTCCGGAAAGAAAAAACTATCGAGTTTATAGTCGAAAGTTCCGTAATGGAAACACAGGTCAAGGGAAAAATACCCTGAAGGTCTTATTCTCTTGTCCCTGTCGACTAAATCTTAAACGATGTTCAGACTTAAACGGAATTAGCCTTTTCAGACTTACACAACACCTAGGTGTGAAAAGTCGGGTGTGAAAACAACTCGTGCTAGACTATAATACTATAATTAAACACAAACTAAGTTGTCTCAAAAGTTTCACTTGATAACTCATTAAATCCTAGTTCAAGCTCCTCTCACACTGACACAACACCTAGGCGTGAATCAGAAATTATTTAAATAATCTAATGCTAAAAACATGGGTCTTACACAAACTACTTAAGAAAGCTATTGCATATTTATTTTGAGAAAAGTTATTTTTGTGACCCCACTACTACAAAAACACTAATTTCGGACGGACAAATCCGTCGCACAATAGTTAAAAATTCCGTCCCTAAAATATTTTGGGACGAAATTGTGACGCGAAAAATTGCGTCGCAATATCGCTCGTTGCAAAAAATTTGGGACGAAATCTAATGTTTCGTCGCACATGGGCGACGGACTACAATGAAGTATTGTCACGGTATTTGCAATGAAATGAATAATTGCTTTTGTGACAAAATAATTTGTTCTGTCGCAATTGTTTGGGATGGAATATTATGCGTTTTATTTTTCAAAATTTGCGACGGTTTGAATAAACTTCTTTGTGACGGATGATATTATTCCGTCGTAAGGTAGGGACGGTGTCTAATAATTTATTTTTTCATAAGGGCGACGAAATGTAATTATTCCGTCGTAAAGTTGAGATGAAATTAGTGACGAAAATAAAAATTTGAGATGACAGAACATAGTTTGTCCCAAATCTTGTGACGAAAAGTTTGCATCACTGAGTTGAAGATTTGGATAAACAGATGGGGACTGAACACACCACAAATGTTTAGCATTTTTTATTTTCTTCACATTTTGATTTTAAGTAAATTATTAAGAAATCTCAAATTAATCTCCAATAATAACTAACAAAATATGAAAATAACATTAATCAAGAATCAACTCACACTTGATCAAAGAGATAAATGAATTTCAATTAATAACAAGCTTCATGTAATTCAAAAAGATCACACCTATACAAAAATACCAAAATACGTAAAAAGTTACTTATTTTCAAGCCACTTATACTAAGCATGCTGGTTCCTTACACCTTCAAAGTACCATCCTCTTCTATCTTTTGAATAGCTTCAATTCCAGCAAGTCCGGATTCAAAACTGCGGAGCTTCTCAATTTAAGAATCCTCCTCAACCTACTTTTCAAGCCACATATACTAAGCATGCTGGTTTCAATACTTCCTTCAAAGTCCTTCCCTGTACCTGTCCTTTGTCATCATCTGAGTTCCTTCCCAAGTGTAACACCTCGATTTTGGGGAGTCAATTTAGTAACTCAAAAATAAAATAAAGCGGAAAAGCAGGTATTTTTTTTCGTTTTGATTTAAATAAAAGACTTGTCGAAATAAAGACTCAACCCAATGCGATGAACATAAACTAATATACAAATATAAATACAGCTCCAGCTGTAAAAGAAAAGTTAACGTCAGTGACAGAAAAGTAGTCTGAAAGTGATGGTTGCAGGCTAATAGGTACAAACCATAATTTGTGACATAGAGTGATAGTACAGTCCGCCAAAGAAAGTAAGTCAGCCTCAAAGCGGCCTCAGCAAGACCTCATAAGCCCAACCAACTCCATATTAGCTACGACATACTCCTACTCGAACTACCCAAGAGAGCGTGTCTCAAAACTCCTCATCCTCCTCATCCTCGGCATAATCCTCGTCGGAGTCAGAGTCAAAATCAGAGTCCAGAATGATCAGCTCGCTGTCCACATCAATGATCTCTCTCCTCTCCAACCGACACACCGACCTAGACACCTCTGTCTCTGCATCCACCAATCTGATGATCACATCCCCCTCCGTCATGCGAACCAACGGTACCACGCTGTACCACAGGAGGAATCATATGACCTAGAACGAATGATGGTAACACAGTGTCAGAATCATCCTCAAACTCAACAGGCCTAGAGGAAGAAGCGGCATCGGAACGGTCAGCGGCGGCGGGTGAGCTCGATCCAGACAATGCTCCACCGACAGTCTCCTCATTAAAGGGATCCTCGTCGTTAGAGGACGGCGGCGGTGGCGGCACTCCAGTACCGTGATAACAGTAAACAGTGGATGGCAAGTTGAAGCTCACCGAGTAACGCGCAACAAACCCTTGGTCAATCTCCCAAATTCGTCAATCTGGTCCTCCATGATCCTCCCAAGGTATACAACCCGGTGACTGGCGCGATGTGTCAGCCACGCGGCTGGGGAATCCCGATCTATCATTTCATATCAGGTTCCCCCCTCGAAGGGTGAACCAGCTCGAACCAATCTGCCAGCGACATCTGACAGTAGGCGTACGATCGCCCTAACACAAGTAGACAAACAAGGCAAGCGCGAGGGTCAATTCACGTAATAGATAAATAGTACATATAGTGCACGCAACAAGTAAAGTATACAGAGATAGATACTTAGGTTCGATAGGCTTATAATAGCATGTAAGTATCATAACTTCAAATGAAATAACAATAGACGATAAATAACAACTCAATCAGTTATCAAGAAACATAACTATATTCAACGATATCAAATCAACAAGTAAGAAATGTATGATGAAATTTATGTCATGCTGCAAGAAATGCTCCGGAATAGATGGGCAGCATCGAGTCAGTCCTAACACTGGCCTAATGTATAACAATTTCTGCTCAGGCGTCTCTTACACCAAACAAATGTAGTCAGATCAGTCGTAACCCGCAGGTCTGCCATTTTCGTCTGCTACTAAGCAACCACCCGCAGTGTTCGTATGCGAAAACCCGGGTCTTATGACCATTTTGGGATTTAACGAGGTCCGACATCCCATCGTGTATTAACCTCAATATGTATGAATGATGCAATATGATTCGCCAATCAACGTACAACCTCACCCGTCACGTCGTCACGTGTTCTAACTAACATATTGTCTCTAAAAATACCCTAAGGTAAATGTCGATTCTGCAACAAAAGACGATCTATATAAAAAAAGAGTGCAACCAATCTTGATGACTTCTCGAGTCATCTTCCTCATCCAATTCGATGGTCAAAATATGCTCAGCGAATGAAAGAGTACCAATGTACTTCGAAACTTACAGTTTCCCGGCTTATCCTTTAGACAGTCAAACAACAAACTGCTCATCGAGCAAAAGAGTACCAACATACTCAGAAACTTCTAGTTTCCTCGACTTATCTTTTAGATAGCCAAACGATGAAACTGCTCATCGAGCAAAGTGCCAAAGCACGTAGGGTTTCCCCTAAACTTGTATTCGGCGACACTTCTCATTTTCCAAAACATAGTTCCAAGCCCTAAGCTTCATTCTGAGATCGTTATCATTAATTAAAATGTTCGGATGCTGTTTAGTGTATTATGAATTTTCTGTGTAAAATAATTTACATTTAGTTTCATCTCTAATTCTATAAGTTTAAAAGATCCCATCAACCCAAATGATTCCCTGAGAAGGTCTCGATCCACTCCACTAAAACAATGAGGGCCCGAACCTCGGTTCGTCCCATTAAACATTCTCTCAAAATCTCGTCACTAGTATGGCATAACTCTCCCGTTTCCCCACACTCAGACGTGTAACAGATATATGTATAATGCACAACAAAGTTAGTATGATCCAACAAAACATGGCACATATATCAACATATCCTAAGATTAACCATTTAGGAAGTAGCATGTGAATCAATCAACATTTATAATCAAGCGATAACACATATGTCGGCCGAAGCCCCAGAAATCGGAGACACACCTCTCTATTGATTAACAACGGCCTAAGCCTCATAAAACATTTTCCAGATCACATAATCATACAAAAGCATAAACAATAAATAAAGTTGAATTTATCGACGCCTAAATCATTAGCTAGCAAGGTAAGTTGCCCTCACCTCTAGGTTTTCCAGCTTCACACTACAGAAGTTCCTCACTCGCTTCACTCACAGCTCCAAAGAGTTCATTAGTCGAACCTTTGAGCAAAACATAATAATTCAACCAATTCAAGTCAGAACTAATCAAACAATAATTACTAACATTAGACGAAACATTACAAGGTCCAGAGTATGACAATCTCACACGAAAAGACGAGTTTTTGCAAAAGAGAAATTTTCCTCCCCCAATGGAGGTGCTCTCGGCCCTGCACATCATGATGTGTATCGGCGCTTTTTCTTAAATCAAACTTGATTCCTCGGTTATCATTAGTCGTATCTAGGGAAAATTAAAGCTTGGAAAAATTATCGAGTCGAAAACTGAAATAGGGACAATTTGGTCAAGGTTTTTAGCTCAGAAATTCAAAGTCAGAATTTTGAAAAATAAATTGGATGGGATTTTTGCTAACGACGTTTATGACAACTAATCCTACTGACGCTAAGCTCAGACGAGAGTTTTTGATCCAAAAAGCAGAACCTTAGCTTAAAAATGGGTTTTTCCACAGTTTTGAATACCTACGACGATCCAGCGAGAATCGGCGGAGTATTTGTGGCGTATAAATGGTAGGGATGATGTTTAGAAAGAAGAATCGAGTTATTCGGACAGTTTTACAAAAAGCACCAAACTTTGAGCACAGAAAGACATACAGAAAAGCGACGGAATTGACGATCAGAGGTTAGAAGTAGTATCCTTACCTCGATGCCAACGTATAGCAACTGACAGTGCGACGGTCGGGCAAGAAACAACTAAAATCTTCCTCTCCCTCTTCTACTCTTAAGCTCGCGAGTTTAGTGTTGAAATGGTGAAGAAAATTTGAGTTTTTCTCCTATTTATATGAGATGGAAACGCGAGAAAATGAAAATTTCGCGATTCCAATTTTTCCTGTGCGTTCCTCTGTGAATTATAAGATAGAATCTGGCGACAGAATTCTAGAACTCGAAACAAGTTTCTTGGAATTTATGTAATTGATCCAAAAACGGTATTAGACGATTCAACTCGAAAAGTTACTTTTTGCAGTCGATGTCGGATCAGAAAACTTCCTTCTGAAGAAAGATTAGAAATGTAAGACCTGAATTTTCAGAACAAGCTAATTTCCGACTCACGCGTAGAATCAGTGTTCCGTAGTTGCTTTCGGAGTTAGTGCGAGTCGTCTGCGCACTTGCCTTATAGCGAGCGCGTCCAGAATAGGCTAATTTCGCTTTAGAGTAACGTTTTAAGTGAGATTTCGAACTCTTGGAAAATTTAAAGATTCTCTTTATTTTACCTTCGACCAGCGTTTCATTTCGGAACTCTGGACTGTACGCACGATAGGCTTCACTTTTCGGATGTCCGACGACGCTAATTTCTTTGGTTCGAAACCCTAGATTCGAGCGATGGATGAAGACTTTTTCTATTCAGGACTTCTAACGAAGATTCCGTCCGCTCTGCCAGATTTGTTTCGACGTTTCCAATCTTTCTTCAGAAGGAAGTTTTGTCGTTCGAGCATCACAGCAAAAAGTAGTTTTTCGGGACAGATTAACTTACACCGCTTTTAAGATTTTAGATATTGTTTTTCCCAAATGTTAGACATTTGTTTTGAGTTCTGGAAATCTGTCGCCAGAATCTCTCTTAGAATTTCTCGGTGAACGTGCTGCAAAAATCGGAATCGCGAAATTTTCATTTTCCCGCGATTTCACCTGCCTATAAATAGCTCGAAAAAGCAAAATATCCCATTTTCTTTCCATTCAAGGGCCGCGAGTTTAGGTGGAGAGGAGGAGAAGATTTTCTCGCGAAAACTTGACCGATCTTCGTGCAGTTCGTCCCTACTTCTAGGTATTGAGGTAACTAGCATGAATCCTACCTCTGATTACTGTTTCTGCTGAGTTTCTGAACTCGTTTCTGTGCTCACAGTTTTGAGCCTTTTCTAAAATGGACCGATTTCTTCGATTTCTTGGTTGGGTTATGTTCTCTAGGTTCCCAAGAGCCTAAAACCTCTGTCAGTAATCGCTGATTGCGATCGAGCTGTCCAAGATCTGAAAAACTGTTTCAAAACCCTTTTTGTCTCACATTTCAAAACTTTATTGTCGAAAAGCTGTAATCTGACTTCGTGCCTTTAGGATTTGTTGTCACGGATGTCATGAGGATCATTGCTGTGAAATCTGTTTTCAGAACTGATAACTTTGAAGTTTTGAGCCTTTATTTTGGACCAAAATGCCCCTGGATAGCCGTATTTCGACCCGATTGTCCGAAAATTGTTCTCACATTTTCTTTGCCTTAGTTTTACCCTAAAACTACCTTGTAAACAGATTTGATCGAAGAAAAAGAGCCGAAGCCCTTTTTCCTTTGAGGCCGTGGGTTATTCCTTAAGGGGGGAAGTTTTTCGTTTTCGAAAACTTGTCTTTTCGTAACCGGATGTCGTATTCTGAAGCTTTAATGCTATGTCTATCGTTTATGTATTGTATTGTGATCGAACTAATCGATTTTGTTTGGTTTCTGCTTTGTTTTCTCCGAGGTTCAGTTGAAGGAACTTTGGAAGGCTCAGAGCAATTGTTTGAGGAAAACTTTGTTTGCGAAGCTGGAACAGCTCGAGGTTAGGGCAACTTACTATATTAGCTATGATTGCATGATAGGCGTCGATCAATTCGACTTATGCTTTACTATGATATTGATTATGATGATGGTCTATTGTTATGAATGTTTTCATAACTTATGATGTTGATGTTGTGATGAATTGAGCGTTTTGACGCGACTTCGGAGTGGAGATTCATTGATCTGGTGATCTTTGATATTTCGGGTTGGATGAACAACCCTAGGCAAGTTCAAACGAGGGGCTTGAGACTTAGCCATTTGTTGGGATCCGTTGGTTTACTTAGACTTTCCCCGGGAAATGTATTTCGGGTGGTTGATCTTTGAAAACTTAG
Source organism: Lotus japonicus (assembly GCF_012489685.1). Taxonomy (NCBI): domain Eukaryota; kingdom Viridiplantae; phylum Streptophyta; class Magnoliopsida; order Fabales; family Fabaceae; genus Lotus; species Lotus japonicus. The sequence goes on from NC_080042.1 coordinate 36,629,717, forward strand.
AATGATAGAGCTTTGAAAACTAGAGACTTTGGGAGACTTAGACTTTGAGAAATAAACTCATAACCTGACTAATGTGAATTGAAATTATTTTTGTTAACGAATAATCATAGGAGAAACTGAAGGGGAAAATATTTACGAAAGACGGGGAAAAGTCGACTTTGTTATGGGTTTGGAGAGTTTGAAATTGGGAAAGCCACTAAGGTGAGCTATGGTGATGATTGAAAATCACCGAGTACTTTAGTACTCTTGGGAGTGTTGTTGGAGCCGTGTTGTACTGACCGACACTTAGTGCTCTTGTTGTTTGGGCTGTATTGTATTGACCGACACTAGACCCTTGTGTACTTTTGTGGGTGGAGTTGTGTTGTATTGACCGACACTTACTCCGAGTTGTGTTGTATTGACCGACACTAACTCATGGTTTTGTTGAGATTGGGTTGTGAGCTAAACACTTTCGTGGTAAGGACGATTCGTTGTTTGGCTAACCATATTGCATCAATCGGGTGAATAACGGGAATGGTTCACCTGTGCATATCATGGTGAATAACGGGAATGGTTCACCTTGCATAAATGATGAATAACGGGAATGGTTCATCATATGGTGAATAACGGGAATGGTTCACCAAGGATGAATAACGGGAATGGTTCATCCAGAATGAATAACGGGAATGGTTCTGTAAAACCCCGATTTCCGTAGAGACTTTAAATCAATAGTGCGGAAAATGCGTAAATATTTTTTTCGTTTTCTTTTCAAAGAGAAGACTTAACATGATGAAGACTCAACCCAAAGATAATAAACATAAAGTATTTGGAGATAGTGCCCGCAGGCGAATAAGTACATCCCATGGTCAGAGCCATGAGTTTTATGAACACAGTTTTCAAGAAGATAAGTCAGCCCCAAACGGGAAATGACAATCAGAGTTGTGAAAACAATCCCCCCATATAATACACTCCTAACATCGACCCTCATCCGATCATGCATGAAGTCCGGGTCCACGTCGAAGGCTCAGTAGCAGTCATTGTGCTCAGGATCCTCCCCGAACGACGAACCATCTTGAATCAGCGGTTGGACGTCTGGCAGCAGGCCGACCGCCCAAACACAACCATACACACAAAGCCAAGGCGCTAGGGTCAACTCACGGAATATAATAGATAATACAAGCAACATGTGATGAATAAAGGGGTATATATATATAGGTTGTATATAGACATATAAGTTCTGTATCGTCTACCCTAAGGTATATACATAACATGTTATCAGATTTCTAATAACAATTCAATATTCAATATCTCAACAGTTCAATAAGTTATATCTCGAAAACTCGATAAGCAATATATCAACGAATATAGTTAAATGCATGGTATGCCAATGCAATGTCATGCTCGAAATATGATCCGGATAGAATGTCACCCTCACGATGACCCGAAGCATCTCGCTCCGCTAAAGCATCGCTTTTATGAAGCATCTCGCTCCTATAAAGCATCTCGCTTTTATGAAGCATCTCGCTCCTGTGAAGCAGCACACTCTTGTGAAGCATCTCGCTCCTATGAAGCTGCACGCTCCTATGAAGCAGCACACTCCTGCGAAGCATCTCGCTCCTATGAAGCTGCAAGCTCCTGTGAAGCATCTCGCTCCGATGAAGTCCGATCTGAGATCGTCCTTCGGAAAGCAGCACACTTTCCAAGAAATGTATGCATGAATGCAATATGGTTAGCCAAACAACGAATCGTCCTCACCAAGGCACGCGTGTCTAGCTAGAGTACATTGTCTCTACAATACCCTAGGGTAAACAAGGAAGTGCTAATCGAATGTGCTAACTTTCCTAGTCACTTGGGCTCACCGTCTCGATGGCCAACCAAACTGCTCAACGAGCAAAAGAATGCATCTCGCACTCAGTGACCTTTCAACTTACCATGGCTCACCATCTCGATGGCCAAACAAACTGCTCAACGAGCAAAAGAGTATCAACATACTCAGAACTGACTAGTTCCCCGACTTATCCCTTGGATTGGCCAACCAATAAAACTTGCTCATCGAGCAAAGGGCCAACGCACAATGGTTTCCCCAGAAACCTGGATCCGACGACACTTCTCATTTTCAAAACACTTATGTTCAAGCCCTAAACTTTCATCTGAGTCTTTTATCATTATATTAAGGGTTTTGAGGTTGTTTAATACGTTATGGAGGTTCATTATGAAATTGCTTAAGTTTCGTCTCTAATCCTATTAGTTTCAAAGATCCCATAATTCCAATGATTCCCTGGAGAAGGTCTCAAAACAAAAGGTCCATCATCACCCAAGTAATGGCCCGAGAAGTTCCCAGGTAAGCTGGCCGGGCACAATGCCTCATTAAAAGCCCTTCTTGCCTTAGACAGAACAACCCAAGTTCTTACGTGAATTCAAATGGGGTTTTTCCAATATCATTTTCAAACTCAATTTTCCTTTGAGAAGGTCTCGATCCATAAAACAATAATAGGGTACGAACCTCGGTCCGTCCCATCAAACTTTATCTAAAAACTCGTCAGGAGTCTGGCATAACTACCCGTTATCCACTATCTTGACGTTCCTCACTCATTCGCACAATTGCACGGTATATTCAATATAGTCAGCAATTCAAGTGCGTAATAGAAAGACACATTATAATCAATATAATCCAAATATCATGTGAACAAATAATCACATAGCCTATAGTTAACCATTTAACAATTAAGCATGCGAGTCAATTATCAACATATCAATGCGATAAATCATAATCTCCCATGTCGGCCGAAGCCCAGAAAACGGAGACACACGTCTCAATGACTCCCCATTTAAGAACAAGGAATGGGCCAAGGCTTTTTAGGCTGGTCTAAGATAGCAAGGGAAAGGCCCTACTACAGAAGAAAAGGTACCACGACACCGACAGCAAGTACAAGGCCTGCCCTAATATTCTACAACAATACAAAATCATGGATTCAAAAACCAGAGAGTTGGTCCACTAGTTCAATACCTCTGAAAGAAAGGAAAAAAAGTATAAGCAGAAGAAGTCCACGTTTAAGACTACAAATGACCAAAAACTCTAGAGGGGGACTTCTCGTGACTTTTGCCTATATCAAGTTGACACGAAGAGGGTTAAGTCAGCAGTTAAATGGCCCTTGTTATGTTCCGCGAGGAGACATAAAATGATTCCAAAGGGCAGGGGCGTAGCGACTACTTAAGTTTGGCGGAAGACCCTACTAGGACACACCTTCCTATAGCTTAGCCGATGACAATCCAGCTACTTCACTTCTCTATATGCAATTACTTGGCATAACTGAACTCAACTACCTCATCAACTAACGTAGAGAAAAGCTTTACAAGCTTCATAGTACAACATCTAAGCTGTAACACCCCACTTTTCGTTATTAGGTTATTTATTATTTTATTTTAATTATTATGTTATATGGTAATTTGATAATTTATGTAATTTAATTTGATGATTATGTGATTATGTGATATAATTAGATGATAAGGTCATTAAGTTATTTTATTAAATAATTATGTGATATAGATAAAAAAGGGTTTTAGGTTTTAAGTGAGTAGTTGGGAGTGGGGCCCATTGTAAGATTATTTAAGGGTTATGAGAGAATTAAAAAGAGATAAATCAGAAAATTAGGATTAGAGAAGCAGCAGAACAGAGGAACACGTGAAAGGTGAAGGAGAGGAGAAAAAGTGGAGAAAACCTAGAATTTGATCTTCAAGAAGAAAAGGGTCAAGGAGGCTTTGTACCGGTGTCATAGAAGGTAAGGGTTTGAATTTACCTTGTATAATTGTAGAATAACAGAGGATGAGTTTAACATGAAGGAACCCCCATCTTCTTTGAAAATTCAGAACTGAGAGACTGTGTTGAGTGTTAACATGTGGTGAGCAAAATTGATTTTGAGCGAAATTGAGGTTCCGGGGAAAATTGGGTTCTCTTCTGTTTTGCCCGCAGATACCCTAACAGTCTGTGTTGTAGAGAGCATAACTCTCTCTACAGAATTTCAAATTGAGTGAAACCAATTTTGTATGAAATCTAACTCATAGCGCTATGTTGGGTAATATTTTCATAATTTTTCGATTGCTGGTTCAATACCAGAATCATTTGCAAGTTCACTCTGTTTCTGGCCGCAGACACCCTAGCAGCCTGTGTTGTAGAGAGCATAACTCTCTCTAAAGAATTCCGAATGGAGTGAAACAAATTTTGTATGAAAGCTAACTCATAGGGTTATATTGAGTAATATTTTCGTAATTTTTGGGTTGCTGGTTCAATACCAGAATTATCTGCAAGTTAAGTCTATTTCTGCTCGCAGACACCCTAACAGCATGTGTTGTAGAGAGCATAACTCTCTCTACAGAATTCCATTCCAAATTGGGTGAAACCAATTTTATATGAAAGCTAACGTATAAGGCTATGTTTGGTAAAATTTTCATAATTTTTGGACTGCTCATTTAGTACCAGGATTATATGCAAGTTTGCTATGTTTCTGCTTACTTCTGGGATTGATTCTGAAACTGATTCTAGTAATTGATATGAGACATTTGATAATTTTGTGTTGCTAGTTTATCGGTGGAATAGTGAATGATTTGATAATTATATTGAAGTGTTATTTTGTGCAATTTTGGTGTGATTTCCGTTATGGAATTTGGTGAGAAAATATGTTATATATTTGGGGCTGGAGTGGTCTCAAATTGCATGTTTTAATTTATGAGTTTTTGCACGAAATACACTTCATTTAGTCAAGAGGCAACATGTCGGTTTTCATTGGAAAAATGAGGTTTGTCCCAGGACTGGAGTGGTTCTGGAAGTCTGGCGTGGACTTCATTGGTGGTTAACTGTCTGGAGTGGACGCGGTGATACCGCTAAGGTTAACAATTGGTACAACATGCATACATTAGAGTCTCACACACTAAGTTTCACGTTTTCAATGGTTTTATGTGTTTGGTGAATTGTTTTGCTGTTGTGGTAAAGTCGAATTATTATTCTTCTTTAAGCTTATAATTTTCCGAAACATTAATAAGAATTGTGAAACTGACTTGAGAGAAAATATTATAATCACTCAGATTTTAAAGACAATGTGAAGACTTTATAAAGCAGGATCTGAATTGTTTACTTGCTCTTTGTTATGCTATATTTTATACAATGTAAGTTCTTACCCTTCTGTTGGAATGATGTTCTATGCGATATCGCTCAGGTACTGGAGGTAGAGATGTGGCTCATGAGGAGTAGCTTCGGAGAGTCTTAGCTTATGTTATTATTATTATTATTATTATTATTATTATTATTATTATTATTATTATTATTATTATAAAATAAGTGTCTTGCTCTGTAATGTAACACTGGGTAGATATTTTACGTTACTTTTACACTTTTGTTGAGAGGATTTTATAACCTCTCCTTATGGAAGTTGATGAATAATTTTCTAAATTATGGTGATGTCGTACTGTTGATGGCCGAAGTGCTTATGAAATTAAGTTCTGAGTATGATCAATTTTATTGGAATATCATGGAAGATAAACCAATTTAAATAAGTGATTTTATGCATCATAGAATTATATGGCTGGTTTAGAAATTTTATTGGCAGGAATAATTTATTCTTTGAAAACCATATGTTTCTAAACTCTGATAAACGTTTTTAAATAAAACAATGGGAAAAAAGGGGGTGTTACATAAGCACGAATGGAAGAGTTTTTACGAAAAAAGATTTTTCTCCCCCTCCCCCATGAAACTCTAAGCCACCCCCCCCCCCCAAAAAAAAACTATTGCTCGCCGAACTTTTTTTTTCAATTTAATTTAATTCGTAGGTATTCTTAGGTGATATCTAGGGTATAAAAACTCTCAGAAAAATTACGGGACTTAAAACTAGAATTAGGGCTTTTTTGTCCAACTTTAAAGCTCAAAATCTGAAAGTTGATATTTTTCGAAACGGGTTTTGAATATCTATAAACAAGACATTTACTAACAACAAATCATGCAGGCGCTAAGCAAGTTTAATACTTTAAGCGTAAAAAAGCAACGATTGATTAAAAATGGGTTTATGGCTCAAATTTCATATCTACGGCACAACAACGAGAATCTAAGCGCATGGTTTATGATTATGAAGTGTATAGAAGGTATTTGAAAGAAGAAATGAAGTTAATCTGACATTTAATCAAAACTGTCCAAACTTTGGGCACAGAAAGACATGAGAAATAAGAAAAGGTTGTAAGGATGATGATCGTTACCAATGTATCTATCCAACGCCACTGAAATCACGACGATCAGACAAGGGATCGCAAAGTTCTTTCTCTCTCTCTCTAAACTGTGGTCTCTCTCTCTTGGAATAGAGGAGATATTTTGTTTCTCCTCCTTTTATTAGTACTTTAATCTGCTGATTTAAATTGACTATTCGGCGACAGAGTGTCGAAACTCATTTCAGGGCTCATTAAAAATGGGAAAATGATTTAACCGCAGTCTGCATAAAAAACTGCCACATAACTACTTTTTGCAATTGACATCGGATAAGAAAGCTTCCTTCACGAGAAAGATTCCTAGAAGTGTAGGAATAATGACTACGCGAGTAGAATTCCTGAAAGAAGCTTCGGAAAGAAAAACCTTTTGTACAGGGTCTCGCTTAAGTCCCTACAAGAGATAAAGTCTAACTTTATCGAGTTTCCGGAAAGAAAAAACTATCGAGTTTATAGTCGAAAGTTCCGTAATGGAAACACAGGTCAAGGGAAAAATACCCTGAAGGTCTTATTCTCTTGTCCCTGTCGACTAAATCTTAAACGATGTTCAGACTTAAACGGAATTAGCCTTTTTCAGACTTACACAACACCTAGGTGTGAAAAGTCGGGTGTGAAAACAACTCGTGCTAGACTATAATACTATAATTAAACACAAACTAAGTTGTCTCAAAAGTTTCACTTGATAACTCATTAAATCCTAGTTCAAGCTCCTCTCACACTGACACAACACCTAGGCGGGAATCAGAAATTATTTAAATAATCTAATGCTAAAAACATGGGTCTTACACAAACTACTTAAGAAAGCTATTGCATATTTATTTTGAGAAAAGTTATTTTTGTGACCCCACTACTACAAAAACACTAATTTCGGACGGACAAATCCGTCGCACAATAGTTAAAAATTCCGTCCCTAAAATATTTTGGGACGAAATTGTGACGCGAAAAATTGCGTCGCAATATCGCTCGTTGCAAAAAATTTGGGACGAAATCTAATGTTTCGTCGCACATGGGCGACGAACATTGCGACGGACTACAATGAAGTATTGTCACGGTATTTGCAATGAAATGAATAATTGCTTTTGTGACAAAATAATTTGTTCTGTCGCAATTGTTTGGGATGGAATATTATGCGTTTTACTTTTCAAAATTTGCGACGGTTTGAATAAACTTCTTTGTGACGGATGATATTATTCCGTCGTAAGGTAGGGACGGTGTCTAATAATTTATTTTTTCATAAGGGCGACGAAATGTAATTATTCCGTCGTAAAGTTGAGATGAAATTAGTGACGAAAATAAAAATTTGAGATGACAGAACATAGTTTGTCCCAAATCTTGTGACAAAAAGTTTGCATCACTGAGTTGAAGATTTGGATAAACAGATGGGGACTGAACACACCACAAATGTTTAGCATTTTTTATTTTCTTCACATTTTGATTTTAAGTAAATTATTAAGAAATCTCAAATTAATCTCCAATAATAACTAACAAAATATGAAAATAACATTAATCAAGAATCAACTCACACTTGATCAAAGAGATAAATGAATTTCAATTAATAACAAGCTTCATGTAATTCAAAAAGATCACACCTATACAAAAATACCAAAATACGTAAAAAGTTACTTATTTTCAAGCCACTTATACTAAGCATGCTGGTTCCTTACACCTTCAAAGCTTTTTCTTCCATCCTCTTCTATCTTTTGAATAGCTTCAATTCCAGCAAGTCCGGATTCAAAACTGCGGAGCTTCTCAATTTAAGAATCCTCCTCAACCTACTTTTCAAGCCACATATACTAAGCATGCTGGTTTCAATACTTCCTTCAAAGTCCTTCCCTCTACCTGTCCTTTGTCATCATCTGAGTTCCTTCCCAAGTGTAACACCTCGATTTTGGGGAGTCAATTTAGTAACTCAAAAATAAAATAAAGCGGAAAAGCAGGTATTTTTTTTCGTTTTGATTTAAATAAAAGACTTGTCGAAATAAAGACTCAACCCAATGCGATGAACATAAACTAATATACAAATATAAATACAGCTCCAGCTGTAAAAGAAAAGTTAACGTCAGTGACAGAAAAGTAGTCTGAAAGTGATGGTTGCAGGCTAATAGGTACAAACCATAATTTGTGACATAGAGTGATAGTACAGTCCGCCAAAGAAAGTAAGTCAGCCTCAAAGCGGCCTCAGCAAGACCTCATAAGCCCAACCAACTCCATATTAGCTACGACATACTCCTACTCGAACTACCCAAGAGAGCGTGTCTCAAAACTCCTCATCCTCCTCATCCTCGGCATAATCCTCGTCGGAGTCAGAGTCAAAATCAGAGTCCAGAATGATCAGCTCGCTGTCCACATCAATGATCTCTCTCCTCTCCAACCGACACACCGACCTAGACACCTCTGTCTCTGCATCCACCAATCTGATGATCACATCCCCCTCCGTCATGCGAACCAACGGTACCACGCTGTACCACAGGAGGAATCATATGACCTAGAACGAATGATGGTAACACAGTGTCAGAATCATCCTCAAACTCAACAGGCCTAGAGGAAGAAGCGGCATCGGAACGGTCAGCGGCGGCGGGTGAGCTCGATCCAGACAATGCTCCACCGACAGTCTCCTCATTAAAGGGATCCTCGTCGTTAGAGGACGGCGGCGGTGGCGGCACTCCAGTACCGTGATAACAGTAAACAGTGGATGGCAAGTTGAAGCTCACCGAGTAACGCGCAACAAACCCTTGGTCAATCTCCCAAATTCGTCAATCTGGTCCTCCATGATCCTCCCAAGGTATACAACCCGGTGACTGGCGCGATGTGTCAGCCACGCGGCTGGGGAATCCCGATCTATCATTTCATATCAGGTTCCCCCCTCGAAGGGTGAACCAGCTCGAACCAATCTGCCAGCGACATCTGACAGTAGGCGTACGATCGCCCTAACACAAGTAGACAAACAAGGCAAGCGCGAGGGTCAATTCACGTAATAGATAAATAGTACATATAGTGCACGCAACAAGTAAAGTATACAGAGATAGATACTTAGGTTCGATAGGCTTATAATAGCATGTAAGTATCATAACTTCAAATGAAATAACAATAGACGATAAATAACAACTCAATCAGTTATCAAGAAACATAACTATATTCAACGATATCAAATCAACAAGTAAGAAATGTATGATGAAATTTATGTCATGCTGCAAGAAATGCTCCGGAATAGATGGGCAGCATCGAGTCAGTCCTAACACTGGCCTAATGTATAACAATTTCTGCTCAGGCGTCTCTTACACCAAACAAATGTAGTCAGATCAGTCGTAATCCGCAGGTCTGCCATTTTCGTCTGCTACTAAGCAACCACCCGCAGTGTTCGTATGCGAAAACCCGGGTCTTATGACCATTTTGGGATTTAACGAGGTCCGACATCCCATCGTGTATTAACCTCAATATGTATGAATGATGCAATATGATTCGCCAATCAACGTACAACCTCACCCGTCACGTCGTCACGTGTTCTAACTAACATATTGTCTCTAAAAATACCCTAAGGTAAATGTCGATTCTGCAACAAAAGACGATCTATATAAAAAAAGAGTGCAACCAATCTTGATGACTTCTCGAGTCATCTTCCTCATCCAATTCGATGGTCAAAATATGCTCAGCGAATGAAAGAGTACCAATGTACTTCGAAACTTACAGTTTCCCGGCTTATCCTTTAGACAGTCAAACAACAAACTGCTCATCGAGCAAAAGAGTACCAACATACTCAGAAACTTCTAGTTTCCTCGACTTATCTTTTAGATAGCCAAACGATGAAACTGCTCATCGAGCAAAGTGCCAAAGCACGTAGGGTTTCCCCTAAACTTGTATTCGGCGACACTTCTCATTTTCCAAAACATAGTTCCAAGCCCTAAGCTTCATTCTGAGATCGTTATCATTAATTAAAATGTTCGGATGCTGTTTAGTGTATTATGAATTTTCTGTGTAAAATAATTTACATTTAGTTTCATCTCTAATTCTATAAGTTTAAAAGATCCCATCAACCCAAATGATTCCCTGAGAAGGTCTCGATCCACTCCACTAAAACAATGAGGGCCCGAACCTCGGTTCGTCCCATTAAACATTCTCTCAAAATCTCGTCACTAGTATGGCATAACTCTCCCGTTTCCCCACACTCAGACGTGTAACAGATATATGTATAATGCACAACAAAGTTAGTATGATCCAACAAAACATGGCACATATATCAACATATCCTAAGATTAACCATTTAGGAAGTAGCATGTGAATCAATCAACATTTATAATCAAGCGATAACACATATGTCGGCCGAAGCCCCAGAAATCGGAGACACACCTCTCTATTGATTAACAACGGCCTAAGCCTCATAAAACATTTTCCAGATCACATAATCATACAAAAGCATAAACAATAAATAAAGTTGAATTTATCGACGCCTAAATCATTAGCTAGCAAGGTAAGTTGCCCTCACCTCTAGGTTTTCCAGCTTCACACTACAGAAGTTCCTCACTCGCTTCACTCACAGCTCCAAAGAGTTCATTAGTCGAACCTTTGAGCAAAACATAATAATTCAACCAATTCAAGTCAGAACTAATCAAACAATAATTACTAACATTAGACGAAACATTACAAGGTCCAGAGTATGACAATCTCACACGAAAAGACGAGTTTTTGCAAAAGAGAAATTTTCCTCCCCCAATGGAGGTGCTCTCGGCCCAGCACATCATGATGTGTATCGGCGCTTTTTCTTAAATCAAACTTGATTCCTCGATTATCATTAGTCGTATCTAGGGTAAATTAAAGCTCGGAAAAATTGTCGAGTCGAAAACTGAAATAGGGACAATTTGGTCAAGTTTTTTAGCTCAGAAATTCAAAGTCAGAATTTTGAAAAATAAATTGGATGGGATTTTTGCTAACGACGTTTATGACAACTAATCCTACTGTTGCTAAGCTCAGACGAGACTTTTTGATCCAAAAAGCAGAACCTTAGCTTAAAAATGGGTTTTTCCACAGTTTTGAATACCTACGACGATCCAGCGAGAATCGGCGGAGTATTTGTGGCGTATAAATGGTAGGGATGATGTTTAGAAAGAAGAATCGAGTTATTCGGACAGTTTTACAAAAAGCACGAAACTTTGAGCACAGAAAGACATACAGAAAAGCGACGGAATTGACGATCAGAGGTTAGAAGTAGTATCCTTACCTCGATGCCAACGTATAGCAACTGACAGTGCGACGGTCGGGCAAGAAACAACTAAAATCTTCCTCTCCCTCTTCTACTCTTAAGCTCGCGAGTTTAGTGTTGAAATGGTGAAGAAAATTTGAGTTTTCTCCTATTTATATGAGATGGAAACGCGAGAAAATGAAAATTTCGCGATTCCAATTTTTCCTGTGCGTTCCTCTGTGAATTATAAGATAGAATCTAGCGATAGAATTCTAGAACTCGAAACAAGTTTCTTGGAATTTATGTAATTGATCCAAAAACGGTATTAGACGATTCAACTCGAAAAGTTACTTTTTGCAGTCGATGTCGGATCAGAAAACTTCCTTCTGAAGAAAGATTAGAAATGTAAGACCTGAATTTTCAGAACAAGCTAATTTCCGACTCACGCGTAGAATCAGTGTTGCGTAGTTGCTTTCGGAGTTAGTGCGAGTCGTCTGCGCACTTGCCTTATAGCGAGCGCGTCCAGAATAGGCTAATTTCGCTTTAGAGTAACGTTTTAAGTGAGATTTCGAACTCTTGGAAAATTTAAAGATTCTCTTTATTTTACCTTCGACCAGCGTTTCATTTCGGAACTCTGGACTGTACGCACGATAGGCTTCACTTTTCGGATGTCCGACGACGCTAATTTCTTTGCTTCGAAACCCTAGATTCGAGCGATGGATGAAGACTTTTTCTATTCAGGACTTCTAACGAAGATTCCGTCCGCTTTGCCAGATTTGTTTCGACGTTTCCAATCTTTCTTCAGAAGGAAGTTTTGTCGTTCGAGCATCACAGCAAAAAGTAGTTTTTCGGGACAGATTAACTTACACCGCTTTTAAGATTTTAGATATTGTTTTTCCCAAATGTTAGACATTTGTTTTGAGTTCTGGAAATCTGTCGCCAGAATCTCTCTTAGAATTTCTCGGTGAACGTGCTGCAAAAATCGGAATCGCGAAATTTTCATTTTCCCGCGATTTCACCTGCCTATAAATAGCTCGAAAAAGCAAAATATCCCATTTTCTTTCCATTCAAGGGCCGCGAGTTTAGGTGGAGAGGAGGAGAAGATTTTCTCGCGAAAACTTGACCGATCTTCGTGCAGTTCGTCCCTACTTCTAGGTATTGAGGTAACTAGCATGAATCCTACCTCTGATTACTGTTTCTGCTGAGTTTCTGAACTCGTTTCTGTGCTCACAGTTTTGAGCCTTTTCTAAAATGGTCCGATTTCTTCGATTTCTTGGTTGGGTTATGTTCTCTAGGTTCCCAAGAGCCTAAAACCTCTGTCAGTAATCGCTGATTGCGATCGAGCTGTCCAAGATCTGAAAAACTGTTTCAAAACCCTTTTTGTCTCACATTTCAAAACTTTATTGTCGAAAAGCTGTAATCTGACTTCGTGCCTTTAGGATTTGTTGTCACGGATGTCATGAGGATCATTGCTGTGAAATTTGTTTTCAGAACTGATAACTTTGAAGTTTTGAGCCTTTATTTTGGACCAAAATGCCCCTGGATAGCCGTATTTCGACCCGATTGTCCGAAAATTGTTCTGACATTTTCTTTGCCTTAGTTTTACCCTAAAACTACCTTGTAAACAGATTTGATCGAAGAAAAAGAGCCGAAGCCCTTTTTCCTTTGAGGCCGTGGGTTATTTCCTTTAGGGGGGAAGTTTTTCGTTTTCGAAAACTTGTCTTTTCGTAACCGGATGTCGTATTCTGAAGCTTTAATGCAATGTCTATCGTTTATGTATTGTATTGTGATCGAACTAATCGATTTTGTTTGGTTTCTGCTTTGTTTTCTCCGAGGTTCAGTTGAAGGAACTTTGGAAGGCTCAGAGCAATTGTTTGAGGAAAACTTTGTTTGCGAAGCTGGAACAGCTCGAGGTTAGGGCAACTTACTATATTAGCTATGATTGCATGATAGGCGTCGATCAATTCGACTTATGCTTTACTATGATATTGATTATGATGATGGTCTATTGTTATGAATGTTTTCATAACTTATGATGTTGATGTTGTGATGAATTGAGCGTTTTGACGCGACTTCGGAGTGGAGATTCATTGATCTGGTGATCTTTGATATTTCGGGTTGGATGAACAACCCTAGGCAAGTTCAAACGAGGGGCTTGAGACTTAGCCATTTGTTGGGATCCGTTGGTTTACTTAGACTTTCCCCGGGAAATGTATTTCGGGTGGTTGATCTTTGAAAACTTAGAATGATAGAGCTTTGAAAACTAGAGACTTTGGGAGACTTAGACTTTGAGAAATAAACTCATAACCTGACTAATGTGAATTGAAATTATTTTTGTTAACGAATAATCATAGGAGAAACTGAAGGGGAAAATATTTACGAAAGACGGGGAAAAGTCGACTTTGTTATGGGTTTGGAGAGTTTGAAATTGGGAAAGCCACTAAGGTGAGCTATGGTGATGATTGAAAATCACCGAGTACTTTAGTACTCTTGGGAGTGTTGTTGGAGCCGTGTTGTACTGACCGACACTTAGTGCTCTTGTTGTTTGGGCTGTATTGTATTGACCGACACTAGACCCTTGTGTACTTTTGTGGGTGGAGTTGTGTTGTATTGACCGACACTTACTCCGAGTTGTGTTGTATTGACCGACACTAACTCATGGTTTTGTTGAGATTGGGTTGTGAGCTAAACACTTTCATGGTAAGGACGATTCGTTGTTTGGCTAACCATATTGCATCAATCGGGTGAATAACGGGAATGGTTCACCTGTGCATATCATGGTGAATAACGGGAATGGTTCACCTTGCATAAATGATGAATAACGGGAATGGTTCATCATATGGTGAATAACGGGAATGGTTCACCAAGGATGAATAACGGGAATGGTTCATCCAGGATGAATAACGGGAATGGTTCTGTAACACCCCGATTTCGGTGGTGCCTCTTTAGAGACTTTAAATCAATAGTGCGGAAAATGCGTAAATATTTTTTTCGTTTTCTTTTCAAAGAGAAGACTTAACATGATGACGACTCAACTCAAAGATAATAAACATAAAGTATTTGGAGATAGTGCCCGCAGGCGAATAAGTACATCCCATGGTCAGAGCCATGAGTTTTATGAACACAGTTTTCAAGAAGATAAGTCAGCCCCAAACGGGAAATGACAATCAGAGTTGTGAAAACAATCCCCCCATATAATACACTCCTAACATCGACCCTCATCCGATCATGCATGAAGTCCGGGTCCACGTCGAAGGCTCAGTAGCAGTCATTGTGCTCAGGATCCTCCCCGAACAACGAACCATCTTGAATCAGCGGTTGGACGTCTGGCAGCAAGCCGACCGCCCAAACACAACCATACACACAAAGCCAAGGCGCTAGGGTCAACTCACGGAATATAATAGATAATACAAGCAACATGTGATGAATAAAGGGGTATATATATATAGGTTGTATATAGACATATAAGTTTTGTATCGTCTACCCTAAGGTATATACATAACATGTTATCAGATTTCTAATAACAATTCAATATTCAATATCTCAACAGTTCAATAAGTTATATCTCGAAAACTCGATAAGCAATATATCAACGAATATAGTTAAATGCATGGTATGCCAATGCAATGTCATGTTCGAAATATGATCCGGATAGAATGTCACCCTCACGATGACCCGAAGCATCTCGCTCCGCTAAAGCATCGCTTTTATGAAGCATCTCGCTCCTATAAAGCATCTCGCTTTTATGAAGCATCTCGCTCCTGTGAAGCAGCACACTCCTGTGAAGCATCTCGCTCCTATGAAGCTGCACGCTCCTATGAAGCAGCACACTCCTGTGAAGCATCTCGCTCCTATGAAGCTGCAAGCTCCTGTGAAGCATCTCGCTCCGATGAAGTCCGATCTGAGATCGTCCTTCGGAAAGCAGCACACTTTCCAAGAAATGTATGCATGAATGCAATATGGTTAGCCAAACAACGAATCGTCCTCACCAAGGCACGCGTGTCTAGCAAGAGTACATTGTCTCTACAATACCCTAGGGTAAACAAGGAAGTGCTAATCGAATGTGCTAACTTTCCTAGTCACTTGGGCTCACCGTCTCGATGGCCAACCAAACTGCTCAACGAGCAAAAGAATGCATCTCGCACTCAGTGACCTTTCAACTTACCATGGCTCACCATCTCGATGGCCAAACAAACTGTTCAACGAGCAAAAGAGTATCAACATACTCAGAACTGACTAGTTCCCCGACTTATCCCTTGGATTGGCCAACCAATAAAACTTGCTCATCGAGCAAAAGGCCAACGCACAATGGTTTCCCCAGAAACCTGGATCCGACGACACTTCTCATTTTCAAAACACTTATGTTCAAGCCCTAAACTTTCGTCTGAGTCTTTTATCATTATATTAAGGGTTTTGAGGTTGTTTAATACGTTATGGAGGTTCATTATGAAATTGCTTAAGTTTTGTCTCTAATCCTATTAGTTTCAAAGATCCCATAATTCCAATGATTCCCTGGAGAAGGTCTCAAAACAAAAGGTCCATCATCACCCAAGTAATGGCCCGAGAAGTTCCCAGGTAAGCTGGCCGGGCACAATGCCTCATTAAAAGCCCTTCTTGCCTTAGACAGAACAACCCAAGTTCTTACGTGAATTCAAATGGGGTTTTTCCAATATCATTTTCAAACTCAATTTTCCTTTGAGAAGGTCTCGATCCATAAAACAATAATAGGGTACGAACCTCGGTCCGTCCCATCAAACTTTATCTAAAAACTCGTCAGGAGTCTGGCATAACTACCCGTTATCCACTATCTTGACGTTCCTCACTCATTCGCACAATTGCACGGTATATTCAATATAGTCAGCAATTCAATTGCGTAATAGAAAGACACATTATAATCAATATAATCCAAATATCATGTGAACAAATAATCACATAGCCTATAGTTAACCATTTAACAATTAAGCATGCGAGTCAATTATCAACATATCAATGCGATAAATCATAATCTCCCATGTCGGCCGAAGCCCAGAAAACGGAGACACACGTCTCAATCAGTTCACTCGGCCGAAGCCTTCAGAAAACATTTTCAATCCAGACAATTCATATGCATAAACAATAAATCAAGTCGAATTTATCGACGCCTACAAAGCATTAGCTAGCAAGTAAGTTGCCCTAACCTCGAACTCGTCCAGTGTGTTCAAGCAAGGCTCCTTCACAATCCTCTTTTCCTGCTCCAAGTGTTCCTCCAAACGAATCTTTGAGTAAACGAAGCGAAGGTCAATCAAAACAAGTCAATTCGGTCAATACAATACTAACTAGCGTTTTGACAAAGCTTAAGAAGCTTCAGAGTACAATTTTTTTAAGCATGGATAGACGACAGAACCTCGTTCGCTAAAACGAGCATAACTCGAGCTACAGAACTCGGAATGACACGAAACCAGCGCCAAAATTTCGACAATCAAAAGAGCTACGCAATGGCTCAGGTCATAAAGACCCAAAAATTATTTTTGGACACGGTACCCTAAGCAATAGGTTTCGGCCACTATGTAAAATAGGGTTTCCGAACTTTTTCTTCGATCTAAATCGATTCCTAGGTATTCTTAGGCGATATCTAGGCCAAGGAAACTCTCAGAAAAATTATCGAATCGAAAACTGTCGCAGGGGTATTTTAGTCATTATTTTCAGCTCAGAATTTCAAAGTCAGAGTTTCGAAAAACAAATTAGATGGGGTTGATACTAACGACGATTATGACGACTAATCTTACTAACGCTAAGCTCAGTATAGGGTTTTAAGCCCAAAGGTTGGAACTTTTGCAAAAATGGGTATTATGAGCAGAATTGAAACTCGGCAGCAATTCGGCGAGAATCAGCAAAATGTAATCCGCTAAACATGCTCAAGGGCACGCAGGGAATAAGTTTAGAAAGAAAGATGAAGTCATTTGGATAATTTTGCAAAAACCTCAAAACTAAGAGCACAGAAAAGTATAAAGAAAAGCTATGGAAACGACGATTAGAGGTAAGGATTAGCGACTATACCTCGATACCTATGCGTAGCAACAAACTGTGAGACGATCAGGCAAGAAATGAAGAAAAGCTTTCCTCCTCCTTCTTCTCTCCAAGCCGCGGGTTGTGTGTGTGTGTTTGTGAGGTTTTTGTTTCAAGCTTCACATATTTATAGGGAATGAAATGGAAGATATTTATTAAGGATAGGATAAGTATGAATAGATATTTATCAAGATTGGATAAGTATGAACAGATATTTATCAAAGATTGGATAAGTATGAACAGATATTTATCAAAGATTGGATAAGGTTGAATAGATATTTAGTAAACCGGTACAGTTTTGTTTAGATATCGGAGGATTTGGCTCATAGAGTTACGATAAAAATATGAGAGTGATTTCCGATTCTTCCTACTGATTCCAACGTATTTTAGACACGATATTCACCCCGCTGAATCTTCTAATTCTTCAAAGAAATATCAGCATGATTTTTGGTTTTCGAGGCTTGCTATATAGAGGATGGAAAAACGCGGGAAAATGAAAGTTTCACGATTCTGATTTTTCCGGCTTCATTCTCCGTGAATTCTAAGATACGTTTTGGCAAAAGAATTCCAAAACTAAAAAGTGGTTCCCTTGTATTTTAGGCGACTAATGCAAAGTCGGTGTAAAACTAGTTTACCCGATAAGTTGCTTTTTGCATCGAATGTCGGAATAGAAAACTTCCTTCTGAAGAAAGATTGAAATCATCGAGAGAAATGGGTGTACGCGTGTAGAATCTTCATTTGAAGCTCTGAATAGAAAAAGTCTTCATTGTCGGTTGATTCTAGGGTTTTGAAATACCAGGGTTTTGGTTTCGGCAAACTTCCGATGATTGGAATCGGACGTTCGTAGATTCTAGAGTTTCGCCTCGAAACGATTGTGATATATGGAAAAAGAGAAGTTCTAAGATTTCTCTGAAGTTTTTTTTTGGAATAAATTCCTACAGTGTTCCAAGGGTGGAACTTAGTCTTTTCCTAAGGTTCTTGTCCTAGGCTTAAGTGAATCGATCGTGCTATACCTTTTATCGATTCGGATACAATCCTTAGACTTTTCCTGAACTTTCTCCTTCATAAATTTATTTCATTCGATAAACTCTTGTTCAGGTTTTTCCTTCACGATACGTCAAGCCTAATCGTAAATGGAAATCTCTTCCACTTATTCTAAGCTTAAAAACTTGGATCTTACAGGTTCATCCATAGTGAAGAACGGGAATGCTTCACTTGTGGCGAACGGGAACGCGTCACAAATCCGGATCATATTGTGCATTTCACGCATACATTCATTCTAACTTGAATTGTGTGCTGTTTGTTTATTGAAGCATTGTTAGAGCCATAACATGCTAGGATTGTTTATATATGTACATATCAACATATATCTATACCCCCTATAACATGTTGAGTGTATATCTACTTATTTCTGTGAGTTGACCCTAGCACCTGGGCTTTGGTTACATGTTTGTGTTTGGGCGGTCGGCCTGCTGCCAGATGTCGATGGCCGACTGGTTCTCGATGGTCTCTCCCTCGGGGGGGGATCAGATATGAGCTGCTGGATGGGGATGCCCCACCGCTTGGGTGATCAATGTCCCTGGTCACCGAGCGACGTACAGGGGAAGGGTCATGGAGGAACGGACTGACGAGCGTGGACGTCTGTCGAAAGGAGTTCTACGACGCATGGAGCTGAGCTTCAACTTGACAACTTCAGTTCGCAGAGGACTTGGTTCTTGGAGGGTAGGTTTAGGCAGGAGTCATATTTGGTGTAGAGCTCTGATTCATTTTGCTTTTGGGACAGGGTAGGTTTCCGACGCATGACTTTTTGTGTGGTTCTCTTACTGAGGGATCACAGTGAGTCAGTCGGACCATAGGGGACTTTGCTTAGGCCATTTTGAGGCCGACTTTCTCCTTGTGGATTGTAATTATAACTTTCTCACTCACACTTCGGGATCTGTATATATTTGCCTACGGGCACACTTCTTTGGAGTCACTGCGAGTGCGCGTGACGTGGGTTTACAGCTGAGGCTGTACATGTTTATATTTGATGTGTATTGGTTAGTTTAGTGGTTGGGTTATGTCTTTACTTTTTATTGCTTAATTTAAAAGGAATCAAACGAAAAAAAATTACCTGTTTTCCGCGTAGAGATTATTTTTGGTTACTAAGGTGACACCCGGAAATCGGGGTGTTACATTGTGGTATCAGAGCCAACCTCTCCCAGTACGGTGTGGTTCGAGGACGAACCAAGCAGAAGCTGGTGGGCCTGTGACACCCGGGGCTTACGAGGGCGGGGAGTGATCGCCGGTGCAGTGAGGCACGAACAAGGAGCGGCTCCTGGCAGGCTTCTAGGCGGAGGGTCACAGGAATGAGCTGATCTCACACCCGAACAAGAGGTATTCCGAGACTGTGTAGGGATGGACTATACAGTTGAGGAGGGCATACAAGATTTGATTGGTACTACTCATGACAACAAGTTGCAACTTCTTTTCGGGAGCCCAACTGATAAGAACTCCATGGTTAAGTGTGCTTGCCTTGGAGCAATATCGTGATGGGTGACCTCCTGGGAAGTTTTCCCGGGAAGTGCGCGAGTGAGGACAAAGCGCACTGAAAAGACTCGTGTTGTTACCGTGAGGCCAGTCGTCAGATCGGGATGTTACAAGTGGTATCAGAGCTTAGTCGAGTCTTTCGGGAGTCTTTGGGGAATAGGTCTTCTGTGCTAGGTTGTGTGACTCTGCAAGGAGTGAAAATTGATTGTCTGCAGAGCGATTTTCGCTCTAATTTCTTGCGTTACTATTTAATCGGATTGAGTGGGTTGTCTAGTTTTACCTTATGGTTAGTAATAATTGGACGTATGATGGGACATAGGATGGTGGACCTTAACCGGATGGCGGAGGTAATAGCTACACTGATCGAGGCAATGATGAACCAGGCTGCGGAAGACGCTTATATGCACGCTGAAGAGGCTGCACGTGAGCATCATCAACGACTGATGGCGACGGCAATGTATCAACAAAGAGGAATGAACCGAACAGGAGCTGGGGGACCAATGAGGTCAGTTTCCCAAGGTTACAACGGAAGGGAGAGCTACCATCAGTGGGGACCATATCAGCGTCCCGAGAGAAGAGATCTTACCTCAAGAGTGTACAAAACAACGACTGCTGATACTGGAGGGAAGCCAGTTGGTGACAAAGGTGTGACATGTTTTCGATGCGGAAAGTTTGGGCATTTTGCTAACAAGTGCTCTGTGATTGGACGGAGATGCTTCAAGTGTAACCGAGAGGGGCATCTAGCTGTGAACTGCAAGACATTTCAGGGGGGGACGTCTGACAGTAAGATGGAAGGGAGTGATGCTACCGGAGGGACAGGAAACAAGACTTCGGGAAGAACAGTGACGTGTTACAGGTGCAGGGAAGTAGGGCACTATGCCAGTAAGTGCAAGATCAAGGGAAAACTATGCTTTAATTGCAACCAACCGGGACATTTCTCCAGAGATTGTAAGGCACCCAAGGGCGAATCATCAGGGAATGTTGGGAAAGGAAAACGACTTGCTACAGAGGGAAGGATTCATACCAAGGAGGGGGCAAGAGCTGAGGAGTTGAACGAGGAAGAACGTGGGAACGATGGTAATATTTTAACTGTTCTCTTATTCTAGAATAACTTACTCTTTTCTCTTCGAAACGAGTGTGACGCGCCTAACTTGTGTTTACTACTTAGACTATGATCTTATGATTATTATCCCTAGTAGGACCTTATTCGAGGTTGCTCGTGATTTAACTATAGAGGCTACACGGGGTCTAGGATAGCACGTTGAGCTAGGGAGTTGTTGTACCGATGCGTCGATGAGGAAGTTAGGATCTTAGGGAGATTCCGTAAGTGTAGTATACGTGTCATGTTGAGGGTGTGTAGTTCCGTAGCGGGATCATTAAAGGATTTAGTATCAGGATATTTGTGGTTACTGGAGGATAGGAACTCATTGTCTGTTCCAGTGGGTTTTTCTAAATTTCCACCTTCGATGTATTAGGCCTGATCAACCTAATATTGAGGGGGTGATATTCGGAATCACAACTGGTAATGGACCTTGATAGAAGGATGTGTAAGATGAATTTGAATTGATTGAGGATTAGACGGATTTGGGAGGAAAGTTCGTGTTAAGCATTTGATTGTAAAAGATTAAGATTTAAATCTGTGGAAGTCGATGAGTGTCGTATAGACATTGATTGGTTGGTTCGTGTGATTACTCCAAGTAGAGGTAGACCAAGTCAAGAGATTTAGTGCTGGAAAAGTATTAAGTAGTTTCTCGGAAGTTATGAAGTCATAGGTTATGTGATTTCTGAGTGGAATTGTTAGAGACTAAATAAGTTGGATTTAATCAGGTTTTAGATGATAGCTTGATGGTAGCAAGATTGAGAAGAATTAACTCTGAACTAGATTGTTATAGTCGAGTTCGAGGAATAAGTCTTGCTAAGCGTTTGATTAATATGTGGAGACATTATAGTCTTAAGAGATGAATTTTCATTTGAAAAGTGTTGAATTAATGATTAGGTTGGAGAAAGAAAGTTTTAGCATAAGTTGAATACTTGAGGTTGTTGATATGGATTCCAAAGAAATATGCTAAGATTACTAAGTGAGATTTACTAAGTTGGATTGAAATCTTAGGGTTAAGATTGATCTTGAGAGGCGGGAATCGCGTACGAGTAGGAGATCTTATGGTTGTAGGTGTGACAATAGGAGTTGAATCTTAGAAGATTGAAGACCTGAAGGTGAGTTTCGGGTTAAGACCATTGAGGTATAGTATAAGAGAGATCTTGAAGTAAAGGAATTCTGGGTTGTGTAGAGTGTTAAGGTTGGTTATAAGTTGGTGATCGATTGATGTTGATTATGAGGTTGCGGACATAATGACCATGTGATAAGATTTGAATGAGGTTAGCATAATAAGTTGTGAAGGGGAAAGCATGACGACACTGGTCAGGTTGTTTGGGTAAGTGAAGGAGTTATAGTTTTAAGAAACGGATATTCATTTAAGAAGTATGGAAGGATTAAAGGTCATTAGAGGACCAAACTTGGTGAAGGTTTAGGTTTTAAATCTATGAATGACTGTCTAAGGTGTGTAGGACTCGAAGTTTGTCAGAATTTGATTGAGAGATTAAGAAGTTGATTGACGAGATGGTGATTGAGTCACAAAAAGGAAGGTGTTAGTATTAAGATGAATACCTGAGGTTGTTATATTATGACGAGTTTCGTAGAGTTTAAGAGTCAATGGGACTTTGTTATGGATTTTGATGATGCATACTACGGGTAACAAGTGAATTTTACTAAAGTTGAATGAGAATCCTAGGGCTAAGGTTGACCTGGTGAGCTGAGATTCCTGTACACATAAGAGATTTGGTGGTGTTAGCGGTTACGATAAGAGTTAAATCTCAGAATGTTGAAGGATCGGATGATAAGATGGCTAGGTAAGTCCCTTGAGGTATAGTTATGATTTAATCTTCTAGAGGATAAGTCTCGATTTGTGCGAAGTGTTAGGGATTTTAGTAAGTGTAAATAGGTTTGAGTGAGGGAAGTTTTGAGGAAGAATACGGTAATAACGGATTGTTAGATATTAAGAGGAGGATTATCTTATAAGTTGTTGATAAATGGATGTTGAAGGGGATAAGATTAGTGAAGGACAAGAAATAAGGACATAAGTCGGGTTTTAATTCGAATAGTGACTAAGTAGAAGTTTGATTTCTTGGTGTGTGTAAAGATAGTTACGAAGTTGGAGGTGTTTTAATGGACTAGCGGTTTCCAAGGGGAGGATTCGTCTAGGAGTTATTGAACGGACAAGTGGAGTTTTGGACTGTAGATAAAGATCACGAGGACAAGTTGAGTATTTACTTTGAAATGACAGAGAGGCACCGAGTTTAAGAAGAATTTCGGACGACCGAAAGTAAAGAAGTAAGTGGCTAAGGTTGTGCGACTGCACGGAGTGCCAACCGGTATCATTTCAAGCAGAGATCCGACGCAAGTGATTGAGCCAGACAACGTTGAGCTGAAGGATGATTTGACCTTCGAGGCACCGCCAGTGAGTATTGGGGATAGAAGAGTGAAACAGCTGAGGGGAAAGCAGATTTCGTTGGTAAAGGTGATATGGGACAAGGATACGGGAGACGCTACATGGGAACTGGAAGACAAGATCAAGGAACTGTACCCCGGACTTTTTGCTGAACTCTGAGTTTCGAGGATGAAACTTTCTTTTTGGAGGGGAGTATTGTACGACCTGAATTTTCAGAACAAGCTAATTTCCGACTCACGCGTAGAATCAGTGTAAGCGTGACAGGAGTTTGTTATTTGAGGAAGATTAATGAAGAAGATGAAGGTATGAAAAACGGTAGAAAGGGGGGGTTTGAATAACGTTTTCAGTACAAAAACTACCACCTTAAAGATTTTAACAAATCTTTTCGAGAACTAAGTGCAAAAGATAGAGATAGAAAAGCACACAAAGATTTTATCCTGGTTCACTTGATAAATCACTCAAGCTACTCCAGTCCACCCGTTAAGGTGATTTCTTCCTTCTAAGAATGAAGGCAATCCACTAATCAGGTAAGAGTTACAACTGCACTTGAAACCTACAAGTGACTAACAATTACACTGACTTAGCTCACACTAAGATTCACTCTCTTAGTCTTCTCTAGGATCCGATCAACCTTGATCTCCTAAAGGAAAAAATCAAACAACTGTTTGAGGTTGGTGTTTACAAGGGTTTGCTTCTGAATAAGCTGAGTGTAAACTAAAATAAATTACAAGATGAAAGAAAGCTTAGAATATGTCTTGCGCGTGTGTATTGCTTCTTGTATATTTTTTCTTCTTCTTCTAGCTTCTTTCAATCTTCAGCCTCTATATATACTCCAAGGATTAGGGTTGAGCGTTGCATGGAAATGCTACCGTTGGAGGGCAGTTCTGGAAAATCCAGCTTCTGCTGTGGCTGAGAACGTTAGGTAGGTCGTCAGGAAGGTACACTTGCTTTTGTACTTGGATAGCGACTTGACCTTTTAACCTAGGAGACTTCTGATCAGAGGAATGCTTCGTATTGGAACTTGTGAAGCAGGTTGATCAGAGTCAGAGGGAAAGCACAGATCCTCTGACCATTGTATCTTCTGATTCTGAACTCAGAGGGAAGAACATGGCCTTCAGAGTTTCTTGCTTCTGGACTTCAGAGTTTCCACTATTCAGCTTCTGGATCTTCAGAGTCTTCTACACCATAGGAACATCTGAACCTTCAGTGTTTCTTGGTTGTCAGAACTTCTGGATCATCAGAGCTTCTAGCGACTGAGTCCTCATCAGAGTTTGTATAGCTTCAGATCTTCTGAAGCTTTTCCACTGTTCATACTGAACATGGTGAATGCGAAAGCGTTGCTTGGGTTACCCTTTATACACAGTGCTTCTGATTTGTGTGAAATTGAGTCAGGGTCAGAGCCTGTAAATAGCACACTCAGAAAAACACGTTAGAGTACCACAATTGTTCATATCAAAAGGTTAACTTGTAATCATCAAAACATAGAGTTGTACTACTAGATCAAAACTTGATCTTACAATCTCCCCCTTTTTGATGATGACAAAACTAAGATTTTTGATGAACAATTCTTAAACATTAAACTGAATTCACTCAGAGTTTAGAGATATAGAATAAGACTTATCCTGATGTGAATAGTTTATCTTGCTCATTCTGAATTCAAGTCACTGCTTGATTCTGAGCTTAGCTCCCCCTGAATCTAATACTTGATGAAAACGTTAGTAACGTCTAGATTCTGAGCTAAATCATATAAGAGTTCAGAGTGAAAAGCTTATGACATAGATGAAAAACGAATAATCAGAGCGCATAAGTGATCAGAGTCATGGACAAGGTATCAGAGTCTTGGGTATCAGAGTCAACTTAGAATCACTTCAGAAGAAGTGAAATGTATTCCTTGTATTTGCCCAGTGACACATCTATGGTCATGAAGGTGGAACTCTTAAAATCTCCAAAAGAAAAATAAGTCACACTAACACATCTTACACATCAAAAACTGGGTTTACTCCCCCTTTTTGTCATAAGCAAAAAGCTTGGGGTGTGAAAAACTTAGCTTGAAGTACAAGGTACTTCCCCCTTAGAGAAGGTCTAAGTTGAAAGAAAATGAAGACGATGTAAGAATCAGAGTGAGGCGATAATAAATAGAAGAGTTAATGCAAGGGATGAACGTTTACCACCGGTCAAGTGAGGAAATAGAAGGGTCAGTTACCAAGTACTTAACCTCGAGAAACTGTAAGAGCATTAACTTTCAGAGAGAAAGTGAAGCCTATAAAAACGTTGGAGAGAAAGGTAAGCTTCACACCTCGAATAATATTCAGAAAAAAAATGGCATCATACAGAATGGCATTAGAAGAGCTCAGAAGGAAGGCGTTTGAGGAAGATATGTTCCTCAATATTAGGCATCCCGATGGTACAAAGACCATACAAGAGCTGACGAAGACACTGCTTGAAGAAGATCTTGGTCCAGAGATGGAGAAAGATCTGAAGGAGTTCCTCTGCTTCGTGGAAGAGATTCAGGAGCTTTGCCAGCGGGAGCTGAATCTGCTGGAAGAGAAGGAGACTGTGGAAAAGAGACTCAAGACGACAGAAGATAGTCTAGAAAAAGATGATCTGAGCATCAAACTTGGCAACATAGAGTATGCATTGGATCGTCTGGAGAAGGAAAGAGTGGAGCAGCGCCAAGAATGCAGAAGAATGAGGAAGGATCCTCCATTCTAGATATAGGGAATAATGTATGATGGAAAGAATTATGATGTAAACATAGAACAATTATGAATAAAACAGGTTTTGCAAACATATGTGCCACAAATATATATAGATATATGCATATAGAATCACAAATGAACAAATTAAAGTAAGTAAATAAGCAGAGTTTAAATAAAACAACGTTAAATAAAAAGGAAAAGGAAGAAAAAGAAGAGATCCTAAAAAACTAAGATTTGTCAGTACGGCGCAGAAGTTCCATCATCATGTGCTTCATCTCAATCAGCATGGATTCATGAGTGTCAAGACGTTGTTCCATGATGTCGAGTCTGGATGAGCTTGTCGGAGTAGAGCTGGAAGGAACGTTCTGAGCAGCTTGAGGTTCTGGAATGGAAGCAGAAGCAGCAGGAGTAAACAGAACTGGTGCAAGTCGCTCTGCCTCAGCCTCAGCTTCAAGACGTTCGGCCTCAAGTCTGGCTTGTTCAGCCTGAGCTGCTGCTTGACGGGCAGCTTCTTCTTCTTGTTCTTTCTGTCTCTTGGCTTCTTCAATGGCTTCAAGAAGCTTGGTTCTCTGTTCGAGTTCATGAAGAGCCACCCTCCTAGCAAACCTTTGCTTTGCAGCCTCAATGCTCTGACTTCCCTCGGCATGCAGGAGCTGCAGCATAACGGGAAACTGAGCCACCAGCCAAGTGCTCAAATTGTTCCACTCATCAGCCACATTTTCAGCATTCTCACTGAGGTCA
The DNA here is from genome assembly GCF_012489685.1 of Lotus japonicus. Classification (NCBI taxonomy): domain Eukaryota; kingdom Viridiplantae; phylum Streptophyta; class Magnoliopsida; order Fabales; family Fabaceae; genus Lotus; species Lotus japonicus. The sequence goes on from NC_080042.1 coordinate 36,656,632, forward strand.
GTCTGACCGTGCACATTGCGGAGCCTCAAGGAGGCTTCATGATTGAAAATATTGATGCACTCAGAGAGAGATGTGGGTTGAAGGTGAGTATAGGGAATGATGGAGAGGTTGGGTGCAGGAGAGGCTGGGTGATTGCTGCTATGAGCTTCAGAGGCACCTTGTGGAGAACCAATGTTAATTATGGGAGCATTGGGTTCAGAGGTTCCACGGTGAGGGTCTGAAGTTTCAACCAGAGGGTGAGGTGATCTAACCGAGGATTGGTTAGATACTGATTGTTCAGGTTCAGGGTCTGGTTGAATTGGCTCTTGTTGGTCAGGGACAGGGTGAGCCTGTTGGACTAAGGGGTCTGCCTCTTGGATAGGATTGGCCAAGATAGGTTCATCTGGGTCAACTAGACGTTCAGGTCTAGGGCCAGGATATTGCCTAGGGCTTGGACAGGTAAGGTAATATTCTTCCAAGGCAGATACCTTCTCTTTCCTAACCTCCATGAATTTTCTAAGTGATTCAGAGGTATTGGAGGGAGGAGAGTCAATGACATTGATGGGGAAGGATACAGGTGTGAAGGCTGATGAAGAGTCTGTATCCGTGGTTCTGACAGCAGGACGTGCTGATGCTCTGGGAGCAGAGTGATCAGACGTTCTGGGTTGTGGTTCTGTTGGTTTGGGTTCTGGTTGGTTGGGGATGATGGGTTCAGAAGTTAATGGGTCGTATGGAATGGTAAGGAGAGAGGTTGGATCTTCTGACCTAGAGGGTTGGTTCTGAAGCAAATTCCAGAGTGGTGCTTCAGTAGGAGAAGGTTGAAAGAATGAAGATCTTGGGGAATGTGGTGGAGAGGTGGTTTGTGCGGCTGGCTGGGATTCATGAATAGGAGTGAGGGGATTTGAAGAGTGTTGGAGTAAGGCAGAAATTGGGAGTGCATCAAATAAATTCAAATCATCATCAGAGGTAAGTGCAGGCTTACTTGTATGTGCTGATGATCGAGTCACTCTGGCAGGAGGTTCAGTCCTTCTGACCTCTGCAGCAGCTGGTTCCACCCGAGTAGGCTTCACCACAATTCTGACTTTCTTCTGCTTCTTCTTTTGAGGACCATCCTCACTATCATCACCATCATCATCATCAGGCTTGCTCTTCGCCTTCTTGACCAGAGGGACATCAGATTCCTCTGAGGATTCGTCCAGAACCATCTTCCTCTTGGTTTTCTTCTTGGGAGGAGAAGGAAACTCTGGAGCTGGTGGAAGTCTGCTGACGAAATCATCAAGGTCAATCTCGAATCCTTGAGCCCTGAGGTCTTCAACATAGCATCTGATGGCTTCAGGATGGTCTGCTTGAGTCCACAGAGGGTAGTCATTCAGAGGCATTCTTCTTCCTCTGATCTCAGAAGATGTGTCCTCATGAGCAGGAGCAATCTTCTTCTGGACCAAACCCATCTTCTTCAGAGAGTTGGCAGTGAAGACATCGCTAACAATTGTGCTCAAGTCCTCTGTGCAACCAGCATTGATCAAATCTTGCACCAAGTTGCTTTCAATGAGAAAGTCTGAGATCAGCCTCCCAAAAGGGATATATTTGATGGCTGACTTGATGGAGGAGGTGGTGCGAGACTTCCGGATGCATTCCTTCAAATAGGAGAACAGGAAGTAGGGAAGGCAGATCTTCTCCTTGTCTTGAATGAAGAACAGCATCGCCTTCTGATTGAAGTTGATGTAGTCTGGAGAACTGCCCTTTGGTCGTTTATTGATGCAGTTGAGCAGGATCTTGTGCCAGACCCTGAGTTTGGGTTGAAGGTCCATCACTTTGTAGCTCGTCTTGCCCGGTTTGAAGGTGGTGTACAGGGCCTTGTTGACGATGTCCTTGGTTCTGGGTTTCAGCTTCGATTCCGTCAGTGAGAACCGATACCCATGAGCAGTTTCTGCACCTAGCAGATTCACGAATGACTTCTCCGTGATGATGATCTTCCTACCCAGTATGTAAGAGACCACCTGAGTGTCATCACAATCAGCGTGCTTCCAGAATTCCTTTACCAGCTTCTCATACACCGGTCCTCGAAGTCGATTGAAGTAGTTTCCCCAACCTTGAGCTTGGACTTCAGGACGGAGATCAAACCCATTTGCAGCCAAGTTGTCGAGGTTGAATCTCCATTCTGCAAGGACTTGGAGTTCCTCAGGAGGAAATACACAGTGAACGGCACAGCCCCGTTCTGCAATAGGAACAATCTCCTCTTGAGCTTGAGCTTGTTCTTGTGCTGGGTTCTCAGAGCCCCGTTGACCCGTTGCCAACCCGACTACCATGTGAGGGAACTGAGGTGCATCTGCAGTAGATCTTCTGGTTTGTCTCACCATTTTGAAGAGGTTGAAGGTTTGAGGTAGAAGATGAAGTTTGAAGGATGAAGAGAGATCGAGAGAGAAATCACGAAGGAGGCGGTTTTGAAAAGCAGGGAGTGCGAGAGTGAAAACCGGAAGTGAGAGAGAACGTGTGTGTATAGTGGGTTTTATCAAATAACCGTTGTTGATTCAAAAAGCACTTTAAGATCAACGGTTGAAAATTAAAGATAGACAGTAACAGTAAAATACACAATCACACACAGAAGATAAGCATATCTACACGCAATCACAACAGACTGTCACACGGGCACAAGGAACTATGCATCAGAAATTCTGACGCACGTGTTGTTGTCTCAGCTTCAGAGTCAGTACCAGTGGGCACACACACTCTGATTGAGTTACCTTCTGGACTAGACATCTTCTGATCAAGAAGTATCATAGTCAGAGGTTCTGATCTATCTTCACTCTGGACAAAAGTCCATGTTTAGATTTTTCAGAATAAAATTAAATCTATCTTCAGCTAAGGGCTTTGTAAAGATATCTGCCCATTGATGGTCAGTATCAACAAACTTCAGAAGAAGTACGCCCTTCTGCACATAATCTCTAATGAAGTGATACTTTACCTCAATGTGCTTTGCCCTTGAATGCAAGATAGGATTCTTGCTCAACGAAATTGCAGCAGTGTTATCACAATAGATTGGGATATTGCTTTCAAGGATCTGATAATCCTCCAGCTGATGTTTCATCCAGAGCATCTGAGTGCTGCATATTGCTGCTGAGATATATTCTGCCTCTGCAGTTGATAGAGCAATGGTTGATTGCCTCTTGCTTGCCCATGAGACTAGATTGCTTCCCAGAAATTGACAATTTCCAGAAGTACTTTTTCTCTCTGTTCTATCTCCAGCATAATCAGCATCACAATAACCTGAAAGCTTATACTCTGATGTTTTCTTATACATCAAGCCAAGGTTAGTGGTGCCTTTCAGATACCTTAGGATCCTCTTAACAGCAGTTAAGTGGGTTTCCCTTGGATCTGATTGGAAACGAGCACATAAATGAACACTAAATAATATGTCTGGCCTAGATGCAGTTAAGTACATAAGTGAACCTATCATGCCACGATAGAGCTTCTGACATACTTTACCACTTATATCTTCTTTTTCCAGAATGCATGTTGGATGCATTGGAGTCTTGGCCACTGTAGATTCCAGCATATTGAACTTCTTCAGAAGTTCTTTAGTGTACTTGCTCTGATGGATATATGTTCCTTCTGGTGTTTGATCAACTTGTATTCCCAGAAAGTACTTTAATTCTCCCATCATACTCATCTCAAATTCAGCCTGCATCATCTCAGAAAATTCTTTGCATAGAGATTGATTAGCAGAACCAAATATAATATCATCAACATAAATTTGCACAATTAAGATATCATCTTTATAAGTCTTGCAAAAGAGAGTTGTATCTACTTTACCCCTTACAAACTCATTCTCCAGAAGGAATGAGCTAAGTCTCTCATACCATGCTCTGGGAGCTTGCTTCAGACCGTAGAGTGATTTCTGCAATTTGAACACATGGTCTGGTTTCTTTTCATCTTCAAAACCTGGGGGTTGATGAACATAGACTTCCTCTGAGATATAACCGTTTAGGAAGGCACTCTTTACGTCCATCTGATGTAGAACTATGTTGTGATTTACTGAGAAAGAAATCAATAGTCTGATTGCCTCCAGTCTTGCTACTGGAGCAAATGTTTCAGTGTAGTCTATTCCTTCCTGCTGGCTGTAGCCTTGAGCAACTAGCCTTGCCTTGTTTCTGACTACATCTCCTTTCTCATTTAGCTTGTTTCTGAATACCCATTTCGTTCCAATAACATGGACATTCTCAGGCTTCTTCACTAAGCTCCAAACATCGTTCTTGGAGAATTGATTCAATTCTTCTTCCATGGCCAGAATCCAATCCTTGTCCTGAAGAGCTTCATCTATGGACTTGGGTTCAATTAAGGACACCAATCCTTTCAGACTCAGCAAGGTCTCTTCAGAGGGTCTGAAGGCAGATCTGGTTCTGACTGGTTCATCTTTGTTGCCCAGAATCAATTCCTTAGGATGAGCTGCAGTGATTCTGCTCTTCTTCAGAGTTTGTGAGTTAGAGGGACCAGCTTCTTCCTCTGGTTCATCTTCCTCTGGCTCAACTTCCTCTGGAGCTTTGCCTTTGTCAGAAACATTAATGCTTAAATCTGCAAACTTTTCAACTAGCTTTGACTGGTCAGAGTCAAGCTTATCATCAAATCTAACATGAATAGATTCTTCAATAGTCTTAGCATCAGTATTATAAAATCTAAAACCTTTAGATCTATCAGAATAACCAAGTAATAGACACTTAGAAGATTTAGCATCAAATTTATGCAATCTATCCTTAGTATTGAGAACATAACAAACACAGCCAAAAGGATGAAAATAAGAAATGTTGGGTTTTATGTTCTTCCACAATTCATAAGGAGTCTTTTTCAGAATTGGTCTCACAGAGATTCTGTTCTGAATGTAACATGCTGTATTTACTGCCTCTGCCCAAAAGTGCTTAGCCATGCCAGTTTCTTGGAGCATGGTTCTAGCCATCTCCTGAAGAGTTCTATTCTTCCTCTCAACAACACCATTTTGTTGAGGAGTTCTGGGACAAGAGAAATCATGTGTAATTCCATAGGAATCAAACAGACTCTCAAACTTGTCATTCTCAAACTCTCCACCATGGTCACTTCTGACACGCACAATTCTACAAGCCTTCTCGTTTTGCACTTGAGCAATGAAGGTAGAGAACACAGCATGAGACTCATCCTTGCGGGTTAGAAACTTTACCCATGTCCAGCGGCTATAGTCATCAACGATAACCATCCCATATCTCTTGCCACCTATAGACTCAGTTTTCACTGGTCCAAACAGGTCGATATGCAGAAGTTCTAACAGCCTTGAGGTTGAGACAACATTCTTTGCCTTGAAAGGGACTTTTGTGAATTTGCCTTTCTGACATGCTTCACAAAGAGCGTCTGAAGCGAACTTCAGATTGGGTAAGCCCCTGACAAGGTTTAGCTTGCTCAGCTGAGAAATCTTTCTCATACTGGCATGCCCTAACCGTCTATGCCATACCCACTGCTCTTCATTAACAGACAGAAGGCACTTCACATTCTGAGCCTCCAACTCAGATAATCTGATCTTATAAATGTTGTTCTTCCTCTTGCTGTTAAACAGAACAGAGCCATCGATCTGACTTACAGCCCGGCAGGACTTTTGATTGAATATAACATCATAACCCTTGTCAGCTAATTGACTTATAGACAATAAGTTATGTGTTAAGCCGTCTACCAATAAAACATTATCAATGCATGGACTACTATCTACACAAATAGTACCAGTACCAATAATTTTACCCTTTTCATTTCCTCCAAAGCCAACTTCGCCTCCAGGCTTAAGTTTCAGCTCTCGGAACATACGCTTTTCTCCCGTCATGTGACGCGAGCATCCACTGTCCAGATACCATGATTGGTGTTTCAGTGGAGCTATCAAGGATATCTGCAACATAGATAATCTTGTCCTTAGGTACCCACTTTCTGGGTCCTCTTTTGTTAGTTACCCCAAAGGTTCTGATCACCTTGGGTGTCTCAACATGATATTTTAAAGGAATATTTGCATGATATTTAGTCATAGAGAAAGATCCCTTTTTAAGAGGGTTTTTAGCAACTTCAGCAGGTACAGGATCAGGCAATATGGTACCAGAGGGAACAAAGCATTCATACAAGGATTTAGCTTTAGACACAGAAGGCTCATTTCTAATTGGTTTAGAATAGCCAATGCCATGCATTCCATTTCTGCTTACACCATAGATCATTGAAGCCATTAAGCTTCTATCTACGCTTTTAGCCAGGAATCTTTGAAAAGATTTTTCATACTTAGATTCATGCTTACTATCAGAGGCATCGCAGGCAATAACTTCTTCTAACTTTGCAATTTGATTCTTAAGCACAGAGTTAGAATTAACTAAAGCATGGTTATCATTTTTCAAATCAGATATGATTTTCTCATGTTCAGAAGGAGTTTTAGAAACAGCAGATAAGTTCTTTTTCAGCTTCTTATGCTTAGACAACAAGGAGTTATACTTATCCATGATATCAGACAAAGCATGTTTCAGTTCAGAGGTAGAGAAGGAAGCAAATACCTCATTTTCATCGTCAGAGTCTGGATCTCCTTCTGATTCTGAGTCAGAGTCAACAGCTTCCTTTGACTCTGTTCCTTTGTCTTTGACAATAGCCATGAGTCCTTGGACTTCACCATCAGAGTCAACATCCTCTGACTCTGATTCATCGAATGTCACCATCAGACTCTTCTTGGTCTTGAAGTGCTTCTTTGGCTTCTTGTCCTTCTTCAATTTTGGACAGTCACTTTTGTAGTGCCCTGATTCTTTGCACTCAAAGCAAGTGACTTCCTTGATTGATGACTTCTTCTGACCTGAGGATTCAGACTTTCCTCTTGCCTTTCCAGAGCCTTTGAACTTGCTCTGCCTGTGCTTCCAGATGCGGTTGAGTCTCTTGGAGATCAGAGTCAGCTCATCTTCATCAGAATCTTCTGATGCTTCTTCAGATTCTTCTTCTTCAGCTTGAAGAGCCTTTGACTTCTCAACCTTAGCCTTTTCAGATTTGGATTTCAAGGCTATGGACTTTTTCCTCAGATCTTGCATCTCTGAGCGCTTCAGCTCATGGCATTTCAAAATGCTGATGAGTTCTTCTAAACTCATATTCTCAACATCTCTCGTGAGCTCTATTGAAGTCACCAAAGGCATCCAACTTTCAGGAAGACACCTGATGACCCTTATGACGTGATCTTTTGTTGTGTAGCTCTTGTTGAGAGGACGTATGCCAGCTACAAGCAGTTGAAATCTGGAGAACATTTCTTCAATGGACTCATTTGGCTCCATGATGAAGGATTCATACTTTTGGATCAAAGACAATGCCTTTGATTCTTTGACTTTCTTGTTTCCTTCATGAGACATCTTCAGAGAATCAAAAATGCCTTTAGCAAACTCACGATCTGTAATCTTCTGGTACTCCTCATAGGAGATAGCACTTAGAAGAATTGCTCTTGCTTTATGATGTTGTGAGTACAGCTTCTTTTGATCTGCAGACATCTCTGACCTTGGGATCTTTTTGCCATCTGCATCAACTGGACGCTCATAGCCATCCACAATAATATCCCAGAGATCTGCATCGAAACCCAGAAAGAAACTTTCCAGTCTATCTTTCCAATATTCGAACCTTTGACCATCGAACATAGGAGGCTTTGCGTTGTAACCATCTCTTTGAGTTTCACTGGTGGTGGCAGCCATTGTTTTTCACACCGGCCCGGATCACTGAACACTGTTAGGTGTGGTAATCAGAACTTGCGCTCTGATACCAATTGAAGGTATGAAAAACGGTAGAAAGGGGGGGTTTGAATAACGTTTTCAGTACAAAAACTACCACCTTAAAGATTTTAACAAATCTTTTCGAGAACTAAGTGCAAAAGATAGAGATAGAAAAGCACACAAAGATTTTATCCTGGTTCACTTGATAAATCACTCAAGCTACTCCAGTCCACCCGTTAAGGTGATTTCTTCCTTCTTAGAATGAAGGCAATCCACTAATCAGGTAAGAGTTACAACTGCACTTGAAACCTACAAGTGACTAACAATTACACTGACTTAGCTCACACTAAGATTCACTCTCTTAGTCTTCTCTAGGATCCGATCAACCTTGATCTCCTAAAGGAAAAAATCAAACAACTGTTTGAGGTTGGTGTTTACAAGGGTTTGCTTCTGAATAAGCTGAGTGTAAACTAAAATAAATTACAAGATGAAAGAAAGCTTAGAATATGTCTTGCGCGTGTGTATTGCTTCTTGTATATTTTTTCTTCTTCTTCTAGCTTCTTTCAATCTTCAGCCTCTATATATACTCCAAGGATTAGGGTTGAGCGTTGCATGGAAATGCTACCGTTGGAGGGCAGTTCTGGAAAATCCAGCTTCTGCTGTGGCTGAGAACGTTAGGTAGGTCGTCAGGAAGGTACACTTGCTTTTGTACTTGGATAGCGACTTGACCTTTTAACCTAGGAGACTTCTGATCAGAGGAATGCTTCGTATTGGAACTTGTGAAGCAGGTTGATCAGAGTCAGAGGGAAAGCACAGATCCTCTGACCATTGTATCTTCTGATTCTGAACTCAGAGGGAAGAACATGGCCTTCAGAGTTTCTTGCTTCTGGACTTCAGAGTTTCCACTATTCAGCTTCTGGATCTTCAGAGTCTTCTACACCATAGGAACATCTGAACCTTCAGTGTTTCTTGGTTGTCAGAACTTCTGGATCATCAGAGCTTCTAGCGACTGAGTCCTCATCAGAGTTTGTATAGCTTCAGATCTTCTGAAGCTTTTCCACTGTTCATACTGAACATGGTGAATGCGAAAGCGTTGCTTGGGTTACCCTTTATACACAGTGCTTCTGATTTGTGTGAAATTGAGTCAGGGTCAGAGCCTGTAAATAGCACACTCAGAAAAACACGTTAGAGTACCACAATTGTTCATATCAAAAGGTTAACTTGTAATCATCAAAACATAGAGTTGTACTACTAGATCAAAACTTGATCTTACAGAAGAAAGTTTAGGAATTGCTTGGGGAGTGTTGCGTTGTTGCTTTCGGAGTTAGTGCGAGTCGTCTGCGCACTTGCCTTATGGCGAGCGCGTCCAGAATAGGCTAATTTCGCTTTAGAGTAACGTTTTAAGTGAGATTTCGAACTCTTGGAAAATTTAAAGATTCTCTTTATTTTTCCTTCGACCAGCGTTTCATTTCGGAACTCTGGACTGTACGCACGATAGGCTTCACTTTTCGGATGTTCGACGACACTAATTTCTTTGCTTCGAAACCCTAGATTCGAGCGATGGATGAAGACTTTTTCTATTCATGACTTCTAACGAATATTCCGTCCGCGCAACCAGATTTGTTTCGACGTTTCCAATCTTTCTTCAGAAGGAAGTTTTGTCGTTTGAGCATCACAGCAAAAAGTAGTTTTTCGGGACAGATTAACTTACACCGCTTTTGAGATTTTAGATATCGTTTTTCCCAAATGTTAGACATTTGTTTTGAGTTCTGGAAATCTGTCGCCAGAATCTCTCTTAGAATTTCTCGGTGAACGTGCTGCAAAAATCGGAATCGCGAAATTTTCATTTTCCCGCGATTTCATCTGCCTATAAATAGCTCGAAAAAGCAAAATATCCCATTTTCTTTCCATTCAAGGGCCGCGAGTTTAGGGGGAGAGGAGGAGAAGATTTTCTCGCGAAAAATTGACCGATCTTCGTGCAGTTCGTCCCTACTTCTAGGTATTGAGGTAACTAGCATGAATCCTACCTCTGATTACTGTTTCTGCTGAGTTTCTAAAGTCGTTTATGTGCTCACAGTTTTGAGCTTTTTCTAAAATGGTCCGATTTCTTCGATTTCTTGGTTGGGTTATGTTCTCTAGGTTCCCAAGAGCCTAAAACCTCTGTCAGTAATCGCTGATTGCGATCGAGCTGTCCAAGATCTGAAAAACTGTTTCAAAACCCTTTTTGTCTCACATTTCGAAACTTTATTGTCGAAAAGATGTAATCTGACTTCGTGACTTTAGGATTTGTTGTCACGGATGTCATGAGGATCATTGCTGTCAAATTTGTTTTCAGAATTGATAACTTTGAAGTTTTGAGCCTTTATTTTGGACCAAAATGCCCCTGGATAGCCGTATTTCGACCCGATTGTCCGAAAATTGTTCTGACAGTTTCTTTGCCTTAGTTTTACCCTAAAACTACCTTGTAAATAGATTTGATCGAAGAAAAAGAGCCGAAGCCCTTTTTCCTTTGAGGCCGTGGGTTATTCCTTTAGGGGGGAAGTTTTTCGTTTTCGAAAACTTGTCTTTTCGTAACCGGATGTCGTATTCTGAAGCTTTAATGCTTTGTCTATCGTTTATGTATTGTATTGTGATCGAACTAATCGATTTTGTTTGGTTTCTGCTTTGTTTTCTCCGAGGTTCAGTTGTAGGAACTTTGGAAGGCTCAGAGCAATTGTTTGAGGAAAACTTTGTTTGCAAAGCTGGAACAGCTCGAGGTTAGGGCAACTTACTATATTAGCTATGATTGCATGATAGGCGTCGATCAATTCGACTTATGCTTTACTATGATATTGATTAAGATGATGGTCTATTGTTATGAATGTTTTCATAACTTATGATGTTGATGTTGTGATGAATTGAGCGTTTTGACGCGACTTCGGAGTGGAGATTCATTGATCTGGTGATCTTTGATATTTCGGGTTGGATGAACAACCCTAGGCAAGTTCAAACGAGGGGTTTGAGACTTAGCCATTTGTTGGGATCCGTTGGTTTACTTAGACTTTCCCCGGGAAATGTATTTCGGGTGGTTGATCTTTGAAAACTTAGAATGATAGAGCTTTGAAAACTAGAGACTTTGGGAGACTTAGACTTTGAGAAATAAACTCATAACCAGACTAATGTGAATTAAAATTATTTTTGTTAACGAATAATCATAGGAGAAACTGAAGGGGAAAATATTTACGAAAGACGGGGAAAAGTCGACTTTGTTATGGGTTTGGAGAGTTTGAAATTGGGAAAGCCACTAAGGTGAGCTATGGTGATGATTGAAAATCACCGAGTACTTTAGTACTCTTGGGAGTGTTGTTGGAGCCGTGTTGTACTGACCGACACTTAGTGCTCTTGTTGTTTGGGCTGTGTTGTATTGACCGACACTAGACCCTTGTGTACTTTTGTGGGTGGAGTTGTGTTGTATTGACCGACACTTACTCCGAGTTGTGTTGTATTGATCGACACTAACTCATGGTTTTGTTGAGATTGGGTTGTGAGCTAAACACTTTCGTGGTAAGGACGATTCGTTGTTTGGCTAACCATATTGCATCAATCGGGTGAATAACGGGAATGGTTCACCTGTGCATATCATGGTGAATAACGGGAATGGTTCACCTTGCATAAATGATGAATAACGGGAATGGTTCATCATATGGTGAATACCGGGAATGGTTCACCAAGGATGAATAACGGGAATGGTTCATCCAGGATGAATAACGGGAATGGTTCATCCATAGTGAAGAACGGGAATGCTTCACTTGTGGCGAACGGGAACGCGTCACAAATCCGGATCATATTGTGCATTTCACGCATACATTCATTCTGACTTGAATTGTGTGTTGTTTGTTTATTGAAGCATTGTTAGAGCCATAACATGCTAGGATTGTTTATATATGTACATATCAACATATATCTATACCCCCTATAACATGTTGAGTGTATATCTACTTATTTTTGTGAGTTGACCCTAGCACCTTGGCTTTGGTTGCATGTTTGTGTTTGGGCGGTCGGCCTGCTGCCAGATGTCGATGGCCGACTGGTTCTCGATGATCTCTCCCTCGGAGGGGGATCAGATATGAGCTGCTGGATCGGGATGCCCCACAGCTTGGGTGATCGATGTCCCTGGTCACCGAGCGACGTACAGGGGAAGGGTCATGGAGGAACGGACTGACGAGCGTGGACGTCTGTCGAAAGGAGTTCTACGACGCATGGAGCTGAGGTTCAACTTGACAACTTCAGTTCGCAGAGGACTTGGTTCTTGGAGGGTAGGTTTAGGCAGGCGTCATATTTGGTGTAGAGCTCTGATTCGTTTTGCTTTTGGGACAGGGTAGGTTCCCGACGCATGACTTTTTGTGTGGTTCTCTTACTGAGGGATCACAGTGAGTTAGTCGGACCATAGGGGTCTTTGCTTAGGCCATTTTGAGGCCGACTTTCTCCTTGTGGATTGTAATTATAACTTTCTCACTCACACTTCGGGATCTGTATATATTTGCCTACGGGCACACTTCTTTGGAGTCACTGCGAGTGCGCGTGACGTGAGAGTGCAGCTGAGGCTGTACATGTTTATACTTGATGTGTATTGGTTAGTTTAGTAGTTGGGTTATGTCTTTACTTTTTATTGCTTAATTTAAAAGGAATCAAACGAAAAAAAGTTACCTGTTTTCCGCGTAGAGATTATTTTTGGTTACTAAGGTGACACCCGGAAATCGGGGTGTTACAAGAAACATCGAAAGAAATTGGTACACACGAGTGGAATCTTCGTTTGGCGGCGTCTCGAAAGACAGATCATACTTCAGCTCAATGTCATCAAGTTCGATAACATGCGTTGGATCCGCAATATACTTCCTCAGTTGCGACACATGGAATACATCGTGAATGTTGGATAGAAATGGTGGTAGTGCAATCTGATAGGCAACTGGTTCTCGATGGTCTCTCCCTCGGAGGGGGATCAGATATGAGCTGCTGGATCGGGATGCCCCACAGCTTGGGTGATCGATGTCCCTGGTCACCGAGCGACGTACAGGGGAAGGGTCATGGAGGAACGGACTGACGAGCGTGGACGTCTGTCGAAAGGAGTTCTACGACGCATGGAGCTGAGGTTCAACTTGACAACTTCAGTTCGCAGAGGACTTGGTTCTTGGAGGGTAGGTTTAGGCAGGCGTCATATTTGGTGTAGAGCTCTGATTCGTTTTGCTTTTGGGACAGGGTAGGTTCCCGACGCATGACTTTTTGTGTGGTTCTCTTACTGAGGGATCACAGTGAGTTAGTCGGACCATAGGGGTCTTTGCTTAGGCCATTTTGAGGCCGACTTTCTCCTTGTGGATTGTAATTATAACTTTCTCACTCACACTTCGGGATCTGTATATATTTGCCTACGGGCACACTTCTTTGGAGTCACTGCGAGTGCGCGTGACGTGGGAGTGCAGCTGAGGCTGTACATGTTTATACTTGATGTGTATTGGTTAGTTTAGTGGTTGGGTTATGTCTTTACTTTTTATTGCTTAATTTAAAAGGAATCAAATGAAAAAAAATTACCTGTTTTCCGCGTAGAGATTATTTTTGGTTACTAAGGTGACACCCGGAAATCTTGGTGTTACAAGAAACATCGAAAGAAATTGGTACACACGAGTGGAATCTTCGTTTGGCGGCGTCTCGAAAGACAGATCATACTTCAGCTCAATGTCATCAAGTTCGATAACATGCGTTGGATCCGCAATATACTTCCTCAGTTGCGACACATGGAATACATCGTGAATGTTGGATAGAAATGGTGGTAGTGCAATCTGATAGGCAACTGGTCCTATACAACGAGTAATATGATAAGGTCCGATAAACTTTGGCGTAAGCTTCCTCGACTTAATCGCTCGACCAACTCCTGTAGTCTGTGTAACTCTGAGGAATACATGGTCTTCTTCTTTAAACTCTAGTGTTCTGCGCCGTTGATCGGCGTGGCTCTTCTGTCTACTCTGAGAAGTCTTCATCTTCTCCCTGATCTGTTTGATCTTCTCTGTTGTTTGTTGCAGAAGTTTTGGTCCAACTAATAAGCCCTTCTTGATACCAACACAAAAGGGTTCTACACTTGCGACCATACAAAGCTTCATACAGAGCCATTCCAATGCTCGTATGAAAACTATTATTGTAAGTAAACTCAATCAATGGTAGTAGATCATCCCAACTTCCTTTGTTGTCCAATACACATGCTCGCAGTAAGTCTTCCAATGATTGGATAGTCCTCTCTGTCTGTCCATCAGTCTGTGGATGATACGCAAAACTTAATCTCAGCTTTGTTCCCAATGCTCCTTGAAGAGTTCCCAAAAAATGCGAAGTAAACTTTGGATCTCGGTCAGAAACAATAATAGTCGGTACTCCATGAAGGCATACAATCTCAGCTATAAAAATCTCCGACAGCTTCTCCACATTGTAGGTAGTTCTCACAGGTATAAAGTGCGACGACTTAGTCAATCGGTCGACAATCACCCAAATCAAATCATATCTGATAGAGATCGGACCAGCCCATTCATAGACTCTTTTCCAAGGAATAGGATGTCCAATTACAAGGTCCAAGCCTAAAGGAATGAATCAAGCTTTGCAAGGATTTTTTCTTCAAATTAAGAATGATGGTTTGGACCCCACATGAAGGCAGATTTGTCAAGAGCCCAATCTCCATGTTAAAGATGCATTCATGAGCTGAAATTATACAAATTAGAGACTAATAATTATTGGACCTTCATAACTACAAAATAAGTCCAATATTTTTATTCTCTTTTGAATTTTCGTATTTAATTTAGGGGTGAATTTTCTGATGACATTTTGTATTCCCCCTAGTTGGTTTTAAATGTCTTTTATGAGCCTTTGACTCATCTTTAGGAATAGTGGGTTTTTACTCAAGTTTCCAATGCTAGTGGAGCTATAAATCTCTAGTGGAGTCTATTAAATGTAAGTGGGAGCATTATTACTTATTGGAAAGAGTAGCATCCCACTTAGCCTATAAATAGGGACTCAATGTATGGAACAAATCAGTTTTTGAATCTGAATGATATTGAGTTTTCTCATATTGTGAGAGCTTCCCATTTGTTCTTGGGTTAAGAACTAAACTTGATAACTTTGGTTCTACCGGCAGGTCGCGGTTAGGGTCAAGTTCCCCTTTTATCTTTTATAACTTTGGTTCTACCGGCAGGTCGCGGTTAGGGTCAAGTTCCTATCTTTTGTCCCTGGTTTTCAAGACGATCCATTGTGTTCCCAAATCTTATCATTTGGTACCAGAGCTTAGGCTCTTGAAAACCAGGTTTCTTTTCTCCATTTTGTTTTTATTTTTCGTTTTTTTTTTGTTGTTCTCATTCTATATAAAAAAAAAACAGCCTACTCATATTATCCTTTCCCTTGTCTTCTCATCATCTTTTTTGAAGTTTTCGTGTGTTCCTTCATTCTTTTTGTCTTTTGTGATTTGCATTCTGCTGGAAAAAAAAAGTGCAAAAAAAAAAAAGAAAAGAAAAGAAAAGAAGTGTTCAGGTCCAAAAGCACAAAAAAAAAGGAAAAAAAAGAAGTATTACAAAAAAAAAAAGAGTTGTGACCTGAAGAATTTTAAGTGTGTTTCTTTCCAGCAATCAAAAAAAAAAAAAAAAAAAAACCTCAGCCATTGTTCTCGTTTTCTATTTATCTTAAAAAAAAAAAATTAGTGTGTCCTTCCTAATCTCTCATTTCCTTAAATCGCTAAAGCTATATCATCTTCATACTCTAGCTGTTCCTTGTTGTGTAGAACCATCCTAAAGTTCTTAATTTAAGAGCTCATAAGGTGAAGCTGAGTGGTAAAAGGCAAGAGTTGTGAGATCATTAGAGAAAAAAAAAAGCCAAATATTGAGCGAAACACGAGTGATTAAAATGTTTTGAGCGTAAACACATGAGATTGTGTGAGTGAGGATTTTATTACTTACTATTTCTTGCAGCACTTAATCATGAGTAGAGGAGGAAAAGAAGAACTTGATCTCAAATTTTTGGCAAAAGTTTTTCAAGAACAATTTGATGCCTTGAATAGGAGATTGGATGATTTAACACATTCATCAAGGTCTGGGATCCCTCCTAGGCGAAACAATAAAGAAGAGGAGTCTTCATATGGAAGATATTCTGGGAGGCATGAAGGGGAAAGAGGGAGAGAGCATGAGGGAGAAATAAGGAAGGATAGAAATGAGAAATTGGAAAAGAGAGAAAGTGAAAAGAAAGAAGAGTTGAGAGAAAAAGAAATGAGAAATGAAAAGAAAGAAGAGTTGAGAGAAAAAGAAATGAGAAGTGAAAAGAAAGAAGAATTGATAGAAAAAGAAGTTGATAGTGAAAAGAATGAGGAATTGAGAAAAAAAGAAAAGGATTGTGAAAAAAATAGCAGTGATGGTCAAGTGTTTTCTTGTCAAGAAATAACCTTGATTTCCAATGATTCTAATAACTTTTCTTTGTCTAGTGGTGTTGAACATATTCTGCTGGATCAAGATCCATGTGATTTTACATCACCATTAAGAACTAGGAAACAGATTGGTCTAATCCCAAGTGCACCATTAGTTGTGAAGCCAACAATTTTGAGCAATCCTCAAGAGACCGAGCAGGGAGTAGTTACTTTGTTTGATTCAAGTGTTGTGGTTGTTCCTAATGATTTACATGAAAATTTGATACACATGAAGAATTCTTCTGATTTACATGTTAATGTGCATACGTTGACTAATTCATTTTCACATGATGATTTGCATAACAAGGATGTTCTGAACATGCATAAATCTTCACCTGATTTTGATTGTAACTCTACTTGGAATAATTCTAAACAAGCTGAATGTGCCATGGGTAGAGAACTTGAGACTAATGGTTCCAATTGTGATTTCATGCTCAAATACAAGTTGTACTATCTTGATCAATATGGCTTCTTGAAAGGTGTTTGGCATGTTGATCATGGTGGTTTCTTATATGATGAATATGATTCCTTACTTGAATGGCTAGCATGCTTAAGATTAGTCTTCGATCCCGGAGGCTTAATTCAGTTTTGTGCAGTAGAGAGTTTTTCAACTTTTTTTTTTTAACTAATTATTGTTGTTCCTTTGACCAGGTTATGAGTTTGATTCGAGGACGAATCATCTCGAAGAGGGAGGGAATGATAGAGATCGGACCAGCCCATTCATAGACTCTTTTCCAAGGAATAGGATGTCCAATTACAAGGTCCAAGCCTAAAGGAATGAATCAAGCTTTGCAAGGATTTTTCCTTCAAATTAAGAATGATGGTTTGGACCCAACATGAAGGCAGATTTGTCAAGAGCCCAATCTCCATGTTAAAGATGCATTCATGAGCTGAAATTATACAAATTAGAGACTAATAATTATTGGACCTTCATAACTACAAAATAAGTCCAATATTTTTATTCTCTTTTGAATTTTCGTATTTAATTTAGGGGTGAATTTTCTGATGACATTTTGTATTCTCCCTAGTTGGTTTTTAATGTCTTTTATGAGCCTTTGACTCATCTTTAGGAATAGTGGGTTTTTACTCAAGTTTCCAATGCTAGTGGAGCTATAAATCTCTAGTGGAGTCTATTAAATGTAAGTGGGAGAATTATTACTTATTGGAAAGAGTAGCATCCCACTTAGCCTATAAATAGGGACTCAATGTATGGAACAAAGCAGTTTTTGAATCTGAATGATATTGAGTTTTCTCATATTGTGAGAGCTTCCCATTTGTTCTTGGGTTAAGAACTAAACTTGATAACTTTGGTTCTACCGGCAGGTCGCGGTTAGGGTCAAGTTCCCCTTTTATCTTTTATAACTTTGGTTCTACCGGCAGGTCGCGGTTAGGGTCAAGTTCCTATCTTTTGTCCCTGGTTTTCAAGACGATCCATTGTGTTCCCAAATCTTATCATTTGGTACCAGAGCTTAGGCTCTTGAAAACCAGGTTTCTTTTCTCCATTTTGTTTTTATTTTTCGTTTTTTTTTTGTTGTTCTCATTCTATATAAAAAAAAAACAGCCTACTCATATTATCCTTTCCCTTGTCTTCTCATCATCTTTTTTGAAGTTTTCGTGTGTTCCTTCATTCTTTTTGTCTTTTGTGATTTGCATTCTGCTGGAAAAAAAAAGTGCAAAAAAAAAAAAAGAAAAGAAAAGAAAAGAAGTGTTCAGGTCCAAAAGCACAAAAAAAAAGGAAAAAAAAGAAGTATTACAAAAAAAAAAAGAGTTGTGACCTGAAGAATTTTAAGTGTGTTTCTTTCCAGCAATCAAAAAAAAAAAAAAAAAAAAAACCTCAGCCATTGTTCTCGTTTTCTATTTATCTTAAAAAAAAAAATTAGTGTGTCCTTCCTAATCTCTCATTTCCTTAAATCGCTAAAGCTATATCATCTTCATACTCTAGCTGTTCCTTGTTGTGTAGAACCATCCTAAAGTTCTTAATTTAAGAGCTCATAAGGTGAAGCTGAGTGGTAAAAGGCAAGAGTTGTGAGATCATTAGAGAAAAAAAAAAGCCAAATATTGAGCGAAACACGAGTGATTAAAATGTTTTGAGCGTAAACACATGAGATTGTGTGAGTGAGGATTTTATTACTTACTATTTCTTGCAGCACTTAATCATGAGTAGAGGAGGAAAAGAAGAACTTGATCTCAAATTTTTGGCAAAAGTTTTTCAAGAACAATTTGATGCCTTGAATAGGAGATTGGATGATTTAACACATTCATCAAGGTCTGGGATCCCTCCTAGGCGAAACAATAAAGAAGAGGAGTCTTCATATGGAAGATATTCTGGGAGGCATGAAGGGGAAAGAGGGAGAGAGCATGAGGGAGAAATAAGGAAGGATAGAAATGAGAAATTGGAAAAGAGAGAAAGTGAAAAGAAAGAAGAGTTGAGAGAAAAAGAAATGAGAAATGAAAAGAAAGAAGAGTTGAGAGAAAAAGAAATGAGAAGTGAAAAGAAAGAAGAATTGATAGAAAAAGAAGTTGATAGTGAAAAGAATGAGGAATTGAGAAAAAAAGAAAAGGATTGTGAAAAAAATAGCAGTGATGGTCAAGTGTTTTCTTGTCAAGAAATAACCTTGATTTCCAATGATTCTAATAACTTTTCTTTGTCTAGTGGTGTTGAACATATTCTGCTGGATCAAGATCCATGTGATTTTACATCACCATTAAGAACTAGGAAACAGATTGGTCTAATCCCAAGTGCACCATTAGTTGTGAAGCCAACAATTTTGAGCAATCCTCAAGAGACCGAGCAGGGAGTAGTTACTTTGTTTGATTCAAGTGTTGTGGTTGTTCCTAATGATTTACATGAAAATTTGATACACATGAAGAATTCTTCTGATTTACATGTTAATGTGCATACGTTGACTAATTCATTTTCACATGATGATTTGCATAACAAGGATGTTCTGAACATGCATAAATCTTCACCTGATTTTGATTGTAACTCTACTTGGAATAATTCTAAACAAGCTGAATGTGCCATGGGTAGAGAACTTGAGACTAATGGTTCCAATTGTGATTTCATGCTCAAATACAAGTTGTACTATCTTGATCAATATGGCTTCTTGAAAGGTGTTTGGCATGTTGATCATGGTGGTTTCTTATATGATGAATATGATTCCTTACTTGAATGGCTAGCATGCTTAAGATTAGTCTTCGATCCCGGAGGCTTAATTCAGTTTTGTGCAGTAGAGAGTTTTTCAACTTTTTTTTTTTAACTAATTATTGTTGTTCCTTTGACCAGGTTATGAGTTTGATTCGAGGACGAATCATCTCGAAGAGGGAGGGAATGATAGAGATCGGACCAGCCCATTCATAGACTCTTTTCCAAGGAATAGGATGTCCAATTACAAGGTCCAAGCCTAAAGGAATGAATCAAGCTTTGCAAGGATTTTTCCTTCAAATTAAGAATGATGGTTTGGACCCAACATGAAGGCAGATTTGTCAAGAGCCCAATCTCCATGTTAAAGATGCATTCATGAGCTGAAATTATACAAATTAGAGACTAATAATTATTGGACCTTCATAACTACAAAATAAGTCCAATATTTTTATTCTCTTTTGAATTTTCGTATTTAATTTAGGGGTGAATTTTCTGATGACATTTTGTATTCTCCCTAGTTGGTTTTTAATGTCTTTTATGAGCCTTTGACTCATCTTTAGGAATAGTGGGTTTTTACTCAAGTTTCCAATGCTAGTGGAGCTATAAATCTCTAGTGGAGTCTATTAAATGTAAGTGGGAGAATTATTACTTATTGGAAAGAGTAGCATCCCACTTAGCCTATAAATAGGGACTCAATGTATGGAACAAAGCAGTTTTTGAATCTGAATGATATTGAGTTTTCTCATATTGTGAGAGCTTCCCATTTGTTCTTGGGTTAAGAACTAAACTTGATAACTTTGGTTCTACCGGCAGGTCGCGGTTAGGGTCAAGTTCCCCTTTTATCTTTGATAACTTTGGTTCTACCGGCAGGTCGCGGTTAGGGTCAAGTTCCTATCTTTTGTTACCGGTTTTCAAGACGATCCTTTGTTTCCCAAATCATATCAATATCCCTTCCGAGTTCTTGGCAAAGCCACCACAAAGTCCATGGATATGCTATCCCACTTCCATTCTGGAACATCCAAACACTGTAGCATACCTGAATGCGTCTGATGTTCCACTATAGCTTTTTGACAGGTCAAACATGCAGCCACATACTCTGTCACTTGTCTCTTCATTCCTGGCAACCAAAAATTTATCTTCAAGTCTTGATACATCTTTTTCATTCCAGGATGCATACTCAGTTTGCATTTGTGATCTTCATCCATAATCAATCTCCTCAACTCAGGGTTGTTAGGTACACAAACTTCCTTACATCGCAGGATGTTGTCATTTCCTACCTTAAATTCTGGATCCTTGCCATGAGTCACTAAATTTCTTTTCCCAAGTAGAAACTCATCTTGCAATTGCTGATCTCTGATCTCTTCCATCAATCCAATGGCAATCCTAATCATGCCGAACTTCAGCTTTCCCTCAGACGGTATCACGCCCAAGCTCAAATCCCGAAATTGTTCCAGCAGTTCCAGCTCTTTAATCATCATCAACGAGACATGCATCTTCCTACTCAAAGCATCAGCAACCACATTCACTTTTCCGGGATGATATTGTAATGTAAACTCGTAATCCTGGATGAACTCCATCCATCGTCGTTGTCTCTTGTTCAGCTCCTTTTGATCAAATAAGTACTTTAAACTCTTATGATCACTAAATGTGGTGAATGTGCTTCCATATAAGTAATGTCTCCAGATTTTCAGTGAAAACACAATGGAAGCTAACTCCAAGTCATGAGTTGGATAGTTCTTCTCATGAATCGTTAGCTGTCTTGAAGCATAAGCCACTACTTTTCGATGTTGCATCAACACACATCCCAAACCTTGATGTGAATACTCAGAGTAAACCTCGTACGGTTCCTCTGGTTGCGGTAGAACGAGTACAGGTGACGTTGTCAAACGTTCCTTCATCGTCTGAAAACTTGTTTCACACGTTTCAGTCCATGCAAAAGGTTGATCCTTCCTCGTAAGTTAAGTCAAAGGTCCAACAATCTTGGCGAAGTTCTCGATGAAACGACGATAATATCTAGCTAAACCAGCAAAACTTCTAATCTCAGTCACTCTCCTTGGCTATTACCAAACTAACACGGTCTCTACCTTCGCTGTAAGATCAAGTTTTGATCTAGTAGTACAACTCTATGTTTTGATGATTACAAGTTAACCTTTTGATATGAACAATTGTGGTACTCTAACGTGTTTTTCTGAGTGTGCTATTTACAGGCTCTGACCTCAACTCAATCTCACACAAATCAGAAGCACTGTGTATAAAGGGTAACCCAAGCAACGCTTTCGCATTCACCATGTTCAGTATGAACAGTGGAAAAGCTTCAGAAGTTCTGAAGCTATACAAACTCTGATGTGGACTCAGTCGCTAGAAGCTCTGAAGATCCAGAAGTTCTGATAACCAACAAACACTGAAGGTTCAGATGTTCTGATGGTGTAGAAGACTCTGAAGATCCAGAAGTTCTGATAACCAAGAAACACTGAAGGTTCAGATGTTCTGATGGTGTAGAAGACTCTGAAGATCCAGAAGCTGAATAGTGGAAACTCTGAAGTCCAGAAGCAAGAAACTCTGAAGGCCATGTTCTTCCCTCTGAGTTCAGAATCAGAAGATACAATGGTCAGAGGATCTGTGCTTTCCCTCTGACTCTGATCAACCGGCTTCACAAGTTCCAATATGAAGTATTCCCCTGATCAGAAGTCTCCTAGGTTAAAAGGTCAAGTCGCTATCCAAGTACAAAAGCAAGTGTACCTTCCTGACGACCTACCTAACGTTCTCAGCCACAGCAGAAGCTGGATTTTCCAGAACTGCCCTCCAACGGTAGCATTTCCCATGCAACGCTCAACCCTAATCCTTGGAGTATATATAGAGGCTGAAGATTGAAAGAAGCGGCTAGAAGAAGAGAAAAAAACACATATACGCGCAAGACATATTCAAAATATTCTAAGCTTTCTTTCATCTGAAATTCATTGAGTTTACAATTAGCTTTTTAGAAGCAAAGAGATGGTTACAACGCAAAGCCTCCTATGTTCGATGGTCAAAGGTTCGAATATTGGAAAGATAGACTGGAAAGTTTCTTTCTGGGTTTCGATGCAGATCTCTGGGATATTATTGTGGATGGCTATGAGCGTCCAGTTGATGCAGATGGCAAGAAGATCCCAAGGTCAGAGATGACTGCAGATCAAAAGAAGCTGTACTCACAACATCACAAAGCAAGAGCAATTCTTCTAAGTGCTATTTCCTATGAGGAGTACCAGAAGATTACAGATCGTGAGTTTGCTAAAGGCATTTTTGAATCTCTGAAGATGTCTCATGAAGGAAACAAGAAAGTCAAAGAATCAAAGGCATTGTCTTTGATCCAAAAGTATGAATCCTTCATCATGGAGCCAAATGAGTCCATTGAAGAAATGTTCTCCAGATTTCAATTGTTTGTAGCTGGCATACGACCTCTCAACAAGAGCTACACAACAAAAGATCATGTCATAAGGGTCATCAGGTGTCTTCCTGAAAGTTGGATGCCTTTGGTGACTTCAATAGAGCTCACGAGAGACGTTGAGAATATGAGTTTAGAAGAACTCATCAGCATTTTGAAATGCCATGAGCTGAAACGCTCAGAGATGCAAGATCTGAGGAAAAAGTCCATAGCCTTGAAATCCAAATCTGAAAAGGCTAAGGTTGAGAAGTCAAAGACTCTTCAAGCTGAAGAAGAAGAATCTGAAGAAGCATCAGAAGATTCTGATGAAGATGAGCTGACTCTGATCTCCAAGAGACTCAACCGCATCTGGAAGCACAGGCAGAGCAAGTTCAAAGGCTCTGGAAAGGCAAAAGGAAAGTTCAAGTCCTCAGGCCAGAAGAAGTCTTCAATCAAAGAAGTCACATGTTTTGAGTGTAAAGAATCTGGGCACTACAAAAGTGATTGTCCAAAGTTGAAGAAAGACAAGAAGCCAAAGAAGCACTTCAAGACGAAGAAGAGTCTGATGGTGACATTTGATGAATCAGAGTCAGAGGATGTTGACTCTGATGGTGAAGTCCAAGGACTCATGGCAATTGTCAAAGACAAAGGAGCAGAGTCAAAGGAAGTTGTTGACTCTGACTCAGAATCAGAAGGAGATCCTAACTCAGACGAAGAAAATGAGGTATTTGCTTCTTTCTCTACCTCTGAACTGAAACATGCTTTGTCTGATATCATGGATAAGTATAACTCCTTATTGTCTAAGCATAAAAAGTTGAAAAAGAACTTATCTGTTGTCTCCAAGACTCCTTCTGAACATGAGAAAATTATTTCTGATTTGAAAAATGAAAATCATGCTTTGGTAAATTCTAACTCTGTGCTTAAGAACCAGATTGCTAAGTTAGAAGAAATTGTTGCCTGTGATGCCTATGATTGTAGAAATGAATCTAAGTATGAAAAGTCTTTTCAAAGATTCCTAGCTAAAAGCGTGGATAGAAGCTTAATGGCTTCAATGATCTATGGCGTAAGCAGAAATGGAATGCATGGCATTGGCTATTCTAAACCAATTAGAAATGAGCCTTCTGTGTCTAAAGCTAAATCCTTGTATGAATGCTTTGTTCCCTCTGGTACCATATTGCCTGATCCTGTACCTGCTAAAATTGCTAAAAACCCTCTTAAAAAGGGATCTTTCTCTATGACTAAATATCATGCAAATATTCCTTTAAAATATTATGTTGAGACACCCAAGGTGATCAGAACCTCTGGGGTAACTAACAAAAGAGGACCCAGAAAGTGGGTACCTAAGGACAAGATTATCTATGTTGCAGATATCCTTGATAGCTCCACTGAAACACCAATCATGGTATCTGGACAGTGGATGCTCGCGTCACATGACGGGAGAAAAGCGTATGTTCCGAGAGCTGAAACTTAAGCCTGGAGGCGAAGTTGGCTTCGGAGGAAATGAAAAGGGTAAAATTGTTGGTACTGGTACTATTTGTGTAGATAGTAGTCCATGCATTGATAATGTTTTATTGGTAGACGGCTTAACACATAACTTATTGTCTATAAGTCAATTAGCTGACAAGGGTTATGATGTTATATTCAATCAAAAGTGAAGTGAATGTGAAGTGCCTTCTGTCTGTGACAAGGGTTATGATGTTATATTCAATTGGCTCTGTTCTGTTTAACAGCAAGAGGAAGAACAACATTTATAAGATCAGATTATCTGAGTTGGAGGCTCAGAATGTGAAGTGCCTTCTGTCTGTTGATGAAGAGCAGTGGGTATGGCATAGACGGTTAGGGCATGCCAGTATGAGAAAGATTTCTCAGCTGAGCAAGCTAAATCTTGTCAGGGGCTTACCCAATCTGAAGTTCGCTTCAGACGCTCTTTGTGAAGCATGTCAGAAAGGCAAATTCACAAAAGTCCCTTTCAAGGCAAAGAATGTTGTCTCAACCTCAAGGCCGTTGGAACTTCTGCATATAGACCTTTTTGGACCAGTGAAAACTGAGTCTATAGGTGGCAAGAGATATGGGATGGTTATCGTTGATGACTATAGCCGCTGGACATGGGTAAAGTTTCTAACCCGCAAGGATGAGTCTCATGCTGTGTTCTCTACCTTCATTGCTCAAGTGCAAAACGAGAAGGCTTGTAGGATTGTGCGTGTCAGAAGTGACCATGGTGGAGAGTTTGAGAATGACAAGTTTGAGAGTCTGTTTGATTCCTATGGAATTGCACATGATTTCTCTTGTCCCAGAACTCCTCAACAAAATGGTGTTGTTGAGAGGAAGAACAGAACTCTTCAGGAGATGGCTAGAACCATGCTCCAAGAAACTGGCATGGCTAAGCACTTTTGGGCAGAGGCAGTAAATACAGCATGTTACATTCAGAACAGAATCTCTGTGAGACCAATTCTGAATAAGACTCCTTATGAATTGTGGAAGAACATAAAACCCAACATTTCTTATTTTCATCCTTTTGGCTGTGTTTGTTATGTTCTCAATACTAAGGATAGATTGCATAAATTTGATGCTAAGTCTTCTAAGTGTCTATTACTTGGTTATTCTGATAGATCTAAAGGTTTTAGATTTTATAATACTGATGCCAAGACTATTGAAGAATCTATTCATGTTAGATTTGATGATAAGCTTGACTCTGACCAGTCAAAGCTAGTTGAAAAGTTTGCAGATTTAAGCATTAATGTTTCTGACAAAGGCAAAGCTCCAGAGGAAGTTGAGCCAGAGGAAGATGAACCAGAGGAAGAAGCTGGTCCCTCTAACTCACAAACTCTGAAGAAGAGCAGAATCACTGCAGCTCACCCTAAGGAATTGATTCTGGGCAACAAAGATGAACCAGTCAGAACCAGATCTGCCTTCAGACCCTCTGAAGAGACCTTGCTGAGTCTGAAAGGATTGGTGTCCTTAATTGAACCCAAGTCCATAGATGAAGCTCTTCAGGACAAGGATTGGATTCTGGCCATGGAAGAAGAATTAAATCAATTCTCCAAGAACGATGTTTGGAGCTTAGTGAAGAAGCCTGAGAATGTCCATGTTATTGGAACGAAATGGGTATTCAGAAACAAGCTAAATGAGAAAGGAGATGTAGTCAGAAACAAGGCAAGGCTAGTTGCTCAAGGCTACAGCCAGCAGGAAGGAATAGACTACACTGAAACATTTGCTCCGGTAGCAAGACTGGAGGCAATCAGACTGTTGATCTCCTTCTCAGTAAATCACAACATAGTTCTACATCAGATGGACGTAAAGAGTGCCTTCCTAAATGGTTATATCTCAGAGGAAGTCTATGTTCATCAACCCCCAGGTTTTGAAGATGAAAAGAAACCAGACCATGTGTTCAAATTGAAGAAATCACTCTACGGTCTGAAGCAAGCTCCCAGAGCATGGTATGAGAGACTTAGCTCATTCCTTCTGGAGAATGAGTTTGTAAGGGGTAAAGTAGATACAACTCTATTTTGCAAGACTTATAAAGATGATATCTTAATTGTGCAAATTTATGTTGATGATATTATATTTGGTTCTGCTAATCAATCTCTATGCAAAGAATTTTCTGAGATGATGCAGGCTGAATTTGAGATGAGTATGATGGGAGAATTAAAGTACTTTCTGGGAATACAAGTTGATCAAACACCAGAAGGAACATATATCCATCAGAGCAAGTACACTAAAGAACTTCTGAAGAAGTTCAATATGCTGGAATCTACAGTGGCCAAGACTCCAATGCATCCTACATGCATTTTGGAGAAAGAAGATAAAAGTGGTAAAGTATGTCTGAAGCTCTATCGTGGAATGATAGGTTCACTTCTATACTTAACTGCATCTAGGCCAGACATATTATTTAGTGTTCACTTATGTGCTCGTTTCCAATCAGATCCAAGGGAAACCCACTTAACTGCTGTTAAGAGGATCCTAAGGTATCTGAAAGGCACCACTAACCTTGGCTTGATGTATAAGAAAACATCAGAGTATAAGCTTTCAGGTTATTGTGATGCTGATTATGCTGGAGATAGAACAGAGAGAAAAAGTACTTCTGGAAATTGTCAATTTCTGGGAAGCAATCTAGTCTCATGGGCAAGCAAGAGGCAATCAACCATTGCACTATCAACTGCAGAGGCAGAATATATCTCAGCAGCAATATGCAGCACTCAGATGCTCTGGATGAAACATCAGCTGGAGGATTATCAGATCCTTGAGAGCAATATCCCAATCTATTGTGATAACACTGCTGCAATCTCATTGAGTAAGAATCCTATCTTGCATTCAAGGGCAAAGCACATTGAGGTAAAGTATCATTTTATTAGAGATTATGTACAGAAGGGCGTACTTCTTCTGAAGTTTGTTGATACTGACTATCAATGGGCAGATATCTTTACAAAGCCCTTAGCAGAGGATAGATTTAATTTTATTCTGAAAAATCTAAACATGGACTTTTGTCCAGAGTGAAGATGGATCAGAACCTCTGACTATGATACTTCTTGATCAGAAGATGTCTAGTCCAGAAGGTAACTCAATCAGAGTGTGTGTGTCCACTGGTACTGACTCTAAAGCTGAGACAACAACACGTGCGTCAGAATTTCTGATGCATAGTTCCTTGTGCCCGTGTGACAGTTTGTTATGATTGCGTGTAGATATGCTTATCTCCTGTGTGTGATTGTGTAGTTTACTGTTACTATCTATCTTTAATTTTCAACCGTTGATCTTAAAGTGCTTTTTGAATCAACAACGGTTATTTGATAAAACCCACTATACACACACGTTCTCTCTCACTTCCGGTTTTCACTCTCGCCTCTCTGCTTTTCAAAACCGCCTCTTTCTTGATTTCTCTCTCGATCTCTCTTCATCCTTCAAACTTCATCTTCTACCTCAAACCTTCAACCTCTTCAAAATGGTGAGACAAACCAGAAGATCTACTGCAGATGCACCTCAGTTCCCTCACATGGTAGTTGGTTTGGCAACGGGTCAAAGGGGCTCTGAGAACCCGGCACAAGAACAAGTTCAAGCTCAAGAGCAGTTTGTTCCAATTGCAGAACGGGGCTGTGCCGTTCACTGTGTTTATCCTCCTGAGGAACTCCAAGTCCTGGCAGAATGGAGATTCAACCTCGACAACTTGGCTGCAAATGGGTTTGATCTTCGTCCTGAAGTCCAAGCTCAAGGTTGGGGAAATTATTTCAACCGACTTCGAGGACCGGTGTATGAGAAATTGGTAAAGGAATTCTGGAAGCACGCCGACTGCGATGATACTCAGGTGGTCTCTCACATTCTTGGAAGGAAGATCATCATCACTGAGAAGTCATTCGTGAATCTGCTAGGTGCAGAAACTGCTTATGGGTATCGGTTCCAACTGACGGAATCGAAGCTGAAACCCAGCACCAAGGACATAGTCAACCAGGCTCTGTACACCACCTTCAAACCGGGCAAGACGAGTTACAAGGTGATGGATCTTCATCCCAAACTCAGAATCTGGCACAAGATCCTGCTCAATTGCATCAATCAGAGACCGAAGGGCAGTTCCTCAGATTACATCAACTTCAACCAGAAGGCGATGCTGTTCTTCATTCAAGACAAGGAGAAGATCTGCCTTCCCTACTTCCTGTTCTCCTACTTAAAGGAATGCATCCGGAAGTCTCGCACCACCGCCTCCATCAAGTCTGCAATCAAATATATCCCTTTTGGGAGGCTGCTCTCAGACTTTCTCATTGAAAGCAACTTGGTGCAAGATTTGATCAATGCTGGTTGCACAGAGGACTTGAGCACAATTGTCAGCGATGTCTTCACTGCCAACTCTCTGAAGAAGATGGGTTTGGTCCAGAAGAAGATTGCTCCTGCTCATGAAGACACATCTTTTGAGATCAGAGGAAGAAGGATGCCTCTGAATGACTACCCACTGTGGACTCAAGCAGACAATCCTGAAGCCATCAGATGCTATGTTGAAGACCTCAGGGCTCAAGGATTCGAGATTGATCTTGATGATTTCTTCAGCAGACTGCCGCCAGCTCCAGAGTTTCCTTCTCGCCAAGAAGAAAGCTCAGAGGAAGATGGTTCTGGAAGAATCCTCTGAAGAATCTGATGTCCCTCTGGTCAAGAAGACAAAGAGAAAGCCTGATGATGGTGATGATAGTGATAGTGAGGATGGTCCTCCAAAGAAGAAGCAGAAGAAGGTCAGAATCGTGGTGAAGCCTACTCAGGTGGAACCAGCTGCTGCAGTGGTCAGAAG
Organism: Lotus japonicus; assembly: GCF_012489685.1. Classification (NCBI taxonomy): domain Eukaryota; kingdom Viridiplantae; phylum Streptophyta; class Magnoliopsida; order Fabales; family Fabaceae; genus Lotus; species Lotus japonicus. Next base: position 36,685,603 of record NC_080042.1, read on the forward strand.
GACTGAACCTCCTGCCAGAGTGACTCGATCATCAGCACATTCAAGTAAGCCTGCACTTGCTTCTGATGATGATTTGAATTTATTTGATGCACTTCCTATTTCTGCCTTGCTTCAACACTCCTCAAATCCCCTCACTCCTATTCCTGAATCCCAACCAGCCGCACAAACCACCTCTCCACCACATTCCCCACGATCCTCCTTCTTTCAACCTTCTCCTACCGAAGCACCTCTCTGGAATTTGCTTCAGAACCCAACCTCTAGGTCAGAAGATCCAACCTCTCTCCTTACCATTCCGTACGACCCATTATCTTCTGAACCCATCATCCATGACCAACCAGCGCCCAACCAAACAGAACCACAACCCAGAACGTCTGATCACTCTGCTCCCAGAGCATCAGCACGTCCTGCTGCCAGAACCACGGATACAGACTCTTCAACAGCCTTTACACCTGTATCCTTCCCAATCAATGTTGTTGATTCTTCTCCCTCCAATAACTCTGAATCAATTAGAAAATTCATGGAGGTTAGAAAAGTGAAGGTGTCTGCCTTGGAAGAGTATTACCTTACCTGTCCAAGCCCTAGGAGATATCCTGGCCCTAGACCTGAACGTCTAGTTGACCCAGATGAACCTATCTTGGCCAATCCTATCCAAGAGGCAGACCCCTTAGTTCAACAAGCTCACCCTGTCCCTGACCAACAAGAGCCCATTCAACCAGACCCTGAACCCGAACAATCAGTGTCTAACCAATCCTCGGTTAGATCACCTCACCCTCTGGTTGGAACTTCAGACCCTCACCTTGGAACCTCTGAACCAAATGCTCCCATGATTAACATTGGTTCTCCACAAGGTGCCTCTGAAGCTCATAGCAGCAATCACCCAGCCTCTCCTGAAACCAACCTCTCCATAATTCCCTATACTCACCTTCAACCCACATCTCTCTCTGAGTGCATCAATATCTTCTATCATGAAGCCTCCTTGAGGCTCCGCAATGTGCACGGTCAGACTGATCTCAGTGAGAATGCTGAAAATGTGGCTGATGAGTGGAACAATCTGAGCACTTGGCTAGTGGCTCAAGTTCCGATTATGATGCAGCTCCTGCATGCAGAGGGCAGTCAGAGCATTGAGGCTGCAAAGCAAAGGCTTGCTAGGAGGGTGGCTCTTCACGAACTAGAACAGAGAAATAAGCTTCTTGAAGCTATTGAAGAAGCCAAGAGAAAGAAAGAACAAGCAGAAGAAGCTGCACGTCAAGCAGCAGCTCAGGCTGAACAAGCCAGACTTGAGGCAGAGCGTCTTGAAGCTGAGGCTGAGGCAGAGCGACTTGCACCAGTTGTGTTTACTCCTGCTGCTTCTGCTTCCATTCCAGATCCTCAAGCTGCTCAGAATGTTCCTTCCAGTTCTACTCAGACAAGCTCATCCAGACTCGACATCATGGAACAACGTCTTGACACTCATGAATCCATGCTGATTGAGATGAAGCACATGATGATGGAACTTCTGCGACGCACTGACAAACCTTAGTTTTAGGATCTCTTCTTTTTCTTCTTTTTCGTTACCTTTGTTTTCCTTTGTTAAACTCTGTTTCTTTTTATTTATTTATTCTCTTTTGTTCGTTTGTGATTATATATGCATAACTATATACTTATGTCACATATGTTTGCTAAACTCGTTTTATTCATAATTGTTCTATGTTTACATCATATTTCTTTACATCATATAAATCTAGAATGGAGGATCCCTCCTCATTCTTCTGCACTCCTGGCGCTGCTCTGACCTATTCTTCTCCAGACGCTCCAGTACATGCTGGATGTTGTTGAGTCTGACCTTTAGCTCATCTTTCTCCAGAATCTCTTCTGAAGTCCTGAGCTTCTCTTCCAAGATTTCTTTTTCTTCCAGCAGCTTGAGTTCAAGCCGGCTGAGTTCTTGCACCTCCTCCACGAAGGCAAGAAATTCCTTCAGGTCTCTCTCCAACTCTGGACGCAGGTCCTCTTCCAGCAGTGTCTGTGTCAGCTCCGCGATGGTAGTTGCACCCTCTGGATGCCTGATGTTCAGGAACAAGTCCTCTTCAAAGGCCTTCTTCCTCAGCTCTTCTAGTGCTACGTTGTATGATGCCATTTTTTTTACTGAAAATTATTCGAGGTGTGAAGCTTACCTTTCTCTCCAACGCTTTTTATAGGCTTCACTTTCTCTCTGAAAGTTAATGCTCTTACAGTTTCTCGAGGTTAAGTTCTTGGTAACTGACCCTTCTATTTACTCACTTGACCGGTGGTAAACGTTCATCCCTTGCATTAACTCTTCTATTTATTTTCGCCTAACTCTGATTCTTACATCATTTTCATTTTCTTTTAAACTTAGACCTTCTCTAAGGGGGAGTACCTTGTACTTCAAGCTAAGTTTTTCACACCCCAAGCTTTTTGCTTATGACAAAAAGGGGGAGTAAACCCAGTTTTTGATTTGTAAGATGTGTTAGTGTGACTTATTTTTCTTTTGGAGATTTTAAGAGTTCCACCTTCATGACCATAGATGTGTCACTGGGCAAATACAAGGAATACATTTCACTTCTTCTGAAGTGATTCTAAGTTGACTCTGATACCCAAGACTCTGATACCTTGTCCATGACTCTGATCACTTATGCGCTCTGATTATTCGTTTTTCATCTATGTCATAAGCTTTTCACTCTGAACTCTTATATTTTTTTTTTAGCTCAGAATCTAGACTTTACTAACGTTTTCATCAAGTATTAGATTCAGGGGGAGCTAAGCTCAGAATCAAGCAGTGACTTGAATTCAGAATGAGCAAGATAAACTATTCACATCAGGATAAGTCTTATTCTATATCTCTAAACTCTGAGTGAATTCAGTTTAATGTTTAAGAATTGTTCATCAAAAATCTTAGTTTTGTCATCATCAAAAAGGGGGAGATTGTAAGATCAAGTTTTGATCTAGTAGTACAACTCTATGTTTTGATGATTACAAGTTAACCTTTTGATATGAACAATTGTGGTACTCTAACGTGTTTTTCTGAGTGTGCTATTTACAGGCTCTGACCTCAACTCAATCTCACACAAATCAGAAGCACTGTGTATAAAGGGTAACCCAAGCAACGCTTTCGCATTCACCATGTTCAGTATGAACAGTGGAAAAGCTTCAGAAGTTCTGAAGCTATACAAACTCTGATGTGGACTCAGTCGCTAGAAGCTCTGAAGATCCAGAAGTTCTGATAACCAAGAAACACTGAAGGTTCAGATGTTCTGATGGTGTAGAAGACTCTGAAGATCCAGAAGCTGAATAGTGGAAACTCTGAAGTCCAGAAGCAAGAAACTCTGAAGGCCATGTTCTTCCCTCTGAGTTCAGAATCAGAAGATACAATGGTCAGAGGATCTGTGCTTTCCCTCTGACTCTGATCAACCGGCTTCACAAGTTCCAATATGAAGTATTCCCCTGATCAGAAGTCTCCTAGGTTAAAAGGTCAAGTCGCTATCCAAGTACAAAAGCAAGTGTACCTTCCTGACGACCTACCTAACGTTCTCAGCCACAGCAGAAGCTGGATTTTCCAGAACTGCCCTCCAACGGTAGCATTTCCCATGCAACGCTCAACCCTAATCCTTGGAGTATATATAGAGGCTGAAGATTGAAAGAAGCGGCTAGAAGAAGAGAAAAAAACACATATACGCGCAAGACATATTCAAAATATTCTAAGCTTTCTTTCATCTGAAATTCATTAAGTTTACAATTAGCTTTTTAGAAGCAAATCTCTTGTAAACAATTCTTTGATAAACAGTTTGTTTAGTTCCTTTAGGAGATCAAGGTTGATCGGATCCTAGAGAAGACTAAGAGAGTGAATCTTAGTGTGAGCTAAGTCAGTGTAATTGTTAGTCACTTGTAGGTTTCAAGTGCAGTTGTAACTCTTACCTGATTAGTGGATTGCCTTCATTCTAAGAAGGAAGAAATCACCTTAACGGGTGGACTGGAGTAGCTTGAGTGATTTATCAAGTGAACCAGGATAAAATCCTTGTGTGCTTTTCTATCTCTTATGTTTAGCACTTAAGTTCTCGAAAGATTTGTCAAAATCTTTAAGGTGGAAGTTTTGTTCTGTAAACGTTATTCAAACCCCCCCCTTTCTACCGTTTTTCATACCTTCATTCGCTGGGTCCACAACTATGCCTTCTTTAGAGATCACATGGCCTAAGAATTTAACTTCTTCAAGCCAAAATTCACACTTGGAAGGGTTGGCATACAACTCTTTCTCTCTCAGCACTTGTAAAACTTGACGTAGATGCTCCTCATGTTCCTTGGCATCCTTTGAGTAAATCAAAATTTCGTCAATGAACACCACGACAAACCCATCTAAGAATGTATGGAAGGTTCTGTTCATATAGTCCATGAAGATAGCAGGTGCATTATTCACTCCAAATGGCATCACTAGATACTCATTGTGTTCATAGCGAGTTCTGAACGCGATCTCCTAAATGTCCTCAGTCTTTACTTTGATCTGATGATAGCCCGACCTCAGGTTTATCTTTGTAACATCCATAAATCTCGAGGGTCACTTTATTAACCTTTTTCAAAAACGTGGGTAAATTTTAGCTGAAATAAAAACCTTTTCGAAACATAGTTTATAAATAAAGAAGTAGTAACTGGAGAAATAGACTGAATAATTCAATTTATAATAAAAGCTTTGGAAGTGTACAATGATTCTTTCAAATTAAAACATAATGATTAAACTAGTGTTCGACGGCCCCCAAGCCAACACTCAGCTTTGGAAGGTCTCTAGGTTAGGTTCGAACCCTATAAACAAACTCAGCTCACCCCCAAGTACAGACTCAATTATCACACTCAATCCCCGACTCATAGGCCGCGTGCCCTCCAAGGCTTCGTCCAACGCTCGCATCCTATCGTCTCGCATCCTCGGCTCTCGCCAATCCCATAGCTGAACCATCAGTCCCGCGGTCGATGTCTCGAGCCTTGTCGTCGTCCACATCAAGCAGGTATAGGGCCGCATCTCGACTGATCACACGCATGCTTGCTGTCTAGGCATTAAGCGCCCCAAACAACAAACAACAAACAAGCAAGGGTCAACTTCTAACACACACACATCATAAGTAGGGTATACTACCCTATCAATAATAAGTTCTTCCCTAAGCTAACATTCACAAGTAGGGGAACTATATTAAGTTCTAAGTTTCACAAGTATAGGGAACTATCTCATAGTTCTAAGTTATTGTTAGTCAATTCTCATGCACATGCATGCAGACGCTTTGGATATCCATAAGCCAATTCCTCTTGGAAAGGCTGGACGAACACGACTCCACGATCGGGGCTGGACATCTCCAACGTACCGCTGCCCAACAGCTTGATGATCGGGGTTGGACCTCTCCAACGCACTGCCGTTTCACGTTCGTCCTTATTCAGGGCCTCCCCTGAATGTCACCATCGACTAGCCCAGTCCAGGTCACTTGGTCCACAATGCATGCCATGCAAGTCAGTCATCATCACTAGGCCCTAAGCCTATCTCGTTCATCACTTATGAACAACATATCATTGCATAATAAGTTGAATGCATATCAATAAATGTAGCTAACACCCTAGACATATAGGCATGTTCATCATAACACTTGCTAACATTTATTGCATTATTATCACATAGCATATGTAGCACATACATCATCGATAGTCCTGGCATCATGCTTTCTAACATTCACAACCACAAGCAATTTATCTAGGCCGAGGCCGAAGTGCCCTTACTAGCATATTGATCTAGCATAAGGTCCTTAACATTTGATAGTCATACAATCACAATCAAGAATTCTAGGTCGTAGCCGAAGTGCCCTTGCCTCAAAGGTACACTTTCCTAGAAGTCTCAGGTTTCTCCTTGAAGCTAGGTCTACACTTGGAAATTTCCTACAAACGAACGGATAGAGTAACGTTGCTAATCGGACAATCAGATCGATCATAAGCCCATCCCCTTATTGATCATGAAATTCCACCCAAAAACCTTGAAAATCCAAAACCACTTCTTTTATAAGAACATACATTCTTTTCTAAAACGTTTTGCTTGAAGATCATAAGAACACTTGAAGAACTTTCGAAGAAAACATAATTTTCGCATAGATTCAATCCTCCCAAGATCAAAACCTCCTTTATAAAGCCCTTTGTTTGAAGGTCATAAGAACATCAAGAACTTCTTTAAGAAAAACCCTCAAATTGATAAACGTCTCTAAGCAACTTGATTAAAATCATTCTCTTTTGGATTTGGCAGATCAGCTTAAGCTGCAACCACAGAGCATATTGAGAATGACCTAGCTCAAGGCTTTGAAACTAAACTAACCTAAGAACAAGAAAAATAAAAAGAAGAACAAGAGAGGGAGAAGTGAGAACTCACGGCTACAATATGGAGAGCTTGGTGAGTTGGTGTGAAGAAATGAGAGGGGGGGATGGTCTATTTATATCAGAGGTTTGGGGACAAAGCATTGAAGGGGTAATTGAATGCATTTTTCCCTCCAAAACACATGAAAAATTCGGCCAAAGCTTGGTCAAACCAAGGGCCTCTTTGCAAAACTCCCTTTAAAACCATGCTTTAATCCTCCGTTTAATTGAAATTAAAACCTCAACTTTTAAGCATTCAAAAACAAGTCCTTGCTTACTTTAAATGAATGAATCTTTATTTTTAAAATAGTTCTTTAAAAATCAAAACATTCAAAGACAAGTCCATCCATGAAAGCCTCCATTCCTTGATTTTCTCCTCCTACATAAACACCATAAATCACCTTAAAAACATGAAAAAGACTTCACCTTTCTTCCTCAGTCCTCTTGGCCGCCCATTCCCTTCTTCCCTTCAGATTTTTCTCTCACAAACTCATTCAACACAAAACCAAGTCAATGACATGTGATTAAGTGCATTAACCACCATGTTTCCCTCTTAATGCACCAAAAAACCTCAAATTTGAATTTCAAAACCTTTTCATATTTTACATCTCTAAAAATTCAACCAAGCCTTCATTGAGACTCCAAAAATATTTACAAAATTATTTATTTAATAAACCATAGGTTTAAAATTAATAAATACATTTTATTTAAATAAAAATCCATTTTTATTTAAATAAAACTCAAAAAAATAGAAGAAAGGAATATTCCCTCATGAAATAATTTTAGACATATGTCCAGCACCTCCCCATGAGGTGTGGCCCATGAAATTTCCGTCGTCGACTCGTTTCGCCAACTTATCGCCTTTGTCGGGCCGATTTTGACCTAAAAGTCATCGTCGCAGAACCCTAGCAATATTACAGTCAAAACGCTCATAATGCCGCGTACATCGACGTATAGACATTACTAAGAACTAATATTGCCTCTAATAATAAATCACTTTTTATAAAGGCATTACATCACACATAACACAAGTAATTCACATAATATTATTTAAATAATAAGCCCTAAACCGGGTCTTATAGTCTTTGAGAACACAGCAGCTCCTCGAAGCTGATCCATCAAATCATCGATTCTAGGTAACGGATACCTATTCTTAACGGTTGCTTTGTTGAGCTATCGGTAATCGACACCCAATCTAGATCTCCCATCCTTCTTCTTTACCAACAAAACTGGAGCTCCCCATGGCGAAACGCTTGGTCGAATGAATCCCTTTGACAAAAGATCCTCAATCTGCGACTTCAATTCCACCAACTCTGCAGGTGCCATCCGATAAGGTGCAATCGAAATTGGTCCTGTTCCCGGCACGATGTCAATAGCAAACTCTATGTTGCGTATAGGCGGCAATCCAGGTACATCTCCTGGAAACACATCAGTGAAATCTCGCACAACCGGAAGTCTACAAACATCCGAGTCCCATCTACCCACTAGGTTCAATAACAAGGAATACTCTTGAGATCCCTCGTTCAAGGAAACACTAATATGGTTAGCGGACAAGTACTTGAAAAGATCCGAGTCAGGAAACACCACTTTCTTTCGGCTACAATCCAAAAGACAATGGTAATGGGACAATCAATCCATTCCTAGGATAACATCTAAGTTCTTTAGGGTTAGACATACTAGGTTAGTGTATCGCCCCGATTTTCAAGGGTTACTTATTGATCCAAAAGTAAATTAATCATGCTTATGAACTTTCGAAATCATAAAAATGCAGGTATATTTTTTTTTTCTTTTGAAACATAATAACTTTTAATACTTTCCAAATCATGCTCTAACAAATGCATACATAATACCCAACAAAATAAAAACCCTTACATCAACGAATATAATCACAACATAGACTCCAAAAGGAATATAAAAGGAAATCCTCCTATGCCCATCAAGGTCTCCGCAATCTCCACACGACCAATCACTGAATCAATGGCTTGTCGTCACAATATTTCTCGACAGCGCCTCCTCTCCTGCATCTAACGGTCTCTTGCTCATCCTTTAGGGCGGCGTTGTCGAACATTCATAAGAGAGAAAAGGTGCAAGGGTCAACTTCTTATACCACAAGGCCATAATTAGGACGTGCACACATACGAGCAAGTAAGAGCATGCATATTCACATATATAATCACCTAGCAAAATTCTTACCAAACGGAGTACTAATACATCCCTAAAGAATCCTAGATGTAACTTAGGATAAGGAAAACACTTCAACAAGCAAGGCACAAGGCCCACAACCACACATCGCACCTTATAGGGCATTCAATCGTCTAACACAAGTCACAAGACAACAACCAATGTCAATGAAAGCTCGAGAAAGGGATAACAGATGACCAATTTGTGAGTGTGTGTATTTTGTTAGTGAGTAGAATAATATTTTTTGATTTTCATAAAATAAAAAATAAGCATGATTGGAAAAATAATAAAATAATCGCTTTAATTTTTTATTAATTAATTTAGTTAGAAAAAAAAGTAATGTATGCTTGTTTTGTTTTAAAAATTTAATTATGCAAAAATTTTATGCTAAAAGTCAATTAATTTATGCTAAAATTTGAACTGCATAATTAATAATAAATCAATTGTTAATTTGAAAAATAAACGAAATATTTTGGGGAAATATTCAGTAGGAAAAGTAGTAAACGCTAAAATTTTAATTTCAAACGCTAAAATTTTATTTTGGTGTTTCCTCGTAAATTTTAATCTGACAAATTTTCCTATCAATTAGTAATGTGAAAAATATATGGAAAAATTATGAGGAAATACTTGATAGTAAAATAAAACGCTAAAATTAAAATTGATACATCATATAATTGATATATCAATTGTTAATGTGGAAAATATATGGAAAATTTATAAGGAAATACGTTATAGAAAAATTATACGCTAACATTGTATTTTCATACTTGAAATATCAATTGTTTGGAAAAAATAAGGGAACATTTTGAGGAAAAAATTAATTTTGCGAACTATATGATGAATCCTTCGGGAAAATTATTTGATACAGTACAGGTTTTTTTTGTGACTGAAATAGTAATATAACCTGACACCTAAATTCCTTTGAAAACATTTTGATACTCAAATTTTTTTTTCTAAAATGAATGAATGGTTCGACAATAACGCATAGCAATATTTTGTTCAACCATTCACAGGAAATAGTAGATATAAAAAGACTACATAGCAAAATTATAGTCATTTAACCACCAGCAGTCACAATATTTAGTTGTCCAAACAAAATAACCGGGATAAAAAGTCGAAAATGATCAAGAACAGAAACAGGACAAGATTCAACACACGATCAAGCAGTTAAATGTCAGAAAGTAGGTGCCCAGAAAGTAATGAAAAGTCTCAAGTTGTTGACACAGCTGCATCCTTGCATATGTCCATGCAGGTCAAAGCTTTTTTGGTAAGGACATCATACTTGTTGTTAAATTGACTCATTGTCAAGTCCAGAGCTAGCCTCAACCTGGAACCTTCATCAACCTGCGTAAATACCGATAAATAATTAAAATTTTAAAGCAAGTAATTTATAAAATATTTAAGTATGAAATTCTTATTTACCTCAATCTTGTAGTGAATGAATCCATGATGTGACATCCATTTAGCCACAAAGATTCCACAATCATTCCTACAGGCACAACAAGAAGTTAGTTTTATAGCTAAGTAAACATTTTTAATCAAAGATGGAGCACTTGAAATCTAACTTACGTTTTATCCTTCTGCATGCTCAGCCCTTCTGGAATAACAATCTTAAATTCCGATACCTTAGGCCTTGCCATTCCCATTGCATAGAATGATTGATCCATTAACATTCTTTCGATAAAAAGAGTCTGAGACAATGATTGAGTGATATAAAGAGGTAAATATATTAACAATATGTTGGTATCTAATACAATGTAGTTGATAGTTATTTACTAACCATGTGCTTTATGTCCAACACTCTAAAATCAAGCATGTGTGGATCTGGGCAGGAGTCAAGCAGCACCAAGTTCTTGTTGACAAAGTCAACAACAAGTAAATACCAGTGGCAGCCAATTAGATGATGGATATCTACAAGAGTAAAACAAACATTGAGACTACATGTAATGGATATTTTTGTTAATTAATTTCATACAGCATCATTGTACCTTGGTAACATAGTTAATTTTTCCCATAAAATCCTTGTGGTAAAACTCGATCATGTCAGCTGATTCTATGGTCCAGGACTGGACAAATTGCTGACATGATAACAGTGCAAATAGTATGTCAAATTTTAGTTATGAATCACTATAAACAAAACCTAATATCGGTTCTTCATATATATGAAAAAAACTCACGGCAAATGCAGTAGGCATGAACCATATAGATGAGTAGAAGGTCATTGCTTGCTCTTTTAGTGTAAGTATGTTGGCATGTAAGGTCAATATCTGGACAAACTATATAATCAGATTAAATTAATTTATCCCCATTTATAATCTTTAGATTATAACTCACATCATCCTGAAGCTTCCCTCTTGGTTGAAGACATAACATATCCTTTCGAAGGGCATAAGCATCCCTGCATTCAACTTACAGTGGAGCCCCTGTTTTATGTTTTGGGTTGAAGATGTAATTTGCAACAACAACCTCAAGATGATTCAAATGCATCACATTTGTATTCCTGAACATGGAAGGCAGCCACTAATAAAAAAATGTTGAATGACAATGTTAATTAATGAACTGATTTAAGTGTATCAATTAATGACAATGTTCAGGTTAGAAAAAAAATGACTCTAACAAAATATAGCAGTAACATGAAGCAGTAATATTATATTTCACAATAAAAATGACAACAAAGTCATGCAACTAAGAAATAACCTGAAAGAACTTAACTTATGCAAACTAGCCTAAAACTTCAAACTAGATTCATTAATCATCATTGATTTTCCCCTTCATCCTTTTAATTTCATTTTTGTCATCATAGTATCTTAATTATTTCTACCAGTAGTGCTTCAAGAGCATATTGGTTTTGGATCACTGGAAAATTAAAAAATAAGTTTTAAGAAACCTCATAATCAATCAGCCAATTTGAGTTATTTTTTAAATTCGTTAATTTAATCTCCATAAATATTTGGAAAGGTTATAGAGGACATATTATGACTGTCATTTTAGGGTTTAGGGAAACTAATGTTGTGTTGTTGAATTAAAGATATAAAAGATATGTAAGCTAAGCACACAATATATCGTAGAAATGCAAAAGGAAACATCTCATTGCAGGGACCTTAAGATTCTTCGTCAGTCAAAATTTAAATGTATCAATTCATGAAAATATTCAGATGAATTGATACTTACATCTGGAACCGAGAATGGTGATGCAGGAAGGGTGCATACTATAGGTCGATGTCCAGGTACAAAGTTATTGTCTTCATCCATTGCAGGTCGGTTAAAAAGCTTCTTCACCAATCCCTTTGCCTTGGCCCTTACACGATCTTCATTGTCATTCGGAGCTTCTTCATCAGGTTGCATAAACTTTTTCAGGATCGTTTCAGTAGAAATCATTTGTTCAGACACTGTGCAATTGTTTGGTGAAGTAACACAAAGGGGCAACGGAGATGATGAAGCCAACTGAGTATATTGTTGAGGGCTATGAAGGGCCTGGCTAAGCATGCCTACTGCTAGAATAACCTTTTCCAATTTTTCATCTAAAGCAGAGAACTGTGAATTAAGACATGAAGAAAAACAAAATTATTGTTTTGTACTGAACAAAACATGGTATCGTGATAATAATAAACAAAATAAACAGAATCAAAAAAGGCAACTTGTTCGACCTTTTTTTCTTGATTCACATTGGCATCCTTCTCTTGACAGTCTTTCATGGTAGGAGACTCATCGCATAATACATCTACTTGTTTGGTATGGAGCTCGGTTTCTTGGTTACTGGAAATAAAAGACAATTTTGGTGTGGTGGGTTTCTTGTAAACATTAAAACATTGAAAAATTTTGGATTTCAAATGTTAAATTGAAAAAACATTGAGCAGAACTTGTATTGCAAAAAATGTGAACAACTAAACTAATCAGATCATAAACCTTTTTTGCACCGCATTATCGATTACATAAAAAATACCTTGAGGATAGTATTATCAAAGACGGAGGCTTCTCCTTTTTGCCAGCATTGGCTCGAAGGGCTCTTTCAACCCTAGGGCTGAACAAAGGACCGGACACGGATTGACTGTCGTCAATTCCCCATGGACGCTTTTTGAGATGATTTCGTCGAGGGTTCTTTCCCTTGCGAGCCATGACTCATTCAGATTGGTGTTCGAGGTTTGATGGTAGGAGGGAAATTTGGGGAAAAAAAGTTTCAAACGAAACCCTAAAATCAACATTTTATATCTCTTTGGATATGTGATGCCCATTAGGAATGTGTTGAAGAGAATAATCGACCCCACTACATTGCATGCGTCTGGAAAGAGGGAAGAAGAAAGAGAGTCATTTAGGCATCGAACCCTAGGGCTTGCAGAACAGACGTGGGTGTGGGATTTAATTCGCAGCCTTTGAACAAAGTGCAACTTTTTCCTTTTTGGATGGTGACACATTTATTAGGGTCTATTTAGGTGGGATTTCTATTGAAGGAAGGAAACGAAGATGCAGTCATTGTTTGTGAGCCGCGAAAGTGGAGGAGCTTGATGAATTGTGTGTTACAACACCATGTAACAATTAATATTTATTATATTGAATTCTGTTGAGGAAGAAGACAATGATCATGCGTTGTCTAAGTGGCCAAGTGATTTTGTTTGTGGTTTAAGGTAGAAGGTTCAAATCCTAACTGAACCTTTTTTTAATAATATTAATCATATTTTATTTTTCTACCTTGTAATGAATTAAAAATGTCTCACCATTGTCACCGAAATATACGTTGCTTATAAAAAAAAAAAAACCGGATCATACGTTATTTTATTTCATCATCCTTTTTTGCATAAAACGTATATTATAAATGCTCATATTATGGTTCATTTATAAATATAGTAAAACGTATATTATAGATGCGGATATTATGGTTCAATAGAAACTCTTGTAACCCAAATCTATACAGTCTTGGGTTCAACTCCTGTCCAAAGCTTTTTTTCTTTTTTTTTGTTATAAAAACGAAAAAAAAAAACAGAAACATGGAATCGAACCCAGGCAAGGATGGATATAGGGTTAACTAAACAGAACAACCAACGAACCAGTACTTAAGTATGTTTCTTTTTGACCCGTTTTAGTTTAATAAACTAAGTATGTAGTTTATATTTAAAAAAAAAATAAGTGCATATAATCAAACTGGGAAAAATTATCAAATCAATTTAGCCAACTGTAACTTTGCTTCCAAGTACACAACCACTATCTGCAAAAATCAATTTATAACAACCACAACCACCACTTATAATTAAAGTAAAATCATAAAACCATAGTCAAAATGATTAAGCAATTTAGCACACAAAACAGAATCATAAATTGAAACCTAACATAAAACCATTGTTGAGGGCATACAATGCTAGCTTCCATCTGGTTGACTATTGCCTCACCAGAGGAAAATGAAACATAAATTTGTCCAAACACTTGTTAAGTTACAGACCAGAATTTTAAATTATACTAAAAACAACAACAGAACAGATCAGCATCAACCCTACTCGTCCCCATCCTCTGAATCCACACCAGCATCCTCATCATCTTCATTGTCATCATCAGGAAGTGTGATACCATTCCACAGAAAGATATCCTTGTTCATAACCTCAGTACTCAGGGGATTGAAGTGGCTCCAACCTGGAAAGGGGTGAGACATCATTGCATTCAGAGACCGTGTGATGAGATAGCCGTATGGAATTGCATGTGCAGTGTTGGCATGCACACTTACAAGGTGATCATAAACTAAGTGCACAGGATCTATTTGGACACCCTTCAGCATATGGTACATTATGAAAATGTCCTTGTCATATACGTAGTCATGGAAGTTGAGCCTCGGGCAGTACACATTTGTGATCAACACATGAATCACTTTTGCAGCCTGTGTCAGATTGGTTGCCTTCATGGCTTCAGAGGCAGAGAGTTTACCATCTTCAAAAATAGTGCTTCTGATATCATCATCATCAGACTCAAACCTCCACCCTCTTTTGTAGTGTACGCCTTCACTTGGAACCCCTAGCACTTCTGATATTGTCTTCATGTTGTAGTTAAGGGCATAGTCAAAAAACTCCCCTAACAGTCCATCATGTTCAGTCAATTTTGCGGTCCCCCAAAATTCCTGTACAATTTCTGGGTAAATATGGCCATAGGCAGCAGTGTTGATTGCATCCAGTGATGAAAGTGTGATCAAATCAGCAGCAGGAAGTTTCCAAAGAGACAAGTCCTCTGGATCATAGCACATGTGTGGACAGATAGCTCTTGGAGGCATCTTGTGAAATATGGCAGTAATAATTTATGCAAACAAATCATAATGTAGACAATGTATACATCAGAAAGCAAAATCGGGTTTGAACAAAAGGGGTTTGTTTGTTCAGTTTAACAATAAACTTAAAGTATGTGACCAACAAAAAGTATGTTTGAAATAATTTAAGGGAATAGCATCAGCAATCATGCACTAGAAAAAAAAAAGGCAATATCTATGCTACAACAAGAAACACGCATCTTAGAAAGAAACAGATTGCATGTTGAATTCGAAGATGATACAGAATTCAAACAATGCATGTTTTTCTTGAACACTCAGTTATTAAAAGTTGAAAATTGCACCTTTACACTCGGTTAATAGAAGACGTGAGGGAATATACACCACTACATCACTATATATAGGCCGAAACGGGGGAAGTTACCAAACGGTTTGCAACCAAGTTATGGTGTGTGTGTGTGTGTGCGCCACATCATTCCATAAAAATAAACTGCAACTTGATTCAAGTAACTGCATGCAATGAGTGTATAAGGCAGTTGAGAGCAACATTGTAAATAGGCCATATAAAAAAAAAACATTGTAAATAGGCAAATAAGTATCAAAGCCGAAAATAGAGGATGAGCAAAGCTAAAACAAAGGCACAATATGGTTACTTAGTGATGAAATCAGATAAACTAAAAATCAAATCAAGCATATGTAGGAAAATTTGGGGGATAATTGAACCTGAAAACCTAATTAAAAAATAAATAAGCCAAAACAAGAGTCAAAACAGGAACAAGAGTTCTTGATGGTTGGATGAGAAATTCGTGAGAAAAAAATGCAGAAACCCTATCAAATGCCAAAAGGAGCTAACCTCAATTTCGTAATCTCTGCCTTTGAAATCCAGATGGTTGGATGAGGAAAGAGTGAAAAACCCATAAAAATGATCTCTGAGGTATTTATATGGCGTTTTCAATTCCTCACAATGGCCAGTAGAGTTTTAGGCGTGTGTGTGGATTCAATCTGCAGCCTTGAATACTGTGCAAAATTCTTCTTTCCCAATGCCGGAATCATTATGTCTGACCCTAACATTTATTAAAAGTGGGATTAGTTGGGTCATGATTTGTAGTAGGAAAACGCTGATAAACTAGGGAAGGAAGAAACTATCTTCTGGCGCGTAATGGAGATGGTAGAGAATTTGTGTTTAACAGCTAGTAAGACCATTTACTCAGATATATATATTTTCAATTCAATTACTACTCAAACAATTGTCTTGGTTCAATGGCCAAATTTTTATAAAATTTATAACATGTTAAGGGTTCAACTCCTACATAGGACCTATTTATATATATATATATATATATATATATATATATATATATTTTTTTTTTTTTTTAAAAAATTCAATTATTTTTAGAATGACGCCTTTAAACTATTTTCAGGGTTCCAAGTTATTCAAAAAAAAAAAGTTATTCAAATCGCTTACTCACCCTCGGGCATGGCTCACACAACGAGTACAGTACGAGTCATGCGTATCACATATTAGGGTTAGCGTTACGGTTCATTGGCCTAACACAATTAGTCCCACCGAACGACGAATCAATGCTTCTTAGGTTATGTTAGATGATGTAGGGTTCCCGCGATATAGTGACTCACACCAAGCTATCCAAATAGCTCGCTCACCCTCATGCATGGCTCACACAACGATATAGTGCGAGTCATGCGTAACACATAAGTTTAGATTTGAACCTTGGACCTATGGTTAAATAAGTGTAGCATTAACCACTTTGACAATGATTGTTTTTAGTTATCTGGTCAACTCAATACTTATATGTCGCATATATTAAAACAGAACTTATAAAAAACCAATAAAACTAGTTTTCGTCTTTCCCACTGGTCTGTTACGATCATTTAATGATTAGGTTAAATTTCTTTCTTTGATACATACTATTTATAGAATAAAAGCCATACAAATTCATAACGTCTCCCTTGTCCCAGTGGTTTGCACACTATCTATTCAACCTTGTTTGGTAGGGTTCGATCCCACCCAACCTTTTTTATTTTTTAACATTTTCGTATTATTTTGCTCCATCTCTTTAAATATTTACTTTGGGATTTTGTTTACATCTAATTATTTATCATTAAACTTCAAGTATAACAATTTTAAATAGAATCTTTAAATATTTTTATTGGGATTTTATTTACATCTATTTATTTATCATTAGTATTTAAGTACAACAATTCTAAATACTATCTTTAAATACTAATTTTGAGATTTTATATACATCTATTTATTTATAATTGTCATTTAAGTATAACAATTTTAAATATAACCCAATTTATTTATCATTAATCTTTAAGTATATACTCTGTAACTCTGTTGTCCAAGTTCCGCCACTTGATGCATTAGGATTCATGTGCTAGAGTGTATTAGACATTTAGACTATATAGTACGAGTACAGTACGAGTCATGCGTATCACATATTAGGGTTAGCGTTACGGTTCATTGGCCTAACACCATTAGTCCCACCGAACGACGAATCAATGCTTCTTAGGTTATGTTAGATGATGTAGGGTTCCCGCGATATAGTGGCTCACACCAAGCTATCCAAATCACTCGCTCACCCTCGTGCATGGATCACACAACGATATAGTAAGAGCTTTCGAATTCTAATTTAACCTTTTTTTTATAAGATCAACCTTAAGTCACCTACTTAAAAAACTGCGAAAGTTAGCTTATCAAAAAAATAAAAATAAAAAACTGCCAAAGTTTGGATTTGAACCTTGGACCCATAGCTAAATTGGTGTGGCAGTAACCACTTTGACAGTTATCGACTTTTGTGATCTGTTCGATTTAATAGGTATAAGTCTAATAATTTAACACAGAAATCATAAAACAAGAAAGCAAAACAAAGGAAAAAAAAAATTGAGACATGGACTCGAACACGGGACCAGCACGGGACCAGCACGGGGATTTTTTAAACTAGTATAATGAAAGAACCAACGAACCAGCACGGGGACCAATGCGATTTTTTTTCATCATTGCTTCTTTTTACCACCTTTCCGTCATCAACTGCACCGGTTACATCAACTTACATGACCAGATATCAATGTCTATTCAACGAATGCTTCATATCTCATTGAATCTTCCATGAATGCTTTTTTCTCCTTCTCCTTGATTGTAATTTGAAAGGTGGTTTAAAAGTGGAACACGTGTAAACATCTCATTTTGCATGGAACTCCAACCATCATGTCTTTTAATTCTTCCCCTCTATAAAGTCTTCCGTTCTTTAGTTTGGATTTCCCATATCATATTTTATTCGGTTATAATGGATCATGATCTTAGCTTTTCAGGTGAAGTTGATCCGAATGGGAGTCCTTCGTATAACCTTCCTACTCCTTCTGAGCCTCCTATTTTGTCTGACGATGAGCAGAATTCTATTCAAGAAGGTCCCATGCAAGTTGATGTTGCTGAACAAAATGTTGTTCATGAAGTGTTATTTGAATGTGAATTTGACACACAAATCACTTCAAAGTTTTTCTCTTTTAATGAAGTTGTAAGTTTCTTTATGATTATCTTTTTCTATATATGAATTTGTGATATTTATGTCTTCTAATCCATATTCAATATTATTTATTTTATGCAGCCCGTGCCCAAATCTGGTGCTTCATTCCTCAAAGGAGTTGGGGTTGACAAGTGGATTTTTATCGGTCCTCAGCAATATCCGAGGGAATTTTCCATGCACCTTCATCCCAACTCCAGCATTGCTAAGATGGGGGATGGATGGAGTAGTTTTTGCGATGTTAACGATATATGCGCTTCTGATCTTCTCCGATTCCGTTTTACCAATGCAGTGAATCGAATTGCTTATATTCACAAGGTGTAGGGCTTCAAGAGCATATTTAGGAGCGTTTTGGGTATGGGGATTTCTGAATCAATGTGTTGTATAAATTTTCTTCTCCGATAGTGCATGTGATTTTATCAAGTAAAATTTGCAAGAAATTTCTTTGAAACGTGTGTTCAATTGATTTTCCCCTTCATCCTTTTAATTTAATTTTTGTCATCATAGTCTCTTAATTATTTCTACCAGTAGTGCTTCAAAAGCATATTGGTTTTGGATCACTGGAAAATTAAAAAATAAGTTTTAAGAAACCTCATAATCAATCAGCCAATTTGAGTTATTTTTAAAATTCGTTAATTTAATCTCCATAAATATTTGGAAATGTTAACTAAATAAACCTTTGATCTTCTCCATTCCAGTTCACTCTAAGCAGGCCGAAAACAAATTAATAATTTCATTCATTTCAACCTTCCACCTTCCAAAAGTTGCAACCATTTCAACCTACACAAACATTTCTGCCATAGTCATATATCTTCCCAAAGAAATCTATTCACACCATCTCTATTCACACCATATCTTCCCAAAGAAGTCTATTCACACCCAAGATTGCTCCATAAGATATAATTTTCTTCTATCTCCATTCTTTAATCTTAGAAATATTGTTGCAACCCTAGGTAGGAGTAAAAATCAGGCCCCAGCTTCATATGTATTGCTAGCGTAAACGTGCTTTGTGTAGTTTAGTATCATCAAACAATGTATGACGTTATAGAGTACCCATTTTCATGAGAACATGTGTAAATAAATCAATTTTACTTTGTTCAGGTTTAAATAAAATATGGCGTTTTTGAGTAAACATTTTAATGAGAATAGATATCTTATGTGAAAATAAATCAATTTATCTATTAATGAAAAAATAAATTTGATATTGTTAATTTTACTATTTTAACACTAGTTTCTAGAGAGAAACAAAGATGCAGACATTGTTTTTTGGGGCTGCGAAGTGGATGAGATTGAACTTGATGAAAATTGAGATTTTATATACATCTATTTATTTATAATTGTCATTTAAGTATAACAATTTTAAATATAACCCAATTTATTTATCATTACTCTTTAAGTATATACTTTGTAACTCTATTGTCCAAGTTCCGCCACTTGATGCATTAGGGTTCAAGTGCTAGAGTGTATTAGACATTTAGACTATATAGTACGAGTACAGTACGAGCCATGCGTATCACATATTAGGGTTAGCGTTACGGTTCATTGGCCTAACACCATTAGTCCCACCGAACGACGAATCAATGCTTCTTAGGTTATGTTAGATGATGTAGGGTTCCCGCGATATAGTGGCTTACACCAAGCTATCCAAATCGCTCGCTCACCCTCGTGCATGGCTCACACAACGATATAGTGCGAGTCATGCGTAACACTTATTAGGGTTAGCGTTACGGTTCATTGGCCTAACACCATTAGTCCCACGCAACGACGAATCAATGCTTCTTAGGTTATGTTAGATGATGTAGGGTTCTCGCGATATAGCGGCTCACACCAAGCTATCCAAATCGCTCGCTCACCCTCGTGCACGGCTCACACAACGATATAGTGCGAGTCATGCGTATCACATATTTAGGGTTAGCGTTACGGTTCATTGGCCTAACACCATTAGTCCCACCGAACGACGAATCAATGCTTCTTAGGTTATGTTAGATGATGTAGGGTTCCCGCGATATAGTGGCTCACACCAAGCTATCCAAATCGCTCGCTCACCCTCGTGCATGGCTCACACAACGATATAGTGCGAGTCATGCGTAACACTTATTAGGTTTAGCGTTATAGTTCATTGGCCTAACACCATTAGTCCCACGCAACGACGAATCAATGCTTCTTAGGTTATGTTAGATGCTCTAGGGTTCCAGCCATGATTAAGGTTAATTAATCTATGACAAAAAAAAATATTTTTCGCCAAAAATAAAATATATTATTTTTTTATATAACTAAATATAAAAATGTTAACATATTAGTAAAAATACAAAACTGTCCAAGTTTAGATTTGAACCTTGGACCAATTGCTAAATAGGAGTAGTATTAACCACTTAGACAGTGATGTTTTTGTTTTTTATAAGACTCAAAATTTATATATTCAGTAAAAAAGAAACTTTTTCACCAACTTTTTATATTTCCCATATGATCGATCATTCAATGCTTATTCGATTATTCGATTATCAAGAACAAAAAACCATAAGAACCCACTTATAGGAGAAATCGAGAGGGTAGACATTCTTCCAAGTAGTGGACGGCGATTTTAGGGTTTTTTTGCACGGACATGTGAGACGCTTGCAGACACTCATCTCTGGTAAGATTCTTTCAATTTTACAGAATTTTCACTCCATTTTGATACTTGATATTCCTGATTTCTTTTTGATATTCATGAAATTTGGGTCGCCGATTTAGTTGTGCATGGAAAACATTGAGTTCACAAGTTTTTGTCAGATTGAATCGCTTTCCGTTTCCCTTTCCCCCCTGATGTTCATGCATGTTCTATTTCTAATGGGTATTGATTTCTTTATGAAACTTGTCATTACGAATTTTCCACCCTTCTTCGGTATGATAGTGACCTTTGCCTGCAGTACAAAAGAACTAATTATGTTTTATGTTATATGCCATGGTCCATCACAAATTTTTCATCTTTGTTCAGACTGACATCGACCTTTGACCATCTGATTATGTCTTTATGGTATATGCCATATTCATGTTCAAAGTTTCCACCTTTTTCAATACTGATAGTCTCTTTTCCATTTTTTACCAAACATTTGTTTATGACAAATTTTTACTTAAATTACATAGTTCCAATTGTAACTCATTTCCTGTCAAATTTAATACTTTGCCTTTTTTCACTTACTGTCAGATTGAATATTTTGCCATTCTCCCTTTCCCCTGATTTTTCATGCATGTTATACATCTAATATATTACTCTTATCTTACTTTCCCTCTTCATTGTGATGAAAATCATATTGAATAATCTATGTCCAATAGAATACTTTGTGTGTGTTTGTCCTTTACCCTGATTTTCATACATGTGCTACTTGTAAACGATTTATTATGTGCTCTTTTCTTACTTTTCCTCTTCATTGTGGTGAAAATCATATGATTTACTTCATGTTTTTTTATGAAAACATGTTTATAGAAGCAAGTACTGTGTTCTACCATGGCACCCAGTCAAAAAAGGATCCCCGAGCACGATTTCGTTGCATGTCATGAACAAGCTATGGTAATATTCTACATTCTAATTAGATACTATCTGATCATACACATACATGTATATTTTAGTCCGATGATTTCTTACTTGGATTTCCTCTTTGTAGACTCACATAGAAGTCCCTGAGACATTGGTCAAGATGGGCAATTACCGGGTGGACTGCACTTGGTATCTGACTGACCCTCTAGGTGTAACACACAAAGTTAGGTATGAAAGATTGCATGGAAAAGGGTACTTGACAACAGGATGGTCACGGCTACGCAATGTCTTTTGTTTCACTGGTGTGTGGGCAGGTCAAGATTTAAGATTGTTATTTTCAATGCTAAGCATAAGCAAATCAAATATCATGGCTGGCCCGTGAAGACAGAGGAAGATGATGTTAATAAGCTTCGTGAATTCCTGTCTGTTCCACCACCTACAGTAACACCCCCTTTCAAGCGTATTCCCAACTCCACCTTTGTGCTATTTAACCATGAATCTGAAAATCCCTCCTTCACTGTTACCCTCAAAGACCATCATGCCAAAGGAAGCCAACTGGTAACTTGTTCTTTCTATATTTATTTTCATCAGAATTTTTAATTCTTGTACCATGTAAGCAAGCATATAACCCATGTTTTATGCAATTTCTTAGGACCTACCCGTGAAAATTGGGAAGCACTTAAAGAAGTTTGGATCTGATCCAGTGTTTCTGAAAGGTCCATATGAGGGTCCAAATGATAAACTGGTGGAATGCAAACTCATTCATGGCCAGGTGAAGAGCAAGTTTGGTAGTGGCTGGAGGGAATTCGTTAGAAAGTATCAGCTTGCAGAAGGGGATGTCTGTGCTTTCAAGTTTCATTACATGAATCAGAGAATTGTGGACATCATGATTGCCTTTGCTGATTAGGGTGGGGTGGAGATGGAAACTGGACTGGCTGTGTTTTTTTTTTTTGCTGAAATTTATAATTTGAACCTATGCTATGCTGTTTGGTAACCGTACTTTTATGTTCACCGACATGTTCGGTGGCGTTTTGGAACAATTTTGGTAGCTTTTGCTCATAATCTTGGTTACTGTCCTTAATTATTAGCAATAATTTTATGTTTTACTAGTATAATTTGTCATGTTTGAAGTTGATTTATACTGATGAAATGTGCTAACCGGACCAAAATGAAAACCTTTGGTGACTATAAAAGGATCTAAAACGCAGTTTATATTGATCAATGGGCTAACAGACCAAAAATAAAAACTTCATTGCTGGTCTTCACAACAAAAGGCCAAATAAAAAAAGTTTTGGGTTCAGCCAATTATTGTGAACAAAGGCAGCTTTAATGCAATCAGTGATCAACTTTTTTTTTTTTGGTTGTTGTAAATTTATTGTTTGATCATTTTATTTTGAACCTCACTTGTAACAGGCTCCTGGTTTTTGGGCTTGACCCTTTTGTGAAATGAACAACACTCTCTGACCCAAAAAAAAAATTCATGAAAAAAGTGGTTCACATATTGTAAAGTCTGCACTTATATTGTTTTTTCAGAAGATGTTTTTAAAATATAATTTAATAATTTTTTTTCTTCACACAAATACATGTTAACGCTACATCAAGTTACACTAATAACTGTTACAATCCAAAACCAAAATTTGTTCCAATATCAAAATCAAACTGACTTAAAATGAAATGCTTTCAATTATTTCCTAAACTTGAATTTCTATTGTGTCTCCTATCGACTGCCGCCAACGTCGATGAGAATGTCGGGAGTAAGCCAAAAGGTCCAGCTTGAAAAAGCGTTTGCATCTGAACTCCTTGGTAAGGAACCTGGACGTTTTGGTGCTGTATAAATTGTGGAAACACCTGAACTCCATCAGTCATATTCACGGCATAAGTAGGTTGCAAAAATGGAAGTCCAGCTGAAGCACGAACAACAGGATAGTGGACTTGTTGTACAATAGGCTCCATGTTATAAACCTGTACCTACCCAGATTATGTCCACGAGAAAACAATTTAATGAGGAACTTGAGTAAACACCACTGAAGGGAAAATAAATAAATTATACAACCATTCTAATTACCTGATTCACAGATGCTTGGGTCAAAGGTATTTCCTGTGGATGTTGGGGCAACAAAGTAACTCTGTTGTTATCCACATCACTGCGACCTGCATTATTCGGTGAACTCTGAGTCTGCACAGGTTATGACCAGGAATCAGAGACTCACACATTGATGCATTTAAGGAAACTTAAAAATAAGAAGATAATGAAAAATACTCACCACTTCATTCACAGATACTTGGCTTGAATGAATCATGACTGGGACTTCTCGCTGCTTAGATTTACGCTTATTTTGTTTTGTCGACACCGTGTTCTGATTTGAACGCTTGTTCTGCAAAATTTGTAAGCACACATCACTCTAAAAAGAAAACTTGAGCACAATGCAAGAAAATTTAAGATGAATGACAAGCATTTCATTTACAGATACTTGGGTGGATGAGGAGTCATTTCCCTGCTTCCGTTGCTGCGATTTAAGTTTACTTGCCACCGAAGCCCCATTATTTTGCCGATCTACGCTGCCAACGTTTGTCTGTAAATCATTTCAATTTTAACAATTATATATCCAAAATGCACAAGCAACATGATTATGATCAGACCATGCAATAAATATGGTGAATATCAGAATCACCTCGTCGTCTGTGCTGTCCACAATTCCTTCACTTGCAGAGTCACCTGTTTCATTGTTATTGACTTGATCAGGATAAAGCAAAACCGGGCACGTACGAATCGTGTGTCCAATACCCCTGCAATTTGAGCAATGTCTTCTCTTGGTGACAGTTCTGGTCTTCTTGGGGGCACCTCTACCCTGTACAACAGTTGGATCACCCACATTAAAGGCTGCACTCTTTGTTGTACAACCCGGTTTGCGACTCTTCTGAACATCCCTCAACAGCTTATAAATGTCTTCCATTACACTTGAAAAATCATCATCCTTTTCGCATGCTATTTCTGCGAGATAGTTGCATGCGGCAGACATAGCTCCTTTTCGCAACAATTTCATATTCTGTGAATGAATACTAGGCTCTGAAATTCAATACACATGAGCAGACTTGGCTGTTTTCAACCACCTCTTAGAAACTAGATTGCTTGGAAATTCATCAATATACTCACTTCTTATCCCAACTATTATATGAGAACAAGGGATGCCATAAAACTCAAAATAACCACATTCACATACAAACTTTTTCTGGTTCTTATCATAAACAACAATATATTCTTTTCTGCGATTGCTAATTTTTCTCATTTTCATCATCACAATATTGGCCACCTCAGAACGCTCCACATTTAGCCCCAGGGCATCTTCTATTTGACCCTTGACTTCCCAAAACATGCTCCTTGTTAATATTTTGGCAGCTCTATACTCAATGCCACTAAGTGCAGTTGTCATAACAGGCTCACCATAAGAAGACTTAAAATCAGATTCCAACTCATTGTGCCTGTATTTCTTCATAGCCCGCTCAAAATTGAAAAGAAAATCCAACAAAGAACACTTACAATGCAGATAATTCTTTATGAATGAGTTAATACCTTCACATAAGGATGTCGTCCAAATACCGGCAAAAAATTTGTCTTGCATGAAGGTGCTTGCCCAAGAAGCTCTTGTCTCATACATCGTATCAATTCATGGATTATTGGCTATACCATATTTCTCAACCAGTTTATCCCACTTCTCTCCAAACTTGTCAGGGTTTATGTTAGCCTACACAAATAACTTGAATTCATCTGCAAAATCAAGATTTCTAATATTTTTCAAAGCATTCTGGTGAATGTGCCATGCACATTGACGATGCGTGGTATTCGGCCACACAACTCTAATAGCTTCCTTCATTGCTAGATCTCCATCTGTAACCGCCACCTTAGGATGCCTGTTAAACATTGCTTCAGTCAAGGTTTCGAAAACCCATATGAAAGTCTCAGTTTTCTCATCTTGAACAAGTGCAGCAGCAAAGATAGTTGTTTGCTTGTGGTGGTTGTATCCACAAAAAATCACAATGTCATTAAGAAATAAACGGTAGGACTAACGTTTCACACAGCCTACAACGTCGGGGACCATCCATGTAATTAAATTAGGTGGGGGACCAAAATCGTGGCATTGGTAAACGTCGGGGACCAATGTTGTAATTAAGCCTTTGTTATACTTGTTCTTCTTGTATGTGCTATCAAAGGCAACCACATCTCCAAACACGTTATAATCCATTCTACTGGTTCCATCACACCATAGCAAGTTAAGGAGATTACCTTGTTCCGATTTGTTGTACTTGAAGAAAAATAGTGGGTCACTGTCAAGTTTTCCTTGTAAATAGGACAGTGCCGCAACTGCATCACCATCTTTGACTCTTTTCCTTTTTTGCTTGTCTAGGTGGTTGGCCAAGTCCTTGCCGGTAAAGCCTACGGACTCAGCCCCACCTTTTTGGCCCATCATCACCTCCATAATATTGCGGGTCCTCACACCAAATAGGTTCATACCTTCTGCTTGAGCTTTGTCCCCTCCACTCAATTGCCGGAATTTTGGAATCAAATGAACATGCTTATATGGTGTTAATGGGTGATTGTGTTCATCGCAAAAAAAAACCACTTTCCACCTTTTACTGCTAGAAAAACAACGAAATCGAATTCTAGCAAGGCAACCCACTCTAGTAATAGCCTTAGGTTGTTTTCTTCTGCCACTATTATGCATATGCTTCTGATGCCTTTGTCCAGCCCTATTGCACACCACCTGTCGTGAGATAATCTTGCCATCATCATCCTTGTATACATCATCTTTCCTTGGAGAGAATCCACGGATACGAGCATATTTAGAATAGAATTCACATGCTTCCTCCTCAGAAGAGAAATCCATCCCTCTAATGTCATCTGCAGACAATTCAGTAATCCTTTTCATGACTTTAACTTCTACATCAGAGTTTTTTTGACTGTCATTTCCAGTTTCAAACATCTCATCGACATCCACAAAATTTTCCCCATCATTATCCCCTTCATTCACACCCTGCTTCAAACCGTTGGCAGGGCTAGAATTCAGACTATCATCCTCATCGATGATATAAAGCTCGTCATCAAACGGATTAAGCCAATTATCTCCTGAAGAATCATTCATTTTCCCAACTCTGAAATAAAATCAAAACCGACGATTCAAGACATTGCTACCTAATAAAACCATACTTAGGGTAAAAATTATTAAAAATCATACCAGTTCAGGTAGCCGCAAATGTCCACAGACAACTTCGATCCCTGCTCAATAGAGTAGTGTACAAATTGAAACACCCGTATCAAAATCTTACAGCGACACAGACTAGCACAACCAAATTCATCATTGAAAGCACAGTCGAAGAAGAATCACCTGTGAAACCCTCGAAATCACACAAACCAAAGGCTACCGAAGACGACAGTTCAAATAGATGAAATGAAATCAGGAAATCAATCTAGGTGACTTCAGGAACCAAACCTATCTCATGAACCTTAATCTAATCTTTCACGAACCCAGAATGTAAATTACCTCCAAGATCTTTTTAACTTAGCTTTTGTTTTCTTTTACCTTAGCTAAGGGACCAACTTATAAATAAATGAAGTTAGGGAGTAAATTCATGATTTACGAAAGGCTACTGCTATTATTCCGGATTTAAAAAAATCAAAACAAATGAAATAATGTTATTGGTTCAAGCAATTCTTGTACGCTACCCATAAAAAAGTTGCGGGCACCACAGAAATTGCCAAAACCTTTTCTTCTTCTTTCTGCAACACCACCAACACCTTCTTCTTCTTCTTCAGTTTATTTTTCCTGCAACTGAACACCACCATCATGTGCCAAAACCGCGAGCACCACCACCTCCATGCCTCCTTCACGCAACAATCACCACTGTCCCTGTTCTGTTTTTCCTCTCCATGAGAGCCACCACCAGAACCCTAGCTGCCGCCCTTTTCCTCCGATCTCCGGCGAACCATTAAGTTTTTGGAGAAACCAACACCACCACTGAACTCCCCTCATCAACCACAACAAAACCCCTCCATCGATTCGATGATCGGCCACCGTGACGCCGGCGACCGCTGCCGCCGCCGCTACCGGCGTCTTCTCCGGCGAGCTTTGTTCTGAGAAAGAAGACCAATTTCTTGAAGCTCTCAACCTCCTCTTCCTGAATCCAAGGCCCAATCATCAGTAAGAGGTGATTCTCCTTATCAATTTCAAATTTCCCTTTTCAAACCCTAGTTTTCTCTTATTCATATCCTAAGTTCCATTCTCTGAGTTATGTGCCCTTGTTATTATTCAGTTTCAATGGGTACTGGAGGAAGGGAAGAGCACGACCAGACCAGACCAGAGGAAGAAGTGAAGCTCAGTCCCATGACCATGAGACTTGAGGTAGAAGGAGAAAGACATGAACTGTGTTTAAAAATTATGTCACTATAGGGTCCCTTGTGCGTCTGTGTGTGTGTAAGTAGTGATTTCTTGGTTGTTCACTGCAAAGGGTATGAGAATTTCAATTGTATTAGTTCTTTAGTCCTTACTGTATTATACATGATAGATTTTATGAGGAGAGGAAAATAGGATTTTAGCTTATCCAGGTGTTAGCTAATTAAGTTGGAAAATGGAAAATTTAGCATTCAACTTTTGAAAGAGAACTTATAATTCATTTTGCTTTGCTTAGACAGTTTTAGTATAGCACTTGAAAATACATGTCTTCATGTACCATTGATGATTGTAGCAAAAATACTTTAAAATAAGAATAGTTCTTTGCAACTTTTACTGGTTCCAGGACTCCTTGTTACTACCACGTGTTTAGGGGATTAATGAGGTTTCAATTCTAATTAATTTGGGGCTGATTTCTATCATGAAAAGGGACTACTAATATATATATATATTGAGTTCTTTAAATCACAATCCCTATTTCAATATTAACGGTACTTTAGTGTATGTATTTCGGAACTGTAATTTTGAAAACCGTATGTTAAAATGGAAGTATGTTAATTGTCCATTCTTTTTAATCTTTTGAATTTCAACTCTGAAATGAAATTAAAGAAACCCTTTTAGGCTATTTAACTATTATGTTGGATAGTAGCTTTCCAAACAATTATATTGACGCTGTCCTTTGAATCTTAATAACTGAATATGATTTTGAATTTTACTTAGGAGAAGTTTCATGTTGATTCAAGGTTCTAATTTTGCTTTCACGTGAATATAGTAGGCATGTGACCAATTGATAAATCATTTTTGCAAAAGTGGCATTGGATTAGAAAAGGAAAAATTCTTATGTATTGTACTCCAAATCATTTGTATTACCACTTCAAATTCTTTGATCCTAGGTGTATACTTTTAGCAAATGCAATTGGCGAATCAGTAGATGATGCCATACATGATTAGAATATTAAAGTTAGTACTTAGTAGGACATATGTTACAATGCTTAATTTAAAATGGTAGTTTTATTTCTTCATTAGCCTTAATCCTTAAGGTTTTCTTAAATATGCTATAAGTACATTTAATTTTTGGACTCTAAAACATACATCACGAGTTTTTGGAAAATTAATTCTAAAACTTGTTACCCTTGTGTGTTAGGGCACGGCCGAGAGCTCTATAAGCTCTAGGAAGCCTTGGTTTGCTTTGAAAACTTGTATTTCAATGGGTTAAATGTTTAAGGAATTAAGTATGAGTTATTTTTTTTTATGATGAAAGTCTTGGAAGTTAACTAGTTAACTAAGGTTTATGGATTCCATGATTCACATGAAGTACATAACTAAGCAACTGTTAGGGTATTGTTTTAATGAAGAGTTTAGTGTGCGTTGTATTGCGAAAATGCCTCAATGAGTATCCTAATAGAGACTGAAGACTCTAGGGAAAACGAGAGGATTAAGTACTAGTTATTTGTACTTTTCTATTTTGACAAAGATATAAGTATTTGGTTTTAAAGTTGATTTGTGTAAGACCTGGATTTTCAGAACAAGTTAAGTTTCCGACTCACGCGTAGAATCAGTGTAAGCGTGACAGGAGATTGATATTTGAGAAAGATTAATGAAGAAGAAAGTTCAGGAATTGCTTGAGGAATGTTGCCTGGTCGTTTTCGGAGTTAGTGCGAGTCGTCCGCACACTTGCCTTAGGGCGAGCGTGTCCAGAATAGGCTATTCCGCTCTTAAAGCAACGTTTTAAGTGAGATTTCGAACTCTTGGAAAATTTAAAGATTCTCTTTATTTTTCCATCGACCAGCGTTTCATTTCGGAACTCTGGACTGTACGCACGATAGTATTTATTTTTTGGAAGTCCGCCGACGCTAATTTCTTTGCTTCGAAACCCTTGTTTCGAGCGGTGGATGAAGACTTTTTCTATTCGGGACTCCTAAAGTAACACCCCGATTTCGGTGGCGTCACTTTAGTAACCAAAAGTAAACTTAATGCGGAAAAACGTGAATATTTTTTTTTTATAATAACTAAGACAAGACTGAAATAAATAAAACCCAAGTGCGAAAAGTAATAAAACTAATATACAATATATAAACAGCCCCCGCTGTAAGTAGCAACCTCGTCACGAGTGAACCTCCAGTGACGGGTAATAGAAGAGTAGCGCCCGTAGGCAAAAGTACAAACCAAAAGAAAAGGTTAAGTGTCCGCAACACTATCCCTCAAAATGAGAATAAGCTGGCCCATCGGCCTGAAACAAGACTTCCTAAGTCCAACCAACTCTCTGTGATTCCCGTAACGAAACCACACAAAAAGCTATAGGTGGGAAACTACCCTGTCCCGAATGAAACAAATAATGTTCAGAGCTAAGACTCTACTCCTACACTAATCCCATCTCGAGGAGCTCACACTAACACTCAATCCTACATGCTAGCATGATCGTCGTCCGAATTCGAAATCCAGAACGACCTAGTCTACATACACCATCCGTCCTCCTCTCGCAACCGCGATACGCTCCAGTTCCTGCATCTCAACCCTAGTTCCTCCCGAAGGATGAACCATCATGAATCAGCCCGCCAAAGACATCTGACAAAGGGCGTTTGTTCGCCAAAGCACACACAGAAGACGCGAGGGTCAACTCCAAAGAATTATATAAATAATACCACCAATAGATACCATTAAAGGATTAGCCACTTAGGCTTATAACTAGGGATAACATCCTAGGGTTGCATTATTCCACAAAGAATATAACGACAGTAAAACACAGTTAACATGCATCAAGTAGAACTAACAAGTATCAAACACACTCATCACTAAGTCAGTATGCATGTTGCATGAAATGATATGCAGGTTAACCCAGTTAACCACATGCATTCCGGAAAGGGATGGACATCAAACGGATCAGCCCTAACACCAGCCACGGTGGAACCATTTCGGCCCACGTGCCTCTTACACCACACAAAGGTAGCCAGACCAGCAGTAAACCCGTAGGTCTGCCATTTCGGTCTGCTACAAGAGACGTCTATAAACGCTCTTTCACGGCATTCCGGGTCTTATGACCATTTTGGAAACCGACGAGGTCCAGAGTACGTCCTGTGTTAATACCCCATTAATGTTGCATGTATGCAAAATGATTAGTCAAACAACGTCTCCGTCCTCACTCGACACGTCGCCACGTGTTCTAGGGAAGTTAAAGTCTCTAAAAGCTTAACCTAAGGTAAAGTCGATTCTGCGACCAAAAGACACACTTCATAACGACACATAGCTGCTCCAACAGCACCACAACAAACGCTGCTCCAACAGCACAATAACAAACGCTGCTCCAACAGCACAACAAACAAACGCTGCTCCAACAGCACAACAACAAACGCTGCTCCAACAGCACGACAACAAACGCTGCTCCAACAGCACAACAAACAAACGCTGCTCCAACAGCACAACAACAAACGCTACACTTGGATCCGACGACACTCCTCGTTTTTCCAAAACTATGATTTGACTTCCAATGCCTTCCTTCGAGGTTGTTATCATTACTTAAAGATTTTGAGGTTATTTAAGGTCTTATGAATTTTCTTTATAAAATAGATTCCATTTTGTCTTATCGCAAGTCTTATACATTTCAGGATCTCCCAATCCCAAGTCGCTTCCAGAGGATGTCTCGATCCACTAAACAAAATTAAGGCCCGAACCTCGTTCGTCCTATCAAACTTTCTCAAAACTCTCAAAATAAAATCGGCATGACTTGCCCGCTATTCTCACCATTCAGAATCTCAGATTCCAGTACAGAGCATATTTAAATCATCACAATCAACAACATGTCATATATCAATAAATCGCATCATAAACACTTAGCACTTAGCATATAAAGCATGCACCACACATCCTAGATTACCCACATAGCACATAGCATGTAAGTCAATCTCAAAAACATTCAGTAGATGAATCATCTACATTGTCAGCCGAAGCCTCAGAAAACATTTTCCAATCACACACAATTCCAGTGCATAAAAAGTAAACAATGTCGAAAACATCGACCCTAAGCATTAACTAGAGATTCAGTGAGAAGCCCTCACCTGTAGATTCTCCAGGACGATCTCCTAACACTTGTTCACAATCAAAGGCTTGCTCCTCTGGGAATTCCTCAAAATCACCTTTAGAGCAAAACCACAGAAATACTATCAGAATCTATCGAAAACTAAACTATCGATACTTACTAAGGTTACTCGAAGTAATCTGTACTCTAAGGTACGATAATCTAGCGCGAAAGACAAGTTTTCGGAAAAGGAAATTTTCCTCCTCCCCCCTAATAGGGCTCGGCCACTTTGTGCAATTATGGGGCTCGATTTTTCTTCGATCAAACTTGGTTCCTATGCTTTCATAAGCCGTAACTAAGGGTATTCTGAACTCGGAAAAATTATCGGATCAAAAACTGTCGCAGGGGTATTTTGGTCATGATTTTTAACTTAGGATTTTTCAAAACTGAAATCCCAAAAATAAAATTTTGCAGGGACGTCACCAACGACGTTTATGACAACTAATCCTACTAGCACTAAGCTAAGGCGATAGTTTTCAGCCTAAAGGTTGAAGCTTTACACCAAAAACTCCAAAAATGGGTATTTTAGGCTCAAATTGATTCCGGCGGAATTCCGGCGACATAACGGAAAATCTAACCCGGCAGAAGTGATCTTGGGCGCATAAGGAAGAGGTTTAGAATCAGAAATGAAAGATTCAGGATAGTTTTGCAAAAACCCATAAACTATCCGCTCAGAAAACTCTACAGAAAAGCTATGGAAAAAGCGAACAGAGGTAAGGATTAGCGACTATACCTCGAAGCCTTGAAGTAGCAACTGATTGATCGACGATCAATCAAGCGATGAACAAAATTCTTCTTCCTTCTTCCTTGTTCTTGGCCGCGGGTTTGAGGAGAGAAAATGGAGGAAAATTTGAGTTTTTCTTCCTTTCTTTGCTATATATAAAGGTTGGAAATTCGCGGGAAAATGAAAGTTTCGCGAATCTGATTTTTCCGGCGTCATTCTCCGTGAATTAATAGATATGTTTTGGCAAAAGAATTCCAAAACTATAAAGAGGTCTCCTTGTATTTTTGGCAACTAATGCATAGTCGGTATAAAACTATTTTACCCGATAAGTTGCTTTTTGCATCGAATGTCGGAATAGAAAACTTCCTTCGGAAGAAAGATTGAAATCATCAAAGGAAATGGGTGTACGCGTGTAGAATATTCATTTGAAGCTCTGAATAGATAAAGTCTTCATTGTCGAGAAATTCTAGGGTTTTGAAATACCAGGGATTCGGTTTCGGCAAACTTCCGATGATTGGAATTGGACGTTCGTAGATCCTAGAGTTTCGCCTCGAAATGATGGTGATATATGGAAAAAGAGAAGTTCTAACATTTCTCTGAAGATTTTTGGAATTAACTGCCAGCGTGCCTAAAAGTGAAAATTAGCTATATACTAGGGTTTCTGACCTAGGTTTAAGCGTAAAACGATCGTGCTATAACTTTTATCGACTTCAATACGAACCTCAGACTTTTCTTGAACTTTCTCCTTCATACATTTATTTCATTTACTAAACTCTTGTTCAGGTTTCCCTTCGCCATACATCAAACCTACTGGTGAATAAGAATTTATTCACTTGGTATAAACTGAAAAACTTGGGCCTTACATTACTACCCTCCAAAAAGAAAGTTTCGTCCTCGAAACTTAAGGGTTAGTAAAAAAAATTCTGAATATTGTCCCTTGGTCTTTTCCTCTAACTCCCATATAGCACCGTCTGTGTCTTTGTTCCAAATAACTTGCACTAAAGCACTCTGCTTTCCCCTCGATTGTTTCACTCTCCTAGTCCCAATGCTGACCGACGGCGTCTCAAAAGACATATCGTCCTCTAACTCTCTGTTGTCCGGTTCGACCACTTGAATCGGTTCTCCGTTGGAAATAATATTTGTTGGCATTCGTGCAATCGCACAACCTTAACCACTTGCTCCTCTGCCCTTGTTCGTCCAAAATACTCATTAGGAACTCGGTACATCTCTATGTTCCGGATTGAATGCTCAACTTGAGTCTTACTACCTTGTGCATGACAAGACTCATTCTCCTTAATCATAAATTCATCAACCCCTCATAAGCTAATCATCCTCTTGATATCCAACAATCCATTATTGTCGTCTTTGTCCTCAAAACCTTCCTCACTCAAACCAGTTTACACTTACTGAAATCCCTAACGCTTCGCATCAATCGAGATTTATCCTCTAGAAGATCAAATCATAACTATACCTCAAGGGACTTAACTAGTCATTTCGTCATCCGATCCTCCAACCTTCTGAGGTTTAACTACTATCGTAACTGCTATCACCACTACATCACTTACTCACACACGATTTCCAACTCCCCAAGTCAATCTTAATCATAGGATTCTTATTCAACTGAGCAAAATTCACTTGCTAACTCTATCAAGCATCACCGAAATCCATAACAAAGTTCCATTCACTATTAGACTCTGAGTAGCTTGTCCAACTATGATAACTTCAAGTATTCATCTTAATACTAACACTTTCCTTCTTGTAACTTGATTACCATCTTGTCGATAAACTTCTTAATCTCCCAATCAAATTATGACAAACTTCAAGTCCTATACACTTATGACAAGAATTAATAGACTTAAAACCTAAACCTTTTCCAAGTTTGGATCTCTGATGCTCTGTAGCTCTCCAACATTTCCTAAAAGAATATTCATCTCTTACAACGACAACTCCTTCCCAAAGAAAATCAATTACTTAACACGAACTTTCCTCCCAAATCCGACTAATCCTCGATCAATTCAAATTCATCTTACACATCCTTCTATCAAAGTCCATATCCAGCTGTGATTCCGAAAATCACCCCCTCAATATTAAGTTGATCAGGCCTAATACATCGAAGGTGAAAATCTAGAAAAAGCCCACTGGAGCAGTCAATGAGTTCCTATCATCCAGTGGTCGCAAATACCCTGACGTTAAATCTTCAATGATGTCGCTACGGAACTACACACCCTCGACATCATACGTATACTATCCATAATGAATCTCTATGAAATTCATTCTTCAGCTTCTAGCTTCCTTTTAAACGCATCGGTAGAAGACTACTTTCTAGGCTTAGCGTGTCATTCTAAACCTCGTATAACTTCTATAGCTAAAATACGAGTAACAGTAAAGTAAAGTCATAATAGGCGTAGTAACTATAAGGTCAAAGCGTAAACCATATACGTAAGATAGGTGTGTTTGCACACTCTACAAGAAAAATGGAACATATTATACTAGAATGAGAAAGAATGGTTAGAAAGTTACCATCGTTCTTGCGCTCTCCTCTGACAAACCCCTCAGCTCTCTCACCGTCCATGGTGTAAACTCTTGCTTTAGCCGCAGGACGCTTTCCACGAGCAGTGTTCACGGTTGGCTCCGTCTTGGGTGCTCTGCACTGATCGGCAGTGTGCCCCATTTTGTTACAATTGTAGCATTTGGGCCTCGTGTCGGGACAAGCATTGGCATAGTGCCCCGGCTCCCCACATCTGAAACAGGTCGTCTCCTTCTTCAAAGTCTGATCTCCGGAACCTCCAGCAGCACCCGTCATGGGTCTGTAAGATCCGGAAGTAAATCCTCTTCCAGCAGGACGCTGATATGGCCCCCTGCTCTGAAATTTCTCTCTGCTCTGAAAATTTTGAGAGCCCGACCTCATCGGCCCTCCAGTTCCAGCCCGGTTTAGCCTCCGGTCCTTCATCAGTTCCACTTCCGTGGCCTTCTCCACCAACGACTGGAATCGCATGATTCCCAGTGGCCTCACTGAGTCCTCAATATCCGGCCTCAGTCCATTAACGAAACGCTTGCACATATAGCGTTCGTTCACATGGTCGTGGAAGAATTGGAAATGCTTCGCCAAGGATTCCAGCTTCGAAGCAAATTCCGGTACAGACATACCTCCCTGACGGAGTATCAGAAACTGTGACTCCCGCTCATCCCGAGCACTTGTTGGAAAGTATTTCTCCAAGAATGCGTCCCGGAAAGAGTTCCAGTTAATCTCTTCATGGTTGGCTTCCATGATTCCCTTGTTGCCTTTCCACCAGTACTCAGCATCGCCGAGCAACAGATAAGTCGCCATGCCCACCTTGGCACCCTCAACAGTCTGTAGTACGCCGAATATCTTTTCAACCTCCTGGATCCAGAGATCCGCTTTGTCTGGGTCAGTACCACCAGAGAACTTGGGTGGGTTTTGCCTCCTGAAATCATTGAGGCCTTTATTCTGGTCCAGAGTTACTTCCCTCTGGCGCTGATGTTGTTCACGTGCTTCTTCAGCAGCACGCCTCATGGCATTATCGTTTGCTTGCGCCGTCACAGCTTGGGCCATAGTGGCCATCATCTCAGCTAACTGGTTAGTGTTCACCATGTTCTGTTAAGTTAGACAAACAGTTAGTACTCATCATAAGATAGCATTTCCATAACTATACAATATGATTAAGCAATAACTTCAATCAATTTTTAAGCGAAAAATCGCTTGCAGACAATCAATTTTCACTCTTTGCAGAGTCACACAACCTAGCACAGAAGACCTATTCCCCAACAACTCCCGAAAGACACGACCGTGCTCTGATACCACAATGTAACACCCCGATTTCGGTGGCGTCACTTTAGTAACCAAAAGTAAACTTAATGCGGAAAAACGTGAATATTTTTTTTTTATAATAACTAAGACAAGACTGAAATAAATAAAACCCAAGTGCGAAAAGTAATAAAACTAATATACAATATATAAACAGCCCCCGCTGTAAGTAGCAACCTCGTCACGAGTGAACCTCCAGTGACGGGTAATAGAAGAGTAGCGCCCGTAGGCAAAAGTACAAACCAAAAGAAAAGGATAAGTGTCCGCAACACTATCCCTCAAAATGAGAATAAGCTGGCCCATCGGCCTGAAACAAGACTTCCTAAGTCCAACCAACTCTCTGTGATTCACGTAACGAAACCACACAAAAAGCTATAGGTGGGAAACTACCCTGTCCCGAATGAAACAAATAATGTTCAGAGCTAAGACTCTACTCCTACACTAATCCCATCTCGAGGAGCTCACACTAACACTCAATCCTACATGCTAGCATGATCGTCGTCCGAATTCGAAATCCAGAACGACCTAGTCTACATACACCATCCGTCCTCCTCTCGCAACCGCGATACGCTCCAGTTCCTGCATCTCAACCCTAGTTCCTCCCGAAGGATGAACCATCATGAATCAGCCCGCCAAAGACATCTGACAAAGGGCGTTTGTTCGCCAAAGCACACACAGAAGACGCGAGGGTCAACTCCAAAGAATTATATAAATAATACCACCAATAGATACCATTAAAGGATTAGCCACTTAGGCTTATAACTAGGGATAACATCCTAGGGTTGCATTATTCCACAAAGAATATAACGACAGTAAAACACAGTTAACATGCATCAAGTAGAACTAACAAGTATCAAACACACTCATCACTAAGTCAGTATGCATGTTGCATGAAATGATATGCAGGTTAACCCAGTTAACCACATGCATTCCGGAAAGGGATGGACATCAAACGGATCAGCCCTAACACCAGCCACGGTGGAACCATTTCGGCCCGCGTGCCTCTTACACCACACAAAGGTAGCCAGATCAGCAGTAAACCCGTAGGTCTGCCATTTCGGTCTGCTACAAGAGACGTCTATAAACGCTCTTTCACGGCATTCCGGGTCTTATGACCATTTTGGAAACCGACGAGGTCCAGAGTACGTCCTGTGTTAATACCCCATTAATGTTGCATGTATGCAAAATGATTAGTCAAACAACGTCTCCGTCCTCACTCGACACGTCGCCACGTGTTCTAGGGAAGTTAAAGTCTCTAAAAGCTTACCCTAAGGTAAAGTCGATTCTGCGACCAAAAGACACACTTCATAACGACACATAGCTGCTCCAACAGCACCACAACAAACGCTGCTCCAACAGCACAATAACAAACGCTGCTCCAACAGCACAACAAACAAACGCTGCTCCAACAGCACAACAACAAACGCTGCTCCAACAGCACGACAACAAACGCTGCTCCAACAGCACAACAAACAAACGCTGCTCCAACAGCACAACAACAAACGCTACACTTGGATCCGACGACACTCCTCGTTTTTCCAAAACTATGATTTGACTTCCAATGCCTTCCTTCGAGGTTGTTATCATTACTTAAAGATTTTGAGGTTATTTAAGGTCTTATGAATTTTCTTTATAAAATAGATTCCATTTTGTCTTATCGCAAGTCTTATACATTTTCAGGATCTCCCAATCCCAAGTCGCTTCCAGAGGATGTCTCGATCCACTAAACAAAATTAAGGCCCGAACCTCGTTCGTCCTATCAAACTTTCTCAAAACTCTCAAAATAAAATCGGCATGACCTGCCCGCTATTCTCACCATTCAGAATCTCAGATTCCAGTACAGAGCATATTTAAATCATCACAATCAACAACATGTCATATATCAATAAATCGCATCATAAACACTTAGCACTTAGCATATAAAGCATGCACCACACATCCTAGATTACCCACATAGCACATAGCATGTAAGTCAATCTCAAAAACATTCAGTAGATGAATCATCTACATTGTCAGCCGAAGCCTCAGAAAACATTTTCCAATCACACACAATTCCAGTGCATAAACAGTAAACAATGTCGAAAACATCGACCCTAAGCATTAACTAGAGATTCAGTGAG
The DNA here is from genome assembly GCF_012489685.1 of Lotus japonicus. NCBI lineage: Eukaryota > Viridiplantae > Streptophyta > Magnoliopsida > Fabales > Fabaceae > Lotus > Lotus japonicus. The sequence continues at coordinate 36,724,626 of NC_080042.1, forward strand.
AAGCCCTCACCTGTAGATTCTCCAGGACGATCTCCTAACACTTGTTCACAATCAAAGGCTTGCTCCTCTGGGAATTCCTCAAAATCACCTTTAGAGCAAAACCACAGAAATACTATCAGAATCTATCGAAAACTAAACTATCGATACTTACTAAGGTTACTCGAAGTAATCTATACTCTAAGGTACGATAATCTAGCGCGAAAGACAAGTTTTCGGAAAAGGAAATTTTCCTCCTCCCCCCTAATAGGGCTCGGCCACTTTGTGCAATTATGGGGCTCGATTTTTCTTCGATCAAACTTGGTTCCTATGCTTTCATAAGCCGTAACTAAGGGTATTCTGAACTCGGAAAAATTATCGGATCAAAAACTGTCGCAGGGGTATTTTGGTCATGATTTTTAACTTAGGATTTTTCAAAACTGAAATCCCAAAAATAAAATTTTGCAGGGACGTCACCAACGACGTTTATGACAACTAATCCTACTAGCACTAAGCTAAGGCGATAGTTTTCAGCCTAAAGGTTGAAGCTTTACACCAAAAACTCCAAAAATGGGTATTTTAGGCTCAAATTGATTCCGGCGGAATTCCGGCGACATAACGGAAAATCTAACCCGGCAGAAGTGATCTTGGGCGCATAAGGAAGAGGTTTAGAATCAGAAATGAAAGATTCAGGATAGTTTTGTAAAAACCCATAAACTATCCGCTCATAAAACTCTACAGAAAAGCTATGGAAAAAGCGATCAGAGGTATGGATTAGCGACTATACCTCGAAGCCTTGAAGTAGCAACTGATTGATCGACGATCAAGCAAGCGATGAAAAAAATTCATCTTCCTTCTTCCTTGTTCTTGGCCGCGGGTTTGAGGAGAGAAAATGGAGGAAAATTTGAGTTTTTCTTCCTTTCTTTGCTATATATAAAGGTTGGAAATTCGCGGGAAAATGAAAGTTTCGCGAATCTGATTTTTCCGGCGTCATTCTCCGTGAATTAATAGATATGTTTTGGCAAAAGAATTCCAAAACTATAAAGAGGTCTCCTTGTATTTTTGGCAACTAATGCATAGTCGGTATAAAACTATTTTACCCGATAAGTTGCTTTTTGCATCGAATGTCGGAATAGAAAACTTCCTTCGGAAGAAAGATTGAAATCATCAAAGGAAATGGGTGTAAGCGTGTAGAATATTCATTTGAAGCTCTGAATAGATAAAGTCTTCATTGTCGAGAAATTCTAGGGTTTTGAAATACCAGGGATTCGGTTTCGGCAAACTTCCGATGATTGGAATTGGACGTTCGTAGATCCTAGAGTTTCGCCTCGAAATGATGGTGATATATGGAAAAAGAGAAGTTCTAACATTTCTCTGAAGATTTTTGGAATTAACTGCCAGCGTGCCTAAAAGTGAAAATTAGCTATATACTAGGGTTTCTGACCTAGGTTTAAGCGTAAAACGATCGTGCTATAACTTTTATCGACTTCAATACGAACCTCAGACTTTTCCTGAACTTTCTCCTTCATACATTTATTTCATTTACTAAACTCTTGTTCAGGTTTCCCTTCGCCATACATCAAACCTACTAGTGAATAAGAATTTATTCACTTGGTATAAACTGAAAAACTTGGGCCTTACACCTAACGAAGTTTCCGTCCGCGTTGCCAGATTTGTTTCGACATTTCCAATCTTTCTTCAGAAGGAAGTTTTGTCGTCTGAGCATCACAGCAAAAAGTAGTTTTTCGGGACAGATTAACTTACACCGCCTTTGGGATTTTAGATATCGTTTTTCCCAAATCATAGATACTTGTTTTGAGTTCTGGAATTCTGACGCCAGAATCTCTCTTAGAATTCCTCGGTGAACGTGCTGCAAAAATCGGAATCGCGAAATTTTCATTTTCCCGCGATTTCGCCTGCCTATAAATAGCTCAAAAAGCAAAAATTCCTTCATTTTCTTCCTATTGTGGCCGAATTTCGTGGAGAGCAAGGGGGGAGGAGATTTTCGCGAAAACTTGACTGATCTTCGTGCAGTTCGTCCCTACTTCTAGGTATCGAGGTAACTAGCATGAATCCTACCTCTGATTACTGTTTCTGTTGCGTTTCTGAAGTCGTTTCTGTGCTCACAGTTTTGAGTTTTTTGTAAAACTGTCTGATTTCTCTGATTTCTTGCTTGGGTTATGTTCCTTACGTTCCCATGAGCCTAAAACCTCTGTCAGTAATCGCCGATTGTGATCCAGTTGTCCAGGATCTGAAAAACTGTTTCAAAACCTTTTTGTCTCACATTTCGAAACTTTATTGTCGAAAAGTCATAATCTGACTTCGTGCCTTTAGGATTTGTTGTCACGGATGTCGTTAGGATCATTGCTGTCAAATTTGTTTTCCGAACTGATAACTTTGAGGTTTTGAGCTTTTATTTTGGACCAAAATGCCCCTGGATAGCCGTATTTCGATCCGATTGTCCGAAAATTGTTCCGACAGTTTCTTTGCCTTAGTTTTACCCCAAAACTACCTTGTGAATTGATTTGGTCGAAGAAAAAGAGCCGAAGCCCTTTTTCCTTTGTGGCTGTGACCTTGTAGTGTTGGGGAGGGAGTTTTCGTTTTCGAAAACTTGTCTTTTCGTACCCGATTGTCGTATTCTGAAGCTTTAATGCTTTTTCTATCGTTTATGTGTTGTTTTGTGATCGAACTAATCGATATTGTTTGGATTCTGCTTTGTTTTCTCCGAGGTTCAGTTGAAGGAGCTTTGGAAGGTTCAGAGCACTTGAGTGAAGGAGCTTGTGATTTCGAAGCTGGATCAGCTCGAGGTTAGGGCAACTTGCTATATTTAGCTATGATTGCATGATAAGCGTCGATAAACTCGACCTATGATTTATCTGATGTTGTATATGATGATGATTTATTGTTATGATTGTTTCATAACTTATGATATTGATGATGTGTTGAATTGAGCGTTTTGACGCAACTTCGGAGTGGAGGTTCATTGATCTGGTGATCTTTGACATTCGGGTTGGATGAACAACCCTAGGCAAGTCCAAATGTGGGGTTTGAGACTTAGCCATTTGTTGGGATTCGTTGGAATTCCTAGACTTCCCCGGGAAATGTATTTTGGGTGGTTAATTTTTGGAAACTTAGAGTGATAGAGCTTTCGAAAAATAAAGACTTGGGAAACTTAGACTTTGAGAAATAAACTCATAATTTGAATAATTTGAATTGAAATCATTTTTATTAACGTTTAAGCATAGGAGAACTGAAGAGGAAAAATATTTACGAAAGGCGGGGAAAAGTCGACTTATGTTGTGGGTTTGGAGAGTTTGGAATTGGGGAAAGCCATCAAGGTGGGCTATGGTGATGATTGAAGGTCACCGAGTACTCTAGTACTCCTGGTAGTGTTGTTCGAGTCGTGTTGTATTGACCGGCACAGACTCTGGGTTTTGTTTGGGCTGTGTTGTATTGACCGACACTAGACCCTCGTGTATTCTTGTTGGTGGAGTTGTGTTGTATTGACCGACACTAACTCTTGGGTTGTTGTGAGTTTGGGTCTGAGCAGTTTTTGACCATCGAGATTTGATGAGTCAGATGACTCAAGAAGTCATCAAGGGTGATCGCACTCCTTTCATAATTAATTGTCTTTTGTCGCCGAGTCGACATATACCTTCGGGTACAATATATCTATATACCATCGGGTACAGCATATACCTTCGGGTACAGTATATCTATATACCTTCGGGTACAATATATCTATATACCTTCGGGTACAGTATATACCTTCGGGTACAGTATATACCTTCGGGTACAGTATATCTATATACCTTCGGGTACAGTATATCTATATACCCTCGGGTACAGTATATCTATATACCTTCGGGTACAGTATATACCTTCGGGTACAGTATATACCTTCGGGTACAGCATGCCTTCGGGTAACTCGGGCATTCGGTTGGGGATATGATCGACCGTGTGGTTAGGATCGACCTGTTGATGTCAGGCATAGCGGAGGGAAAAGTCGACCCGCAGGGTTAGGACTGATCCGACTATGTCAAGGTTGTAAGTGACACCCGAGGGTTATGGTCGGCACAATGCTAGTGTTAGGACCGACTCGATCGTGCCCAGCCTATTTCTTCCGGAACCTTCTTAATTGACGTTGCATTGACATATTATGCACTCTAACTATATTTGTTGAGATATTGTTGATTTGATGTTGATAAACATCGTTATGTGTTTTGATGATTGAATTGTATTAGAGAGTTGATACAATACATAACTTATATGTATATATACAACATATATATACCCCCTTTATCGCATGTTGATTGTATATATATTGTATTTTGTAAGTTGACCCTAGCACCTTGGCTTTGTTTGTATGTTTGTGTTTGGGCGGTCGGCCTGCTGCCAGGCGTCCGTCAGCCGGTTCGTGATGATTCGTTGTGCGGGAAAGACCCGGAGCAAAATGTCTATTACTGAAGCTTTCGACGAGGACCCGGACTTCATGGCTGATCGAGGGAGAGTCGATGATAGTAGTGTGAGATATGGGTGGTTAGAATCTTTTGAGTTGGTTGTTACTGTAATAGCTCTGATTCGTTTTGCTTTTGGGACAGGGTAGGTTCCCGACGCGTGGCTTTTGTGTGGTTCTCTTACTGAGGGATCACAGTGAGTCAGTCGGACCATAGGGGTCTTTGCTTAGGCTGTTTTGAGGCCGACTTTCTCCTAGTGGTTTGTATTTATAATTTTTTTCTCACTTACACTTCTGGGTCTGTATATATTTGCCTAGCTCACTATTTTGGAGTCACTGCGAGTGCGCGTGACGTGGAAGTGCAGCTGAGGGTGTACATGTCTATATTTGATGTACATTGGTTAGTTAGTGGTTGGGTTATGTTGTTATTTTATATTGCTTTGATTAAAAGGAATCAATCGAAAAAAAAATACCTGCATTTTCCGCTTTACTCTATTTTCAAGTTACTAAGTGACACCTGGAAATCGGGGTGTTACAATTTGCGAAGTCAAAGCTTTTTGAAGCAACGTAAATTACTGTTACTGTTTTGTTGTCATTATGACGACTTGTCTTGATTTCTGAAATTGATCCTAATGGGTTATAACCATTATGGGGATTAGGTTTAACATACATCCGCTTCGAGTCAATTGCCTGAAGTCGTAGCTTTAGACCTCGAGTTAGTAGGTTAACTCAAATAGTAATTATGTTATGTGTACTTGTGAAGGGTACGAACGGGAGCGCTTGACGACGAAGCTAAAGAATAAAAGAAAGCGAACTGACTCGGGAAAGCAAAGATGTGTTAGGATTGGAATTGCAGTTAGTATGAGAATTGGCTAAGGTGAGGGCTACTCACTGAATACTAGCTAATGCTTTAGGTGTCGACGAATTCGACTTGATTTATTGTTTATGCACTTGATTGTGATTGACTGGGAAATGTTTTCTGAGGCTTCGGCTGACAATGATGATTATTTATCGCTGGATTTGTTTTTGATGTTGATTCACATGCTATGTGCTAAATGGTTAATCTAGGATGTGTTGATATTGATTTACATGCTATGTGCTAAATGGTTAATCTAGGATGTGTTGATATATGTGCCATGACTGTTGGATTGTGTTACTTTGATTAAGCAATTACACATATATCTGTTGTACGTCAGAGTGAGGATAACGGGCAGTTATGCCAAACTCATGATGAGATTTTGGGAAAGTTTGACGGGATAAACGGAGGTTCGGGCCTTGTTATTGTTTTAGTGGATCGATACCTTCTGGGAGTTACTTGGGATGATGAGATCTTTTAAACTCATAAGATTAGAGACAAACCTAAATGGAAACTATTTTACAAGGAAAATTCATAAGGCACTAAACAACCTCTGAACCCTTTAAATAATGATAACAATCTCATATGAAAGCTTAGGGTTTGAATATTAATTTTGGAAAATGAGAAGTGTCGCCGAATCCAAGTTTTGGGGAAACTAATAAGTTTCTGAGTATGTTAATACTCTTTTGCTCGATGAGCAGTTTTGTTGTTTGGCTATCTAAAAGATAAGCCGGGAAATTAATAAGTTTCTGAGTACGTTGATGCTCTTTTGCTCGATGAGCAGTTTATTGTTTGGCTATCTAAAAGATAAGCCGGGAAACGGATAGTTTCCGAGTATGTCGATACTCTTTTGCTCGATGAGCAGGTTGTTGTTTGGCTATCTAAAGGGTAAGCCGGGGAACTATAAGTTCCAAGTACATTGGTACTCTTTGCTCGCTGAGCAGTTTTTGACCATCGGATGGAGATGAGTCAGATGATTCGAGAAGTTATCATGAGATAATACATTTTTTTTATATTTAATTGTCTTTTGTCGCAGAATCGACATTTACCTTAGGGTATTCTTTTTAGAGACAATAAGTTAGCTAGAACACGTGACGACGTGACGAGTGAGGTCGGAGACGTTGTTTGGCTAATCACGTTGCAATCATTCACACATTTCTCGGGTTAATACACGGTGGGATGCCGGACCTCGGTGGATTCCAAAATGGTCATAAGACCCGGATTTCCACATAAGAACACTGCGGTGATTCTTAGTAGCAGACGGAAATGGTAGGCCTGCGGGTATACTGCTGATCTGACTACATTTTGTTTGGTATAAGAGACACCCGAGCGGAAATAGTCCCACTCTGGCCGGTGATAGGACTGACTCGTTGGTGTCCATCCTTCCGGATTGCATCTTGTTCCTCGTCATCACATTCATGCACCATGCATACTGACTTAGTTGCCGAGTGTGATTGATACTTGTTAATCTTACTTGATACATGTTAATTGTCAGTAATTATCATTTATATTCATTGGAAGATATACAATTTATAATGCTATCACAATCTTCTAAGCCTAATTAGCTATCCCTTAAACTTTATCTACTGGGTGTATTATTTATGTAATTCCTTGAGTTGACCCTCGCGCCTTCTGTTTGTGTTTTGGCGGACTACGCCCATTGTCAGACAACGATAGGTGGTGACGCGAGTAGATGATACTCCATGTCGAAGAACTATAGAAGACTCAAAGAATAGAGTCGGGTGTAAGGCTAGAGCCTTTTGGGTAAAGAGCTTATCATTGTTGGTTGAAGCTTATAGGATTATTTTATAAGTATTGTTTGAAGTTTTGGGTAGGTCTCGGTGCATTGCTATCTTGCGATTCTCCGATGTGGAAATCGTAGGGAGTATATCGGATTTATGAGTCATTGCATAATAGATTCCTCGTTGAATCTAATTCTATTCGTTAGGTTTGTAAGTTGGGTTCATCTGTTGTTACCTCCGGGTACTTGCCTTGTTTAAGGCTGGATGTAAATTTATATACAGTTGGGAGTATGCATTTCATGATTTAGAAATACTTTCAAAAGAAAAAAAAAATACTCGCAATTATAAATCTCTTTTAGAAAATATTGCATATTTACTTTAATAGGTTACTAAAGTGACCCCCCGAAATCAGGGTGTTACATTGTGGTATCAGATCTTGTCGAGTCTTTCGGGAGTCTTTGGGGAATAGGTCTTCTGTGCTAGGTTGTGTGACTCTGCAAAGAGTAAAAATTGATTGTCTGCCAAGTGATTTTTCGCTTAGAATTGATTGAAGTTATTGCTTAATCATATTGTATAGTTATGGTAAAAGCTATCCTATGATTAGTATTGGCTGTTGGTTTAACTAAACCGAACGATGATAACCTTCTAACCATTCTTTCTCATTCTAGTATAATACGCTTCATTACTCTCGTAGCGTGTACAACACACCTAACTTACTTATACTGTTTGAGCTTTGACCTTATAGTTATTACACCTATTAAGACTTTATTTGCTTGTTGCTCGTATTTAGACTATAGGGTTTAGGTGTGATAACTATAAGGTCGGAAAAATGTGTCTTATACTTATCCCTATTACTTACACGAGGTTTAGAACAACAAGCTAAGCCTAGAAAGTAGTCTTGCACCGACTGCTTGTTTTTCACTTGGTGGTTACTGAATCCACCAACACTTTAATCGTTATTTTTATTTTCCTGCACTGCCATGTGGTATTTTAGGCAAAGATTGCTATGCTTCTGATAGTAATAGGGATAAGTATAAGACACATTTTTCCGACTATCGTTGTATTTAACTATAGAAGTTATATAGGGTTTAGAGAAGTTTTCTAAGCCTTGAAGTTGTCTTAGACAGGTACGAGTTGGTAAGAAAAGTAGAAGCTAAGAATGAATCCTAATGGAATGTTGTATGAGTTTCAGGAGTTAAGGTGTGTCATTTTCAAGATGGAAATGTTAGAGATTGAATAGATTAAGAGATGATCTCAAATTAGATATGACTACTTGATGAGATAAAATCTATGACTACTTGATGAGATAGACTCATTGGCCTTACTAGTGAGTTTTCTAAATTTTCATCGCCAAGATATTGAGCCTGATCAACTTAATATTGAGGGGGTGATATTCGGAATCACAGCTGGCATGGACTATGATAGGAAGATTGTAACACCCCGATTTCAGTGGCGTCACTTTAGTAACCAAAAGTAAACTTAATGCGGAAAAACGTGAATATTTTTTTTCGATAATCACTAAGACAAGACTGAATTAAATAAAACCCAAAAGCGAAATCAACAGAACTAATATACAATATATATAACAGCCCCCGCTGTAAGTAGCTAGCCACGTCACGAGTAAACCTCCAGTGACGGGTAATAAGAAGAGTAGCGCCCGTAGGCAATATGTACAAACCAAATCTAAAGGTAAGTGTCCGCAACACCATCCCTTAAAACTGAGAATAAGCTGGCCCATCGGCCTGAAACAAGACCTCCTAAGTCCAACCAACTCTCTGTGATTCCCGTAAAGAAACCACACAAAAAGCTATAGGTGGGAAACTACCCTGTCCCAAAGGAAGCAAATGATGTTCAGAGCTAGACTCTACTCCTACACTAATCCCATCTCTAGGAGTTCACCCCAGCACTAAAACCTACATGCTAGCATGATCGTCGTCCGAATTTGAAATCCAGAACGACCTAGTCTACGTACACCATCCGTCCTCCTCTCGCCACCGCGATGCGCTCCTGTTCCAGCATCCCAACCCTAGTTCCCCCCGAAGGGTGAACCGTCGTGAACCAGCCCGCCAAAGACATCTGACAATGGGCGTTTGTCCGCCAAAACAAACACAGAAGACGCGAGGGTCAACTCCAAAGAATTACGTAAATAATAGCACCAATAGATATAGATAAGAGAATAGCCACTTAGGCTTATAGCTAGGGATAACATCCTAGGGTTGCATATTCCACAATAACATAAACGACAATAATAACACTTAACATGTTCCAAATAGAATTAACAAGTAGCAATCACACTCAGCAACTAAGTCAGTATGCATGTTGCATGAAATGATATGCAGGTTAACCCAGTCAACCAACATGCAATCCGGAACGGATGGGCATCAAACGGATCAATCCTAGCACCAGCAACGGTGGGACCATTTCTGCCCGCGTGCCTCTTACACCACACAAAGGTAGCCAGATCAGCCGTAACCCGTAGGTCTGCCATTTCGGTCTGCTACAAGAGTCGTCTACAAACGCTCTTACACGGCATTCCGGGTCTTATGACCATTTTGGAAACCGACGACATTTGGAATTCTCCGAGGTCCGGTATCACGCCGTGTATTAACCTCCTATGTATGCATGAATGCAATGTGATTAACCAAACAACGTCTCCGACCTCACTCGACACGTCGCCACGTGTTCTAGGTAAATTAATGTCTCTAAAAGCTTACCCTAAGGTAAAGTCGATTCTGCGACAAAAGACACTTCTTCACAACAACACATAACCCACGATGATCTCCAAATCATCCGACTCATCTCAATCCGATGGTCACAACTGCTCAATGAGCACAGAGTATCACACTCTCGGAAACTAACGGTTTCCCGGACTTATCCCCAGGATAGCCCCACAACACATAGCTGCTCCAACAGCACAAGAGTAACCCGCATTCACAAGGTCTCACGCCTCAGTGAAGCTTCATGCTGTTCACGAGGTCTCACGCCTCAGTGAAGATCCATGCTTTCCACAAGGTCTCACGCCTCAGTGGAGTATCACGCATTCACAAGGTCTCATGCCTCAGTGAAGCTTCTCGGCTCATCCCTTGGATGGCTAAACAAACTGCTCAACGAGCGAAGGAGTATCAACATACTCAGAACTTACCAATCTCCTCAACACTTGGATCCGACGACACTTCTCGTTTTTCCAAAAACTAAGATTTGCATCCGAAGCTTCCTTTCGAGTTTATTATCATTAATTGAAGATTTAGAGGTTGTTTAATGTCTTATGAGTTTTCTTTTCAAAATAATATCCTTTTAGTCTTATCGCAAATCCTATCAGTTCTCGGGATCTCCTAATCCCCAAATGACACCAGAGAATGTCTCGATCCATGAAACACCATAACAAGGTCCGAATCTCATTCGTCCTATCAAACTTTCTCAAAACTCTCAAAATAAAATCGGCATGACCTGCCCGCTATTCTCACTATTCAGAAACTCAGATCTCATTGCAAAAGCATAAATACTCAGCACAATCAATCAACATGTCATATATCAACATATTAAGCAATAACCACATAGCAGTTAGCATATAAGGCATGCACCACACATCCTAAATTACCCACATAGCACGTAGCATGTAAGTCAATCATCAAAAACATTCAGTAGATGCATCATCTACATTGTCAGCCGAAGCCTCAGAAAACGTTTTTCCAATCAAACACAAACAAGTGCATAAACAGTAAACAATGTCGAAAGCATCGACCCTAAGCATTAACTAGAGATTCAGTGAGAAGCCCTCACCTGTAGATTCTCCAGGGAGAACTTCAAACTCTTCCTCACAAGCAAAGCGTTGCTCCTCAGGAAATTCCTCAAAAGCTCCTTTAAAGCAAAATCACAGAGATACTATCAGAATCTATCGAAAACTAAGCTATCGATACTTACTAAGGTTACTCGAAGTAGTTCATACTCCGAGGTACGATAATCTAGCGCGAAAGGACAAGTTTTCGGAAAAGGAAATTTTCCTCCTCCTCCCCCTATAGGCTCGGCCACTTTAGGTAATTAGGGGACTCGATTTTTCTTCGATCAAACTTGGTTCCTATGCTATCATTAGCCGTAACTAAGGGTATTCTAAACTCGGAAAAATTATCGGATCAAAAACTGTCGCAGGGGTATTTTGGTCATGATTTTTAACTTAGAAATTTCAAAACTGAAATCCCAAAAATCTAATTTGACAGGGACGTCACCAACGACGTTTATGGCAACTAATCCTACTAGCACTAAGCTAAGGCGATAGTTTTCAGCCTAAAGGTTGAAGCTTTACTCCAAAAACTCCAAAAATGGGTATTTAAGGCTAAAATTGATTCCGGCGGAAATCCGGCGGCATAACGGAAAATCTAATCCGGCAGAAGTGATCTTGGGCACATAAGGAAGAGGTTTAGAATCAGAAATGGAATATTCAGGATAGTTTTGCAAAAACCTCAAAACTATCAACTCAGAAAAGTCTACAAAAAAGCTATGGAAAAAGCGATCAGAGGTAAGGATTAGCGACTATGCCTCGAAACCTTGAAGCAGCAACTGATTGATCGGCGATCAAGCAAGAAATGAAGAAAATCTCTCCTCCTCCTCTCCTATGCAAACTCGCGGCCTCCTTGGGAAGAAATGGGTAGTTTTTGTGTTTTTTTCTCATTTCTTGGCTATATATAGAGGTTGGCAAAACGCGATAAAATGAAAGTTTCGCGAATCTGATTTTTCCGGCGTCATTCTCCGTGAATTCTATGATATGTTTTGGCAAAATAATTCCAAAACTAAAATGAGGTCTCCTTGTATTTTTGGCAACTAAAGCATAATCGGTATAAAACTATTTTACCCGATAAGTTGCTTTTTGCATCGGATGTCGGAATGGAAAACTTCCTTCTGAAGAAAGATTGAAATCATCAAGAGAAATGGGTGTACGCGTGTAGAATATTCATTTGAAGCTCTGAATAGAAAAAGTCTTCATAGTCGGTTGATTCTAGGGTTTTGAAATACCAGGGTTTCGGTTTCGGCAAACTTCCGATGATTGGAATCGGACGTTCGTAGATCCTAGAGTTTCGCCTCGAAACGATTGTGATATATGGAAAAAGAGAAGTTCTAACATTTCTCTGAAGATTTTTGGAATTAACTTCCATCGTGCCTAAAAGTGAAAACTAGCTATATACTAGGGTTTCTGACCTCGGTTTAAGCGTATAACGATCGTGCTATAACTTTTATCGACCATAATGCAATCCTTGGACTTTTCCTGAACTTTCTCCTTCATAAATTTATTCCATTTGGTAAACTCTAGTTCAGGTTTCCCTTCACGATACATCAACCCTAATCGTGAATAGGATTCTATTTACTTGGCATAAGTTTAAAAACTTGGGTCTTACATTACTACCCTCCAAAAAGAAAGTTTCGTCCTCGAAACTTAGGGTCAGTAAAAGTTCTGGATATTGTTCCATGATCTTTTCCTCTAACTCCCATATAGCACCGTCCGCGTCTTTGTTCCAAACAACTTGCACTAAAGCACTCTGCTTTCCCTTCGATTGTTTCACTCTTCTAGTCCCAATGCTGACCGACGGCGTCTCAAAAGACATATCGTCTTCTAACTCTCTGTTATCGGGTTTGACCACTTGCGTCGGGTCTCCGTTGGAAATAGTATTTGTTGGCATTCGTGCAATCGCACAACCTTAACCACTTTCTCTTTTGCTTTTGTTCGTCCAAAATACTGATTAGAAACTCGGTACATCTCTATGCTCCGGAGTGAATGCTCAACTTGAGTCTTAATACCTTGTGCATCACAAGACTCATTCCCTTTAACATTAACTTATCAACAACTTATAAGCTAACCTTCATCTTAATATCTAACAATTCATTATTATCGTCTTCGTCCTCAAAACCTTCCTCACTCAAACCAACTCAAACTTACTGAAATCCCTAACACTTCGCATAAATCGAGATTTATCCTCTAGAAGATCAAATCATAACTATACCTCAAGGGACTTAACTAGTCATTTCGTCATCCGATCCTCCAACCTTCTGAGGTTTAACTACTATCGTAACTGCTATCACCACTACATCCCTTACTCACACATGATTTTCAACTCCCCAAGTCAATCTTAATCATAGGATTCTTATTCAACTGAGCAAAATTCACTTGCTAACTCTATCATGCATCACCGAAATCCATAACAAAGTTCCATTCACTATTAGACTCTGAGTAGCTTGTCCAAATATGATAACTTCAAGTATTCATCTTAATACTAACACTTTCCTTCTTGTAACTTGATTACCATCTCGTCGATAAACTTCTTAATCTCCCAATCAAATTATGACAAACTTCAAGTCCTACACACTTATGACAAGAATTAATAGACTTAAAACCTAAACCTTTTCCAAGTTTGGATCTCTGATGCTCTGTAACTCTTCAACATTACCTAAAAGAATATTCATCTCTTAAAACTACAACTCCTTCGCGAGGAAAACAAATACTTAATGAGAACTTTTTCCTCCCAAACTCAACTAATCTTCGATCAACTCAAGTTAATCTTACCAGTCCTTCAATCAAAGTCCATATCCAGCTGTGATTCCGAATAACACCCCCTCAATATTAAGTTGATCAGGCCTAATATGTAACACCCCGATTTCGGTGGCGTCACTTTAGTAACTCAAAATAAAATAAAGCCGAAAAGCAGGTATTTTTTTTCGTTTTGTTTAAATAAAAAGACTTGTCGAAATAAAGACTCAACCTAATCGCGATTAACAGCGATTAATATACAATACTATTACAATCCTGTTGTAACTAAAAGCATCGTCACGAGCATCCTCCAGTGACGGCAAGGTTTACAAGTTTTCAGAAAGCATAATTAGTTCGAAATATTAAACAAGTGACAGAAAGGAATAGTTAGCCCTGGATGGCCGCCTCTAGACCTCTACAACCGACTACTCCATGGGATTCCCAACTACGGAGAACCACACGAAAGTAACGTGTCGGAGACTACCCTGTCTCAAAAGTACACAAGACGAATCAGAGCTATGACTCTAACAACCAACTCAAGACTCTAACCACCCATATCCCACACTACTTTCGTCGACCCTTCCTCGATCAGGCCTGAAGTCCGGGTCCTCGTCGAAAGCTTCAGTAATAGTCATTACGCTCCTGGTCCTCCTCGAGTGATGAGTCATCACGAATCGGCTGACGGACGCCTGGCAGCAGGCCGACCGCCCAAACACAAACATACAAACAAAGCCAAGGCGCTAGGGTCAACTTACAGAATACAATAGATATACAACCAACATGCGATAAAGGGGGTATATATATGTTGTATATATACATATAAGTTATGTGTTGCCTACCCTAAGGTATATACATGACATGTTATCAAATCTCTTACACAATTCAATCATCAAACACATAACGATGTTTATCAACATCAAATCATCAAGTCTCAACAATCATAGTTAGAGTGCATGATATGTCGTACAACGGTAATCATAATAAGATGCATGGTGTGCCAATGCAGAATATGCTGACACAAACCCGAATAACGTCACTCTGCTTGGCGACGGGACAAACCAATGGTATTGCCACTTAAAGGCTGGGCACCTCGAGACGGTCGTAACACTGGCCTCGTGTTTAACCATTTCTGCTCGGGCGTCACTTATCACCTTTGGCTATAGTCAAGACGGTACAAACTCTACATGGTTCGACCATTTCTGCTTGCTATGCCGGACATCAACAGGCACGATACAACTCTACATGGATGATCGTTACCTCCTGTTGTGCCAGGTATAATCAGGACCGATTCAACTCTACACGGCTGATCGTTGCTTCCTGCTATACCGAAGTACTCCACTTGGCACTTCATCGCGTGTATGCATGGGTGCAATATGGTTAGCTAAACAACGATTCATCCTCACAGGTAAAATTGGTTCATTGACCAAAGGCTTCTACAACGAGAACCCTAGGCTATAGTCAAGTCAGTTGTGACCCTACGGGTTTAACCATTCTGCTTGCTACGCCAGACATCAACAGGCACGATACAACTCTACACGGCTGACCGTCACTACCTGTTGTGCCAAGTGTACTCTACTAGGTACCTTACTAATGCCCAGACCCTTGGCTAAAGCCCGTCTTCAAATTCTTTTCCATAAAAATGAGTTCCCTTAAAACAATATTTCTTTTATTAGGTAAAGTGTTCCATCGTGAGTTAATCCATTATGTCGTTAATTCCAAAGTTCAGTTTTCAATTCCAACACCTTTCAAAATAAAGTTCCCAAAGCTAGGATCACCGACCCATTCCCGTTTTCCAAACTCACTTTCATTCCTAAGTCTTTTCTGTTGAATCATCGTCATTAATTAAAAACATTATATTCTTAGTAAGTATATTATGGATTTATTTACATAAAACATATTATGATTATTTTCGGTCCAAAACTCTATAAGTTCAAAGTTCCCATCAAACCCAAACAACTCTCCGAGAAAACACTAGATCCCCTAAAACAATGAAGGTTCGAACCTTGGTCCGACCTAACAAACGTTCCCAAAACAAACCCGTCCTTGTCATGACGAAGGTAAGTGTATTCTACACTCCCAAAAGTGGTATCAAAATACACGAATATAGTCAGCACAATTTAATCATAACGCAAATACATCAAGCTCTATCGAGCGATGAATCAATATGGCAGTGCTGTAAACATAACCTTGTCATATCCACTAGAAAGCGATAAGACAGAAACCAGTAAACGGCCGAAGCCTCTCAGAAAACGGAGACACACGTCTCATATAAGTTCACTCGGCCGAAGCCTCCAGAAAACATTTTCCAATTCACAGCGATAAACAATATCCAAGCAATATACAATATCACACAATATTCAAGTCGAAGTTATCGACGCCTACAATGCAAATAGCTAGTAAGTAAGTTGCCCTAACCTCGAGTTGTTCTAGTCTCGCGGTGCAGGTCTCGCTCACAAGCTTGCTCAGTCAAGCCCAAGGTTTCCACAAACGAACCTTAGAGCAAACAAATCAAAAATCAATCAAATTAAGTCGATACAGTCGAAACAATCCTAACTAACGTTCGACAAAGCTCAAGAAGCTTCAGAGTACAACATTTAGGCACGAATGGAAGGGTTTCCCCCGAATGGATGAGTTTTGACTCGATTCAAGTTTTGTACAAAAACACTTTATTCTCTAAAACGTGCATAACTCGAGCTACAGAACTCGGAATGACACAAAACCGGCGCCAAAATTTCGACAATTGAAAGAGCTACGCAATGGCTCAGGTCATAGAGACTCAAAAATTATTTTTGGACACGGTATCCAAGCATATAGGTTTCGGCCACTATGGAAAATAGGGTTTTCGAACTTTTTCTTCGATCTAAATCAATTCCTAGGTATTCTTAGGCGATATCTAGGCCAGGGAAACTCTCAGAAAAATTATCGGGTCGAAAATTAACACAGGGGTATTTTGGTCAATATTTTTAGCTCGGAAACTCAAAATCAGAATTTCGAAAAACAAATTAGATGGGAATGTCAACAACGACGTTTATGACGACTAATCCTACTAGCACTAAGCTCAATCGTCAGTTTTAAGCGTAAAGAACGAAACTTTGCCCAGAAATGGGTATTTGATGCAAAAATTGATTCCGGCGGAATTCCGGCGACATTACGGGAAAACTAATCCTACAGAAGTGATCTTGGGCACGTAGGGAAGATGTTTAGACAGAGAAATCAAGCTATTTGGACAGTTTTCCAAAAACCTCAAAACTTTGGACACATAAAGACTTAGGAGAAGTCGACAGAAACGACGATCAGAAGAGAGATATAGTTTACCTACCTCAAGGTCTTCGATTAGCAACGATCGGTGAAGCAAACGGGCAAGAATTCGCGAAGATCAACTTCCTCCTCTTCTCCTCTCTTGGCCGCGGTTTTGGGGAAAGAAATGGGTGAGTTTTGCAAAATTTTCATTTTCTAGCTTATAACCTATATATAGTGAAGGAAATGGAGATATTTTGCAAAGTTTGGATAAGGATGCATTGGTGGATGGATAAGGATGGATAGATATTTTTGAGAAGATATTTTGGTAAAGATATTTTGTAAAGATATTTTGTAGAGATTAGATAAGGATGAGTAGATATTTATCAAGGATCGGATAAGGTTGAATAGATATTTATCAGAAATTGGATAAGAACGAATAGATATTTATCAAAGATTGGATAAGAACGAATAGATATTTATCAAAGATTGGATAAGAACGAATAGATATTTATCAAAGATTGGATAAGAACGAATAGATATTTATCAAAGATTGGATAAGAACGAATAGATATTTATCAAAGATTGGATAAGAATGAATAGATATTTATCAAAGACTGGATAAGAACGAATAGATATTTTAGGGAGATATTTTGAGAAGATATTTTGTAAACCGGTACAGATTAGTTTAGATACCGGAGGATTTAACTCATAGGGTTAAAATAAAAATATAAGAATGATTCCTATTTTTCCGGCTTCATTCTCCGTGAGTTCTAAGATAGGTTTTGGCGACAGAATTCCAAAACTCAACAGAGGTTTCCTTGTATTTTAGGTGACTAACGCAAACTCGGTGTAAAACTATTTTACCCGATAAGTTACTTTTTGCAGTGGATGTCGGATGAGAAAACTTCCTTCTGAAGAAAGATTAGAAATAACGAGAGAAATAGGCGCACGCGGGTGGAATCTTCATTTGAAGCTCCGAATAGAAAAAGTCTTCATCGTCCGTCGATCTTAGGTTTCTCGAACTATCAGGGATTCCGTTTCGGCAAACTTCCGAGAATTGGAATTTGACGTTCGTACGTTCCAGGGTTTCGCGTCGAAATACTTGTTTATAGACGAATAAGAGAAATTCTAATATTTCTCTGAGGTTTTTTTGGAATTAGTTTCCATCGTGTCCTAAAGTATAAATTAACTATTCACTAGGGTCTTCGACCTAAGATTAGGCGAACGTTAGTCGTGCTATAACTTTTATCGGTTTTGATATAATCCTTGGACTTTTCCTGAACCTTCTCTTTCATTAATTTATTTCATCCAATAAACTCTTGTATTTTATTCCCTTATCCAAAACTTAAAAACTTGGGTCTTACATTACTACCCTCCAAAAAGAAAGTTTCGTCCTCGAAACTTAAGGTTCAGCAAAACTCCGAATATTATTCCTTGGTCTTTTCATCTAACTCCCATATAGCACCATGAAATCAATCTTCTACTTAGTCACCATTCCAATTAAATCTCGACTTGAGCCCTAATACCTAGTGCATCACTAGACTCAATCCCTCTTAACATCCATTCATCAGCAACTTATAAGCTAATCATCATCTTAATATCTTACAATCCATCATTGTCATCTCCCTTTTTCGAGACTTCCCTTACTCGAACCATAAAACCAACCTTCACTTATTCGCAAACCACTTTACACTTACCTAAAATCCTTAACATTTCCCCCAAATCCGAACTTATTCCCTAGAAGATCAAATTATAACTGTACCTCAGGAAACTTAACTAGTCATTTTTTCATCCGATTCCTCAACATCCTGAGGTTTAACTACAATCGTTAATGTTAACACCACTAAATCTCCTATTCGAACATGACTTTCACCTCCCAAGGTCGATCTTAACCCTAAGATCCTCACTTAACTTAGTGAAATTCACTTGCTACCCTAGCATGCAACATCGAAATCCATAACAAAGCTCCATTCATTCTTAGACTCTAAGAAATTTGTCCACCTACAACAACCTCAAGTATTCATCTTAATACTAACTCTTTATTTCTGTAACTAGGTCGTCCTCCAATCAATCCGATACTCAGTCTCTCGATCAAAACCTGACAAACCTTGAGTCCTACGCACTTAAGACAAGAATTCATAGACTTAAGCCTAAACTTTCACCAAGTTTGGACCTCAAATGTCTTTTAATTCTTCAATACTTCTTAAATGAATATCCATTTCTTAAAACTATAACTCCTTCCCAAAGGAAATCAATTGCTTAACAAGAACTTTACTTCCCAACTCAACTAATCCTCGATCCAATCAAATTAATCTTACCAATCCATCTATCAAAGTCCATCGCCAGTTCTGATTCCGAATATCACCCCCTCAATATTAAGTTGAGCAGGCCTAATACATCGAAGGTGAAGATTTAGAAAAACCCACTGGAACAGTCGATGAGTTCCTAACATCCAGTAGTCACAATTATCCCGACATCCAATCCTTGCTACGGAACTACGCACCCTCAACATAACGCGTATACTACCGATAAGGAATCTTCCTGAGATTCATCCTTCAGCTTCTAGCTTCTTGTCAAACGCATCGGTGCAAGACTACCTTCTAGGCGTAACGTGTTATTCTAAACCTCGTGTAACTTCTATAGTTTAAACACGAGCAACGGTCAAATAAAGTATTATTAGGCGTAATAACTATAAAGTCAAAGCTCGACAGTAAGGGCAAGTTAGGTGTGTTGCACGTTCTACGAGAGTAATGAAGCGTATTATACTAGAATGAGAAAGAATAGTTAGAAGGTTACCATCGTTTGTGCGCTCTCCTCTGACTAGTCGACCAGCTCCCTCGCCGCACGAGACATAGACTCCTCCCCGTGCAGCAGGATGTCTTCCTCTTACCGTAGGCACAGATGGCTCAACCCTGGTTACATTGCAATCCTTGGCTTGATGCCCCGGGCGATTGCAGTTGAAACATAGAGGTCTCCCGTCTGGACACTTGTTAGAGTGGTGCCCCACCTTCTTGCACCTGTAACACGTTACTTGCTTCCTCGCCCCTTTAGATTTGGCAGGAAGTTTACCCTTCATCTTGTTGTCAGACGGTCCCGCTTGGAACGTCCTACAGTTCACGGCCAAGTGCCCTATCTGGTTGCAATTAAAACATCGAGGCCCTTGGTCCAGACATGCATTAGCATAGTGTCCATTCTTTCCACACCTGAAACATGTCACCTCAGGATGTGCTGATTGGCTTCCTGCCCTTGGAGTGGCAGTAGTCGAAGACTTAAAAGATCTTGGGGTAAAACCCCTCTCCTTCGGATGCTGATACGGCCCCAACTGACGGTACTCCTGAGAACCTGACCTCACTGGTCCTCCAGTTCCAGCTCGGTCCAACCTACTTTGCTGGTATTGGGACGCCTTGATTAGCGGTTGAGGTTGTTCACGTACAGCCTCCTTAGCGTGTCTGTAAGCGTCTTCAGCAGCCTGATTCATCATTGCCTCAATCATGGTAGCTATTGCCTTCGCCATACGGTCAGGGTTTACCATCCTATGCTTAGTCAATCAAACAGTTAGTACTCATCATAAGATAGTCTCTGGCACAACTATACAATATGATTAAGCAATAACTTCAACCAATTCTAAGCGAAAAAATCGCTTGGCAGACAATCAATTTTTACTCTTTACAGAGTCACACAACCTAGCACAGAAGACCTATTCCCCAAAGACTCCCGAAAGACTCGACAAGCTCTGATACCACAATGTAACACCCCGATCTCGGTGGCGTCACTTTAGTAACTCAAAATAAAATAAAGCGGAAAAGCAGGTATTTTTTTTCGTTTTGTTTAAATAAAAAGACTTGTCGAAATAAAGACTCAACCTAATCACGATTAACAGCGATTAATATACAATACTATTACAATCCTGCTGTAACTAAAAGCATCGTCACGAGCATCCTCCAGTGACGGCAAGGTTTACAAGTTTTCAGAAAGCATAATTAGTTCGAAATATTAAACAAGTGACAGAAAGGAATAGTTAGCCCTGGATGGCCGCCTCTAGACCTCTACAACCGACTACTCCATGGGATTCCCAACTACGGAGAACCACACGAAAGTAACGTGTCGGAGACTACCCTGTCTCAAAAGTACACAAGACGAATCAGAGCTATGACTCTAACAACCAACTCAAGACTCTAACCACCCATATCCCACACTACTTTCATCGACCCTTCCTCGATCAGGCCTGAAGTCCGGGTCCTCGTCGAAAGCTTCAGTAATAGTCATTACGCTCCTGGTCCTCCTCGAGTGATGAGTCATCACGAATCGGCTGACGGACGCCTGGCAGCAGGCCGACCGCCCAAACACAAACATACAAACAAAGCCAAGGCGCTAGGGTCAACTTACAGAATACAATAGATATACAACCAACATGCGATAAAGGGGGTATATATATGTTGTATATATACATATAAGTTATGTGTTGCCTACCCTAAGGTATATACATGACATGTTATCAAATCTCTTACACAATTCAATCATCAAACACATAACGATGTTTATCAACATCAAATCATCAAGTCTCAACAATTATAGTTAGAGTGCATGATATGTCGTACAACGGTAATCATAATAAGATGCATGGTGTGCCAATGCAGAATATGCTGACACAAACCCGAATAACGTCACTCTGCTTGGCGACGGGACAAACCAATGGTATTGCCACTTAAAGGCTGGGCACCTCGAGACGGCCGTAACACTGGCCTCGTGTTTAACCATTTCTGCTCGGGCGTCACTTATCACCTTTGGCTATAGTCAAGACGGTACAAACTCTACATGGTTCGACCATTTCTGCTTGCTATGCCGGACATCAACAGGCACGATACAACTCTACATGGATGATCGTTACCTCCTGTTGTGCCAGGTATAATCAGGACCGATTCAACTCTACACGGCTGATCGTTGCTTCCTGCTATACCGAAGTACTCCACTTGGCACTTCATCGCGTGTATGCATGGGTGCAATATGGTTAGCTAAACAACGATTCGTCCTCACAGGTAAAATTGGTTCATTGACCAAAGGCTTCTACAACGAGAACCCTAGGCTATAGTCAAGTCGGTTGTGACCCTACGGGTTTAACCATTCTGCTTGCTACGCCAGACATCAACAGGCACGATACAACTCTACACGGCTGACCGTCACTACCTGTTGTGCCAAGTGTACTCTACTAGGTACCTTACTAATGCCCAGACCCTTGGCTAAAGCCCGTCTTCAAATTCTTTTCCATAAAAATGAGTTCCCTTAAAACAATATTTCTTTTATTAGGTAAAGTGTTCCATCGTGAGTTAATCCATTATGTCGTTAATTCCAAAGTTCAGTTTTCATTTCCAACACCTTTCAAAATAAAGTTCCCAAAGCTAGGATCACCGACCCATTCCCGTTTTCCAAACTCACTTTCATTCCTAAGTCTTTTCTGTTGAATCATCGTCATTAATTAAAAACATTATATTCTTAGTAAGTATATTATGGATTTATTTACATAAAACATATTATGATTATTTTCGGTCCAAAACTCTATAAGTTCAAAGTTCCCATCAAACCCAAACAACTCTCCGAGAAAACACTAGATCCCCTAAAACAATGAAGGTTCGAACCTTGGTCCGACCTAACAAACGTTCCCAAAACAAACCCGTCCTTGTCATGACGAAGGTAAGTGTATTCTACACTCCCAAAAGTGGTATCAAAATACACGAATCTAGTCAGCACAATTTAATCATAACGCAAATACATCAAGCTCTATCGAGCGATGAATCAATATGGCAGTGCTGTAAACATAACCTTGTCATATCCACTAGAAAGCGATAAGACAGAAACCAGTAAACGGCCGAAGCCTCTCAGAAAACGGAGACACACGTCTCATATAAGTTCACTCGGCCGAAGCCTCCAGAAAACATTTTCCAATTCACAGCGATAAACAATATCCAAGCAATATACAATATCACGCAATATTCAAGTCGAAGTTATCGACGCCTACAATACAAATAGCTAGTAAGTAAGTTGCCCTAACCTCGAGTTGTTCTAGTCTCGCGGTGCAGGTCTCGCTCACAAGCTTGCTCAGTCAAGCCCAAGGTTTCCACAAACGAACCTTAGAGCAAACAAATCAAAAATCAATCAAATTAAGTCGATACAGTCGAAACAATCCTAACTAACGTTCGACAAAGCTCAAGAAGCTTCAGAGTACAACATTTAGGCACGAATGGAAGGGTTTCCCCCGAATGGATGAGTTTTGACTCAATTCAAGTTTTGTACAAAAACACTTTATTCTCTAAAACGTGCATAACTCGAGCTACAGAACTCGGGATGACACAAAACCAGCGCCAAAATTTCGACAATTGGAAGAGCTACGCAATGGCTCAGGTCATAGAGACTCAAAAATTATTTTTGGACACGGTATCCAAGCATATAGGTTTCGGCCACTATGGAAAATAGGGTTTTCGAACTTTTTCTTCGATCTAAATCAATTCCTAGGTATTCTTAGGCGATATCTAGGCCAGGGAAACTCTCAGAAAAATTATCGGGTCGAAAATTAACACGGGTATTTTGGTCAATATTTTTAGCTCGGAAACTCAAAATCAGAATTTCGAAAAACAAATTAGATGGGAATGTCAACAACGACGTTTATGACGACTAATCCTACTAGCACTAAGCTCAATCGTCAGTTTTAAGCGTAAAGAACGAAACTTTGCCCATAAATGGGTATTTGATGCAAAAATTGATTCCGGCGGAATTCCGGCGACATTACGGGAAAACTAATCCGACAGAAGTGCTCTTGGGCACGTAGGGAAGATGTTTAGACAGAGAAATCAAGCTATTTGGACAGTTTTCCAAAAACCTCAAAACTTTGGACACATAAAGACTTAGGAGAAGTCGACAGAAACGACGATCAGAAGAGAGATATAGTTTACCTACCTCAAGGTCTTCGATTAGCAACGATCGGTGAAGCAAACGGGCAAGAATTCACGAAGATCAACTTCCTCCTCTTCTCCTCTCTTGGCCGCGGTTTTGGGGAAAGAAATGGGTGAGTTTTGCAAAATTTTCATTTTCTAGCTTATAACCTATATATAGTGAAGGAAATGGAGATATTTTGCAAAGTTTGGATAAGGATGCATTGGTGGATGGATAAGGATGGATAGATATTTTTGAGAAGATATTTTGGTAAAGATATTTTGTAAAGATATTTTGTAGAGATTAGATAAGGATGAGTAGATATTTATCAAGGATCGGATAAGGTTGAATAGATATTTATCAGAAATTGGATAAGAACGAATAGATATTTATCAAAGATTGGATAAGAACGAATAGATATTTATCAAAGATTGGATAAGAACGAATAGATATTTATCAAAGATTGGATAAGAACGAATAGATATTTATCAAAGATTGGATAAGAACGAATAGATATTTATCAAAGATTGGATAAGAATGAATAGATATTTATCAAAGACTGGATAAGAACGAATAGATATTTTAGGGAGATATTTTGAGAAGATATTTTGTAAACCGGTACAGATTAGTTTAGATACCGGAGGATTTAACTCATAGAGTTAAAATAAAAATATAAGAATGATTCCTATTTTTCCGGCTTCATTCTCCGTGAGTTCTAAGATAGGTTTTGGCGACAGAATTCCAAAACTCAACAGAGGTTTCCTTGTATTTTAGGTGACTAACGCAAAGTCGGTGTAAAACTATTTTACCCGATAAGTTACTTTTTGCAGTGGATGTCGGATGAGAAAACTTCCTTCTGAAGAAAGATTAGAAATAACGAGAGAAATAGGCACACGAGGGTGGAATCTTCATTTGAAGCTCCGAATAGAAAAAGTCTTCATCGTCCGTCGATCTTAGGTTTCTCGAACTATCAGGGATTCCGTTTCGGCAAACTTCCGAGAATTGGAATTTGACGTTCGTACGTTCCAGGGTTTCGCGTCGAAATACTTGTTTATAGACGAATAAGAGAAATTCTAATATTTCTCTGAGGTTTTTTTGGAATTAGTTTCCATCGTGTCCTAAAGTATAGATTAACTATTCACTAGGGTCTTCGACCTAAGATTAGGCGAACGTTAGTCGTGATATAACTTTTATCGGTTTTGATATAATCCTTGGACTTTTCCTGAACCTTCTCTTTCATAAATTTATTTCATCCAATAAACTCTTGTATTTTTATTCCCTTATCCAAAACTTAAAAACTTGGGTCTTACATAATACATCGAAGGTGAAAATCTAGAAAAAGCCCACTGGAACAGTCAATGAGTTCCTATCATCCAATAGTCACAAATATCCTGACATCACATCCTCAACGATTCCGCTACGGAACTACACGCCCTCAACATCATACGTATACTATCCATGAGAAATCTCTATGAGATTCATCCTTCAGCTTCTAGCTTCCTTTTAAACGCATCGGTAGGAGACTACTTTCTAGGCTTAGCGTGTCATTCTAAACCTCGTATAACTTCTATAGCTAAAATACGAGCTACGGTCAAATAAGGTATTAATAGGCGTAATAACTATAAGGTCAAAGTTCAGCAATATAGGCAAGTTAGGCGTGTTTGCACACGCTACGAGAGTAATAAAACATATTATACTAGAATGAGAAAGAATGGTTAGAAGGTTACCATCGTTCTTGCGCTCTCCTCTGACAAACCCCTCAGCTCTCTCACCGTCCATGGTGTAAACTCTTGCTTTAGCAGCAGGACGCTTTCCACGAGCAGTGTTCACGGTTGGCTCCGTCTTGGGTGCTCTGCACTGATCGGCAGTGTGCCCCATTCTGTTACAATTAAAGCATTTGGGTCTCTTGTCGGGACAACCATTAGCATAATGCCCCGGCTCCCCACATCTGAAACAGGTCGTCTCCTTCTTCAAAGTCTGATCTCCGGGACCTCCAGCAGTGCCCGCCATGGGTCTGTAAGATCCTGAAGTAAATCCTCTTCCAGCAGGACGCTGATATGGCCCCCTGCTCTGAAATTTCTCTCTGCTCTGAAAATTTTGAGAGCCCGACTTCATCGGCCCTCCAGTTCCAGCCCGGTTTAGCCTCCGGTTCTTCATCAGTTCCACCTCCGTGGCTTTCTCAACCAAAGATTGGAATCGCATGATTCCCAGTGGCCTCACTGAGTCCTCAATATCAGGCCTCAGTCCATTAACAAAGCGCTTGCACATGTAACGCTCGTTCACGTGATCATGAAAGAATTGAAAATGCTTCGCCAAA
Organism: Lotus japonicus; assembly: GCF_012489685.1. NCBI lineage: Eukaryota > Viridiplantae > Streptophyta > Magnoliopsida > Fabales > Fabaceae > Lotus > Lotus japonicus. The sequence goes on from NC_080042.1 coordinate 36,750,651, forward strand.
GATTCCAGCTTCGAAGCAAATTCCGGTACAGACATACCTCCCTGACGGAGTGTCAGAAATTGTGACTCTCACTCATCCCGAGCACTTGTTGGAAAATACTTTTCCAAGAATGCGGTCCGGAAAGAGTTCCAGTTGATCTCTTCATGGTTAGCTTCCATAATTCCCCTGGTGCCCTTCCACCAGTACTCAGCATCACCGAGCAGTAAATAAGTTGCCATACCCAACTTGGCACCCTCAGCAGTTTGCAGTACGCCAAATATCTTCTCTATCTCCTGAATCCAGAGATCCGCTTTGTCTGGATCAGTACCACCAGAGAACTTAGGTGGGTTTTGCTTCCTGAAATCATTCAGACCTTTGTTTTGGTCCAGAGTTACTTCCCTCTGACGCTGATGCTGATCACGTGCCTCCTCAGCAGCACGCCTCATAGCATTATCGTTCGCTTGTGCTGTCACAGCTTGGGCCATAGTGGCCATCATCTCTGCTAACTGGTTAGTGTTCACCATGTTCTGTTAAGTTAGACAAACAGTTAGTACTCATCATAAGATAGCATTTCCATAACTATACAATATGATTAAGCAATAACTTCAATCAATTTTTTTAAGCGAAAAATCGCTTGCAGACAATCAATTTTCACTCTTTGCAGAGTCACACAACCTAGCACAGAAGACCTATTCCCCAACAACTCCCGAAAGACTCGACCGTGCTCTGATACCACAATGTAACACCCCGATTTCGGTGGCGTCACTTTAGTAACCAAAAGTAAACTTAATGCGGAAAAACGTGAATATTTTTTTTCGATAATCACTAAGACAAGACTGAATTAAATAAAACCCAAAAGCGAAATCAACAGAACTAATATACAATATATATAACAGCCCCCGCTGTAAGTAGCTAGCCACGTCACGAGTAAACCTCCAGTGACGGGTAATAAGAAGAGTAGCGCCCGTAGACAATATGTACAAACCAAATCTAAAGGTAAGTGTCCGCAACACCATCCCTTAAAACTGAGAATAAGCTGGCCCATCGGCCTGAAACAAGACCTCCTAAGTCCAACCAACTCTCTGTGATTCCCGTAAAGAAACCACACAAAAAGCTATAGGTGGGAAACTACCCTGTCCCAAAGGAAGCAAATGATGTTCAGAGCTAGACTCTACTCCTACACTAATCCCATCTCTAGGAGTTCACCCCAGCACTAAAACCTACATGCTAGCATGATCGTCGTCCGAATTTGAAATCCAGAACGACCTAGTCTACGTACACCATCCGTCCTCCTCTCGCCACCGCGATGCGCTCCTGTTCCAGCATCCCAACCCTAGTTCCCCCCGAAGGGTGAACCGTCGTGAACCAGCCCGCCAAAGACATCTGACAATGGGCGTTTGTCCGCCAAAACACACAGAGAAGACGCGAGGGTCAACTCCAAAGAATTACGTAAATAATAGCACCAATAGATATAGATAAGAGAATAGCCACTTAGGCTTATAGCTAGGGATAACATCCTAGGGTTGCATATTCCACAATTGATATGTAAATAAGTAACACAAGAAAGGGGGGGTTTGAATTGTGTTCTTAAAAATTACTTGTTAAAACTTTAGTTTATGAAAAGAAGATAAGTTCTTAAGAAAATTGTTCTGGTGACTTTTCAAAAACTGTTTAGTGCAGCGGAAGTAGGTAAATAAAGCAGAACGATCAGCACACAGGAATTTATACTGGTTCACCCTAAACGATTGGGCTACGTCCAGTACTTGGCCACCACCAAGATTTTCACTAGCAAGTATCAAGGACTTCTCCAATACAAGTATTAGACAGGACTTCTCCAAGTATTATCACGGACTTCTCCAAGTATTGTACAGGACTCCTCCTAGTATTATCACGGACTTCTCCAAGTATTGTACAGGACTCCTCCTACAATCAACAAGATTGTTTGGCTCTACAAGAAATCTCTTCTCAAAAGAGTTGGTGTAGACAATTTATGGCACTGGAACTCTCAAGTGTTTTGGGTTCTGAAAGGACGTTGGACCACACAAGAGTTCAGAATCTAAGAGAGAAGTAAGAGAAGAGGTTTGACTCTTTTAAGGTTTGGTATTCTCTCTTGATTTAGCAGAGGTATGAGATCGGATTTGACTCTTAGGAAATCTGCTGTGAGCTTTTAATGCTTTGAAGAATGTTTTGATTAACTGCTCTGAGTTCTTTCTTTTCTCGCAATAAATTTTTCTTCTTCTTCTTTTCATTCTTCAATCTTGAGATATGTCCTTTATATATGATCTTGCTAGTTGTGTAGCCGTTGAGACACAAAATCTGGCCGTTGTTTGTAGCCGTTGTGAGTGTCATCTAACCATTGATTCAAATCTCCGGTTGGTAGCTTCATTAAATGCATGCTGCTGTTCAAAACTATCCTTTAGCCAAAAAGGTGTACTTTGTCAGCTAGTAGGTGGTGATAGCTTTGGGCTACTTTGCAGAAGAGAGACATTTTGGAAAAGTGATGTTGACGTGTTGTCCTTTTTCCTCTTCATTGGTCATCGAGACTTCTCTCTTCAAAGATAAATCAGTTTGCACGTGACCAGATTAGTTTCCTTCTGACTAAAGCATGGGGCAAATAGTTGAGATACAATTTTGACTTTCCCGCTCAAAGACTTCTTCTGAAATTCTGAGGTATGACGTGGCATAGAACGATACAGAATAAGTGTCTTCCTTGTTTACTGGACGATGCGATCATATCTTGTGTAAACTTCTTTTTCCTTATAAGGCTTAGGCATATTCGTTGAAGCATGCGACCTTATAATATATATTTCCTGAAAAATGTTATTAACATCTGGAATTAGATTTTAGTATAGAAAGGTATTTATAAAAATTGTTAGGATCAAAATAAGATTGAAACACGTTGTAACACGTTTGAACTTAACAATCTCCCCCTTTTTGATAATGACAATTTTTATTGAAAAGGATAATGATCAAGAGTAAAAAGAATTTATGCTCCCCCTAAAATGGGTAAGATAAATGTAAAAAAAAACTTATTCAAAACATATTACTCCCCCTGAGTTGTATAAAACTTTGGTGTTAGGTTAAGGAAACAACCTTGAACTTGATCTTAACTTTTCTATAATTCCTAATTCCTATTTTCTCCCCCTTTGGCATTATTAAAAAGAAAGGGAAAAGAATCTAGTAGAGAGGTATAATATGCATAGTAAACATGGCAAACGTTAGTTATAAAACGATAAGCATGATGGAACGATAAAATATGCATAATCAGTGAACAATTGTCTGAAAACATAAAAGTAAATGCGAATTGTTCAGGATAGAGAGTTGGCCAATAGCCAAAGCGTGTCAGCAGCTGATCGATTTTCTGAGCAAGAGTCATGAACTGCTGGTTGATGTGGTCACGGTGGTCTTCAAAGTCTTCTCTGGTGACAAATTGAGTCGCCAAGACTTGAGCACTTGAGCTTCCACCTTCAGTCTTGAAATCAGCTTGAAGTCCCTCAGATTCATCTTCATCAGCAGAACTGTTCAGTTGTGACTCTGTATCATCTGCCTCTTCAAGCATCTTCCCCTTTCCTTTGTCAGTGTTGGCTTTCTCAGAATGAGAAACAACTTCAGGAATGTGAGTGGGTAGGAGTACAAACACCCAAGTTCCAAATTTCAGTGAGAGCGCGGAGGTCCGATTCATGAGAGAATATGGCAGAGTACCAACATATCCCTCAGAGACACTCAATTTCCAGAACTCTGGATCAGGAACTTTGCAAGCTTGAAGTTGGAACAAGTAGTTGTCACCCTCTTGTCGTTTCCACGTGGCGGTGAGCTGATTGCTTGAAGACTTGTCAATCTTTCTTGCCAGAAGGTTCAGGTAGCTTTTGAACGATCCCTTGGTAGTCCTCAAGGTGCGTCTGCGTTGGATAGCAGAGGACACTAGCGTCTGAAGGCGCCTCTTTCTTGCTTGAGAAAAATAGAGAACAGTACCGGATCTGCTTGCCTTCTTAGTGCTTGCTTCCGTGAACGGTTTGAGAGTAGAAGTCATATGCTCATCGGCAATCAATGACTTAGGCAAAGATTGAACAAGTTGGAATGCAGAGGCATTCTCTTGTGCAACGACAGTTTGGTCAGTGATGAAAGCAGTGTTCATGGTAGGGTTTGGTTGAGATGTGAGTGGTTCATTTGTTGTTTCAGTCAAGGGTTCATTGAGGTTTGTGTTTGGTGGGAGTTTTGGCAATGGTTCAGTGTGGTGTTGTGAATGTGTTGGAGAGGAGTGTGGTGTTTGAGTATTGTCAACAAACAGTGAATCCAGAAATTCTTTGTTGGACATTTCAGAAGGAATTTCTTGATAAGGTAAGAGAGAGTTTGCTAACCTTGTGTGAAGGACAAGGTCCTCATCAAAGAAGGGCTCCTCAGGTTCAGCAGAGAGAATCTTCCTTTTCTGATATGCAGGTTGTGGTTCAACAGTAACTTGAGATTCTTCAAATTGCTTCCTCAATCTCTTTAGCTTTTTGGGTTCAGCATTCTTGACAGGCGGAGAACCTTTTCCTGATCTGGTTCTTGAAGCGATGGGGTTGGATTGAGACTGCAATGGTTCACCACTCTTCACAATCTTGATTCGAACAGACTGTTCTACCTCGTCCTCAGGGAACGGTGCGATGCGGAGAGATGCAGGAACAGTTCTCTTGGACGGTTCCTTCTTTGACACATCGGACAGTTCTGTCAGATTTTTCTTCCTTGTCTGGACAGTCTGTACATCAGATACCTTTTCTTTTCCTCTGGTGTTTTTCCTTGTTCTGGGCAAGTATTCTTCAGGAACTTCAGAGGCATCAAAGGGAATGTGCATTTTGCTCACATCTCCCAGTCTGATTGGTGAAGGAAAGATCACATCTTCATTCAAGCGATCCTCTGATTCCAGAAACTCTTTGATAACACCTTTCTTTTCGAAAATAACGGTCAGCAGCGAGCCAAAAGGAAGGTATCCTTGGCTTTTCTCCAAATAGTTGATCAAGTAGTTCCACATCAAGTGTGCAGGGTTAATTTTCACTCTTTTCAAGATCTTGTACAATGCGTACCTTGCGTGCGCATTTACATAATTTCTTGCACCATCCTTTGGTAAGACAACCTTGCTAATCACAGCATTGTTGAACTTGACATCATCAATGAGATTGCCCACTTCCACAGTCAGTGGTTCCTCTTGGTTCTTCCAAATGCACTTCCAGTCATCAACTTTCGCAAACCAATTTGGGGAATATTTTTCACCAACTTCCAACTTCACATTCAGTGCTTCAGCCATGTCGTTGAGAGTCACTAAGATGATCTTGTCATTTACTTTGGACTTAATGACTTGTCTGTGATTTATCACAACGGCACAGTCATAAAATTCCTTTACCAAAGGCACATACACTTCGCGCTGAGCCATGGTGTACACGGTCTCCCAGTCCTGATGAAGTAAGTCTGCAAGCCCAGCCATCTTCACGAAGGCAAACACCTTCAGATCAAAGTACCTTGGGGACACAAGAGAGTTGTCACCCAGTTTCTCAGTTTTCACGGCTCCAACCTCCTTGAGTTGAACAGAGCGTTGGCGGTTGATCCTCTCTGATCTCCTCTGGATGATCTCCATTTCTTCAGCAGAGTAAGGTGTTTTACCACCTTTCTTGGATTGGGCCTTAGATTTGGAAGGGGCTTTGGAAGAGGTAGCAAGAACTCCGGCCATTTGGAAATGAGAGGAAGTTTCAGAGAAGGCTTAGGGTTTCTTTACTTGGAAGAGAGAGAGAGTAAGTGTCAAATGAAGTGAGGTGAAAGAGAGAGAAGGAAATCTTTTGGATATATTTGATTTGGAATAAGGAATGGCAGTTTTGGATGGTGTGCAGATGGCGGTTTTCTTTTCATGAGAGAGAAACTATTAAACAATTGAGCAGTTGAGACCACGCGCGTTAAAAGTAAGAGAGATAACTGCTTCGCATTTAATGTGATGGGACCTTTCAAAGTTCACTGTTGTAGCACGTGCAAGAGTAATGATGCATTGAACTAAACAATGTCTTTGCCAGCTGTTAACCAAACGATATAGGTTTCCTGAGAGCAACTTCATTGAACGGAGAGCTGTTGAACGATTTGATCTACTGGTTGAACAGTGAGGAGACAGAACAGTGCGGATGTTCTTCGAAGAACGAAACCTGCAAAATAGAAACCTTTGTTTCCATACCTTTTATTGAGCAGAGTGCATATTTATCCTTGTTCTTAGATCTGAGAATCTGCCTTCTAAAAGAGGTTTCGTGAGTATGTCAGCAAGTTGATCTTCTGTGTGTATATGAGATATATCAATGTTTCCCTTTGCCACAAGGTCTCTAATGAAATGATGTTTGATCTCAATGTGCTTTGTTCTTGAATGCTGAACTGGATTCTTGGCAATATTGATAGCACTTGTGTTATCACATAAAAGAGGTATCTTGTTTTCATGAATGTTGTAATCCTCAAGTTGATGCTTTATCCATAGGAGTTGTGTACAACAAGAACTTGCTGCCACATATTCAGCTTCAGCAGTGGATAAGGAAATAGTGCTTTGACGTTTACTTGTCCAGGATACTAAACAGTTTCCCAGAAAGTGACATCCTCCACTAGTGCTTTTCCGTTCAACTCGATCACCGGCATAATCCGCATCACAAAATCCTTTCAACCTGAAATCTTCACCTTTCTCATATAATAGACCAAGATTAGCAGTACCAATTAAATATCTAAAGATTCGCTTAACAGCACTAAGATGAGATTGCTGTGGGTTTACCTGAAACCTTGCACATAGACAAACACTAAACATTATGTCTGGTCTGCTGGACGTTAAATAAAGAAGTGAACCAATCATCCCTCTGTACGATGTTGGGTCAACTGGTGAGCTTTCATCACTTTTGTCCAGAACAGTGTTGGGATACATAGGAGTACTCATCTCATTTGACTTGTGCATGTTGTATTTCTTGAGCATATCCTTTATATACTTGGACTGATGTATGAAGATCTTGTCTTTCTCTTGCTTGATTTGAAGTCCCAGAAAGAATTTCAGTTCTCCCATCATACTCATTTCAAATTCACTTTGCATGAGAGTGGAAAATTCTTTACACAGTTTATCGCTAGTTGCACCGAAGATGATATCATCAACATACAATTGTACAAGGATGTAGTCGTCCTTCAATTGCTTCCTGAAGAGGGTGTTGTCAATCTTTCCTCTTGAAAAACCATTCTTCATGAGAAAGTTGCTTAGACGATCATACCAAGCCCTTGGGGCTTGTTTTAAACCGTACAGAGCTTTCTTCAACCTGTACACGTAGTCTGGAGTGGATGGTTCTTCAAAGCCTGGAGGTTGCTTCACATAGACTTCCTCTTCAATTACTCCGTTCAGAAAGGCGCTTTTGACATCCATTTGATATAGCTTGATGGAATGTTGACATGCAAAAGCTAGGAGTATCCTTATTGCTTCAATTCTTGCAACTGGTGCGAACGTTTCAGTGTAGTCAATTCCTTCTTGTTGGTTGTAACCTTGTGCTACTAGTCTCGCTTTGTTTCTAGTGACTTTCCCATTTTCATCCATCTTGTTTCTGAAGACCCATTTAGTACCAATGATAGATTTTCCAGTTGGTCTTGGAACTAGGGTCCATACTTGACTTCTTTCAAATTGATTTAGTTCTTCTTGCATAGCCAGAATCCATCCTTCAGCTTGTAGAGCCTCTTCAACGTTCTTTGGTTCAATCTCTGAGATGAATGCACTGTTTGATTCTTCTCTGAATGCTGATCTGGTCTTTACTCTTTCTGATACACTTCCAATGATTTGCTCTGGTGGATGATCACTTCTGTACTTCCACTCCTTTGGAAGTGAGATTCCGCTTGAAGTCATGACTTGGTCAGACTGTTCAGGAATAGTACCAGCAGGTGACGGAGATTGATCTTCATGAACTGATTCTGATGGTTGAGCTCTCGTTGTGTCGTCATCTGCTTCATCATGATCTGATAGGTCTAGATTGAGAAAATCTCTTTCTAAACGATCAACGGCCTTGATTGAACTATCATCGAACTTGACATTGATAGATTCTTCAACAACTTTTGTTCTTGAGTTGTAAACTCTATAGGCTTTGGAGTGAGAGGAATATCCAAGGAGAATTCCTTGATCAGACTTATTGTCAAATTTTCCGATGTTGTCCTTGGTGTTGAGAATGTAACACTTGCATCCAAATGGATGAAAGTACGATACAGTTGGCTTTCTATCTTTCCATAGTTCATATGGAGTCTTTTTCAACATGGGTCGCATAGATATTCTATTCTGAATGTAGCATGCAGTTTCAATAGCTTCAGCCCAGAAATACTTTGGTAGGGAAGTTTCACTGAGCATTGTCCTTGCCATTTCTTGAAGTGATCTGTTCTTCCGTTCAGCTACACCGTTTTGCTGTGGTGTCCTTGGAGCTGAGAACTGATGGCTGATACCTTCTTGTGCACAGAATTTTTCAAAATCTTCATTCACAAATTCTCCTCCTCTGTCACTGCGAATGGCAACAGTTCCTTCTCCAACAATGAATCCTTTTTGATTTCCACCAAAGGTTACAAATCCACCATCAGATCTAACTTGAATCTTGGGGAACATAGACTTTTCTCCCGTCATATGACGCGAGCATCCACTGTCCAGGTACCATTGTTGGCGTTTCCTTCGTTCTGTTAAGTAAATCTGCAACAGGAATTATTGATTTCTTAGGTACCCAGATTTTCTTGGGTCCTATAGGGTTAGTTGCACGCTTGGGAGGAATCTTCTTCTCATAGAAGATTTTCTTTCCTTCCCTTTCTATTGAACAGTTCACAACAAATTTAGATTCACTATCAATAGAAGAAGTAAACGATATATCAGACATAGTTTCATTAGACGGTTCACTGCTGTCAAAACCCAGACCACTTTTATCATATAAGTCTCTACTGTTTCCACATAGTTTAACTAAGTTGTCATGCCCTATTGTGAAAGTAGATAAATCATCAATCAAAACTTTGATTCTTTTCTTTAAAGCAGATACTTCCATTGTGGAGTCTTGTTTCTTTAAAAACTCATTTTCATGAATAATGGAATCTTTTTCTTTTAAAACTTTCTCGTGTTCTTTTTGCAACTTGGAAAACTGTTTCTTCAGGTTCTTGTATTTTTCAGATAAAGTGTAAGAATGTTCAAGCAGTTCATTAAACTCTTCTTCAAGATTTTCAGATCTTACCTCATCATCTTCATCGTCATCTGATCCATCTACTGAAGCCATGAGAGCGAATAGAGATTCTTCATCTTCTTCTTCCTCGTCATCTTCAGAGTTGTTTTCAGAATCATCCCAGCCAGTTACTAGAGCTTTCTTCTTCTTGTAGAATGGTTTCCTGACAGGCTTTTTAGCTAGTCTAAGACAGTCTGGTTTGATGTGACCTGGCTTTTTGCATTCGAAACATGTAATGTTGCTTTTGTCTGCAGTTGAGGTGCTTTCACCTTTGTGTGGAAAGGATTTCTTTTTCTGACTTGATTCTCTTTTGTTGTCCTTCTTCAGGCCTTTTCCTCTTTGTTGTTTGATCCACATCTTTTTGAACTTTCTGTTGAACAGTGCTTGCTCATCATCGGACAGTTCTTCTGAGGAATCTTCTTCATCAGACATTTCTGTCGTCTGACTGTTTTTGGAGATGTTAGCTTTGAAGGCGATGCTTTTCTGCTTCTTTAGACTTTCATCTTGAGAAAGTTCAATCTCATGAACCTTCAGAGATCCCAGGAGATCTTCAAGTTTTAGTGTGCTAAGATCTCTTGCTTCTTGGATAGCAGTAACTTTGGGTCTCCATCTTTTAGGAAGGCACCTCAGTATTTTTGTGATTTGATCAATGTGTGCGTATGTGCGATCGAGATTTCGAAGACCATTGATAATGGTTTGAAATCTTGCGAACATTTCATCAATGGTTTCATTTTCCTTCATTTTGAAGGTTTCATATTCAGCCACTAGTAAACTTACTTTGGCTTGACGTACATTTGCTGTACCTTCATAGGCAAGCCCTAGAGCTTCCCATACTTCTTTGGCAGTTGCGAGTCCATCAACTTTGTCCAACTGAGCTTTGCTTAATGCACATAAGAGAAATAGTTTTGCCTTTGAATTGAGTTGATAGTCTTTGCGTTGAGCTTCTGTCAGCTGATCTTTCTTGATGGGTTCACCAGCGTCATCTTTATAGACGATGTTGCCATTTTCAATGATATCCCACAACTTGTAGTTTGAGGATTCTATGAAAAGTTGCATGTGCGTCTTCCAGTAGGGATATTCGGTTCCATCAAAGAAAGGAGGCTTGTTGGTGGATGAGCCCGTAGCGATAGCTTGATCTTCTGCCATGGATCTTTACTCTACACCTGTTAAGATGTTAGTTCTAGAGCCTAAGCTCTGATACCAATTGATATGTAAATAAGTAACACAAGAAAGGGGGGGTTTGAATTGTGTTCTTAAAAATTACTTGTTAAAACTTTAGTTTATGAAAAGAAGATAAGTTCTTAAGAAAATTGTTCTGGTGACTTTTCAAAAACTGTTTAGTGCAGCGGAAGTAGGTAAATAAAGCAGAACGATCAGCACACAGGAATTTATACTGGTTCACCCTAAACGATTGGGCTACGTCCAGTACTTGGCCACCACCAAGATTTTCACTAGCAAGTATCAAGGACTTCTCCAATACAAGTATTAGACAGGACTTCTCCAAGTATTATCACGGACTTCTCCAAGTATTGTACAGGACTCCTCCTAGTATTATCACGGACTTCTCCAAGTATTGTACAGGACTCCTCCTACAATCAACAAGATTGTTTGGCTCTACAAGAAATCTCTTCTCAAAAGAGTTGGTGTAGACAAATTATGGCACTGGAACTCTCAAGTGTTTTGGGTTCTGAAAGGACGTTGGACCACACAAGAGTTCAGAATCTAAGAGAGAAGTAAGAGAAGAGGTTTGACTCTTTTAAGGTTTGGTATTCTCTCTTGATTTAGCAGAGGTATGAGATCGGATTTGACTCTTAGGAAATCTGCTGTGAGCTTTTAATGCTTTGAAGAATGTTTTGATTAACTGCTCTGAGTTCTTTCTTTTCTCGCAATAAATTTTTCTTCTTCTTCTTTTCATTCTTCAATCTTGAGATATGTCCTTTATATATGATCTTGCTAGTTGTGTAGCCGTTGAGACACAAAATCTGGCTGTTGTTTGTAGCCGTTGTGAGTGTCATCTAACCATTGATTCAAATCTCCGGTTGGTAGCTTCATTAAATGCATGCTGCTGTTCAAAACTATCCTTTAGCCAAAAAGGTGTACTTTGTCAGCTAGTAGGTGGTGATAGCTTTGGGCTACTTTGCAGAAGAGAGACATTTTGGAAAAGTGATGTTGACGTGTTGTCCTTTTTCCTCTTCATTGGTCATCGAGACTTCTCTCTTCAAAGATAAATCAGTTTGCACGTGACCAGATTAGTTTCCTTCTGACTAAAGCATGGGGCAAATAGTTGAGATACAATTTTGACTTTCCCGCTCAAAGACTTCTTCTGAAATTCTGAGGTATGACGTGGCATAGAACGATACAGAATAAGTGTCTTCCTTGTTTACTGGACGATGCGATCATATCTTGTGTAAACTTCTTTTTCCTTATAAGGCTTAGGCATATTCGTTGAAGCATGCGACCTTATAATATATATTTCCTGAAAAAATGTCATTAACATCTGGAATTAGATTTTAGTATAGAAAGGTATTTATAAAAATTGTTAGGATCAAAATAAGATTGAAACACGTTGTAACACGTTTGAACTTAACAACAATAACATAAACGACAATAATAACACTTAACATGTTCCAAATAGAATTAACAAGTAGCAATCACACTCAGCAACTAAGTCAGTATGCATGTTGCATGAAATGATATGCAGGTTAACCCAGTCAACCAACATGCAATCCGGAACGGATGGGCATCAAACGGATCAATCCTAGCACCAGCAACGGTGGGACCATTTCTGCCCGCGTGCCTCTTACACCACACAAAGGTAGCCAGATCAGCCGTAACCCGTAGGTCTGCCATTTCGGTCTGCTACAATAGTCGTCTACAAACGCTCTTACACGGCATTCCGGGTCTTATGACCATTTTGGAAACCGACGACATTTGGAATTCTCCGAGGTCCGGTATCACGCCGTGTATTAACCTCCTATGTATGCATGAATGCAATGTGATTAACCAAACAACGTCTCCGACCTCACTCGACACGTCGCCATGTGTTCTAGGTAAATTAATGTCTCTAAAAGCTTACCCTAAGGTAAAGTCGATTCTGCGACAAAAGACACTTCTTCACAACAACACATAACCCACGATGATCTCCAAATCATCCGACTCATCTCAATCCGATGGTCACAACTGCTCAATGAGCACAGAGTATCACACTCTCGGAAACTAACGGTTTCCCGGACTTATCCCCAGGATAGCCCCACAACACATAGCTGCTCCAACAGCACAAGAGTAACCCGCATTCACAAGGTCTCACGCCTCAGTGAAGCTTCATGCTGTTCACGAGGTCTCATGCCTCAGTGAAGATCCATGCTTTCCACAAGGTCTCACGCCTCAGTGGAGTATCACGCATTCACAAGGTCTCACGCCTCAGTGAAGCTTCTCGGCTCATCCCTTGGATGGCTAAACAAACTGCTCAACGAGCGAAGGAGTATCAACATACTCAGAACTTACCAATCTCCTCAACACTTGGATCCGACGACACTTCTCGTTTTTCCAAAAACTAAGATTTGCATCCGAAGCTTCCTTTCGAGTTTATTATCATTAATTGAAGATTTAGAGGTTGTTTAATGTCTTATGAGTTTTCTTTTCAAAATAATATCCTTTTAGTCTTATCGCAAATCCTATCAGTTCTCGGGATCTCCTAATCCCCAAATGACACCAGGGAATGTCTCGATCCATGAAACACCATAACAAGGTCCGAATCTCATTCGTCCTATCAAACTTTCTCAAAACTCTCAAAATAAAATCGGCATGACCTGCCCGCTATTCTCACTATTCAGAAACTCAGATCTCATTGCAAAAGCATAAATACTCAGCACAATCAATCAACATGTCATATATCAACATATTAAGCAATAACCACATAGCACTTAGCATATAAGGCATGCACCACACATCCTAAATTACCCACATAGCACGTAGCATGTAAGTCAATCATCAAAAACATTCAGTAGATGCATCATCTACATTGTCAGCCGAAGCCTCAGAAAACGTTTTTCCAATCAAACACAAACAAGTGCATAAACAGTAAACAATGTCGAAAGCATCGACCCTAAGCATTAACTAGAGATTCAGTGAGAAGCCCTCACCTGTAGATTCTCCAGGGAGAACTTCAAACTCTTCCTCACAAGCAAAGCGTTGCTCCTCAGGAAATTCCTCAAAAGCTCCTTTAAAGCAAAATCACAGAGATACTATCAGAATCTATCGAAAACTAAGCTATCGATACTTACTAAGGTTACTCGAAGTAGTTCATACTCCGAGGTACGATAATCTAGCGCGAAAGGACAAGTTTTCGGAAAAGGAAATTTTCCTCCTCCTCCCCCTATAGGCTCGGCCACTTTAGGTAATTAGGGGACTCGATTTTTCTTCGATCAAACTTGGTTCCTATGCTATCATTAGCCGTAACTAAGGGTATTCTAAACTCGGAAAAATTATCGGATCAAAAACTGTCGCAGGGGTATTTTGGTCATGATTTTGAACTTAGAAATTTCAAAACTGAAATCCCAAAAATCAAATTTGACAGGGACGTCACCAACGACGTTTATGGCAACTAATCCTACTAGCACTAAGCTAAGGCGATAGTTTTCAGCCTAAAGGTTGAAGCTTTACTCCAAAAACTCCAAAAATGGGTATTTAAGGCTAAAATAGATTCCGGCGGAAATCCGGCGGCATAACGGAAAATCTAATCCGGCAGAAGTGATCTTGGGCACATAAGGAAGAGGTTTAGAATCAGAAATGGAATATTCAGGATAGTTTTGCAAAAACCTCAAAACTATCAGCTCAGAAAAGTCTACAGAAAAGCTATGGAAAAAGCGATCAGAGGTAAGGATTAGCGACTATGCCTCGAAACCTTGAAGCAGCAACTGATTGATCGACGATCAAGCAAGAAATGAAGAAAATCTCTCCTCCTCCTCTCCTATGCAAACTCGCGGCCTCCTTGGGAAGAAATGGGTAGTTTTTGTGTTTTTTTCTCATTTCTTGGCTATATATAGAGGTTGGCAAAACGCGGTAAAATGAAAGTTTCGCGAATCTGATTTTTCCGGCGTCATTCTCCGTGAATTCTAAGATATGTTTTGGCAAAAGAATTCCAAAACTAAAATGAGGTCTCCTTGTATTTTTGGCAACTAAAGCATAATCGGTATAAAACTATTTTACCCGATAAGTTGCTTTTTGCATCGGATGTCGGAATGGAAAACTTCCTTCTGAAGAAAGATTGAAATCATCAAGAGAAATGGGTGTACGCGTGTAGAATATTCATTTGAAGCTCTGAATAGAAAAAGTCTTCATAGTCGGTTGATTCTAGGGTTTTGAAATACCAGGGTTTCGGTTTCGGCAAACTTCCGATGATTGGAATCGGACGTTCGTAGATCCTAGAGTTTCGCCTCGAAACGATTGTGATATATGGAAAAAGAGAAGTTCTAACATTTCTCTGAAGATTTTTGGAATTAACTTCCATCGTGCCTAAAAGTGAAAACTAGCTATTTACTAGGGTTTCTGACCTAGGTTTAAGCGTATAACGATCGTGCTATAACTTTTATCGACCATAATGCAATCCTTGGACTTTTCCTGAACTTTCTCCTTCATAAATTTATTCCATTTGGTAAACTCTAGTTCAGGTTTCCCTTCACGATACATCAACCCTAATCGTGAATAGGATTCTATTTACTTGACATAAGTTTAAAAACTTGGGTCTTACAAAGATTGATTAGATTTGATCAATGATTAGTCGAGTTTGGTAGGTAAGTTATGTTAAGAACTTGATTGTAAAAGATTAAGATTTAAATCTTTGGAAGTTGATGATTGTCGTATAGACATTAATTGGTTAGTTCGTGTAATTACTCCAAGTAGAGGTAGACTAAGTTAAGAGATTTAATGTTGGAAAATCATAAGTATTTTCTCGGAAGTTATGAAGTCATAGGTTATGTGATTTCTGAGTGGAATTGTTAGAGACTAAATAGGTTGGATTTAATATCAGGTTATAGATGATTGCTTGATGATAACAAGATTGAGAAGAATTAACTGTGAACTAGATTGTTGTTAGTCGAGTTCGATGAATAAGTTTTGCTAAGTGCTTGATTTCTTTGTGGAGATGTTGTAGTCTTAAGAGATGAATTTTCACTTGAAAAGTGTTGAAGGGTTAAAGGACATTTTCAGTGTAAACTAGGAAAAGGTTTAGATTTTAAACCTATGAATTTTATCTTGAATGTGTAAAACTTGGAGAATTGCTAGGTGTTTGCTGGAGTTACTAAGTGTTGAATTGATTTGGGAATGATTAAGTTAGAAAAAGAAATTTTTAGCATAAGTTGAATACTTGAGATTGTTGATGTGGATTCCAGAGAAATATGCTAAGATTACTAAGTGAGATTTACTAAGCTGGATTGAAATCTTAGGGTTAAGATTGACCTTGAGTGTTGAGAACCAGGTACAAATAAGAGATTTAGTGGTTTCAGTTGTGACGATAGCAGTTAAACTTTTAAAGAATGAAGATTTGGTTATGAGTTTTGGGTTAAGTCTATTGAGGTATAGTATAACAATGATCTTGAAGTAAATGGATTTTGAGTTATGTAGAGTGTTAAGAGTGGTGATAAGTTGGTGATTCGATTTGTGACTAAGAGAAAGGTTGATTTGATGGTTATAATGAGGATAGTTTCAAAAAGGAGATGACGTTAGCGGATCGTGAGATTTTAAGATGCTCATTTGCTTATAAGTTGTTGATCGATTGATGTTGATTATGAGGTTGCTGGCATAATGAGCCATGTGATGAGATTTGAATGATGTTAGCATAATAAGTTATGATTGTGAATATCAGGATCGAGTTGTGAATACTAGAGCATGACGACACTTGTCAGGTTGTTCGTGAAAGCGACCGAGTTAGGATTTCTATCTCGGTGCCTATAGCACTAACTCAAGCGAGGTATCTAGGTTTATTTGAACATGTTTACTAGGTATCTAAGTGTTGTTATTGTCTTTTAGGTCACCTTTGAGGTGAATTTGTTGTAATGTTTCCCAGGTTTTGAGATGCGTGCTAACGCCTCTAGTAAGTTGGATTAGGAGGGAATGGCATTCCCGAGCTTTCTCTGACTTCAAGTTTCGAGGACGAAACTTTCTTTTTTGAGGGTAGTATTGGGAGACCCGAAATTAAATAGAACATTTATTTATTTAATTTTCATATCGTACGACAACGCGTTTTATTTATTAATTATTTTTATTGAATATTACTCGCGCCACGATGGCGGGAAATACCCTAAGAAATATTTTCCTTATAGTTATTTAATCGCGCATTTATATTGTAGTATTTTTATATTATTTTCCTGACTCGAATCTAATCGCGATTCGTGAAAAATTAATCAAGTAATAATTAATTTCAATATTTCAATTTTATAGAGTTTATTTAAATACAAGAATAGTATTATAATTATTTTTGTGTGTACTATTCTATTTTAATCTTAGGATTTTCCACTCTTTAATTATCTCTTTCTTTATTGAAGAGATGACCTGCTCTAACAGGTCACCTTTCCTAATTCCCTATGATAGCCTATCATAAAAGAATATCCTTTATTCTTCTCTCATCCTCATTACACATTCAAATTTTCTGATAACCTTCTCTCTCTTCATGGTCCCCACCCCACCAATCAGAATTGAATTTACACTCTCTTCCCTCACTCACTCCCAACCGTCCTTATTCTTTCTCGGGTTTGGATCCTCTCCAACTAAATTGTCTCCTGCCCCTCTCCCTCATGTTTTTCAACCATTGGATCTGTTAAAAATTAATCCAACGGCACACAACATTAAATAATAAAAAATTATAAAATTCTTATCTTCTTAACCTAACCTCAACAAATCCTGCGGCCAAATTTACTTCCCGCGTTCACTTTCGTTCTTGGCTCTACTGCTACTCCATTTCCAACCAGCTCTTTGCCATCTCTAGTAGTCATCATCACACAAGGTTGCTGCTGCGTTCACCCCACTGCTTTTCCTCCAGGTTTCACCATAAATTATTCCTCCACTGTTATGTATTTCAAACTATTCTCCTTGATTTTCCCTGTTTATCTTTTATGGGGTTTCATCCATTCTTAAGGTTAGTTTCATAATGGGAAAACAGGGTCTGAAGTAGAAACATAGATTCCTTGAAATGGGTCCTTGCGTGCTAATGACTATGATATGATTAGGCTTGTATGGTATATGAAAGATGACATAATAGTATATTTTTATGAATGTATGGGTTGGTGTTGTGCTTATGTAATATTGTAGTGTCCTTATTTGTTTGTTTAACCAGCATTTAACATTGATGCTATGATTTATGAAAAAAATTGTTGGCATTCTTTCAACTGTTAAAAACTTCATTAGGAAATTAATTTTATTTTATATTTTAACAAATGTAGGATTGTTGATTTAAGATGGAAGAAGATTGGAAGCCAAAGGTGGATATGATTTTTGATAGCTTTGAAGACGCTTGGAAGTTTTGGGTTGATTATGGTGGGAAAGTTGGATTTGGAGTGAGAAAGCAATATACTCATCATAATAAAAGTGGCTCAATTGCGACATGCATATTTGTTTGTTGCAAAGAAGGGTTGCGAAAGCCTGACAAACGTGATTATAAAACAATCAATGCAAGACCGGAGACAAGAACAGGTTGTAAAGCAAGGTTGGGACTCAAAAATCTGTGTGGAAAATTGATAGTGCATGACTTTATAGAGGAACATAATCATATTTTGCATCTACAAGAAACAACTCATATGTTGTCATCTCAAAGAAAAGTTTCTGAAGTTCAATGTCATCAAATTGATGTAGCAGATGATGCTGGCCTACAACAAAGGAAGAGGTTTGATTTGATGAGTAAGCAAGTGGGAGGTAGAACTAACTTGGGATATACTCGCCTGGATCAAAAGAATTATCTTAGAAATAGAAGGCAAAGGAGTATGGTCCGAGGGGAAGCCGGTTATCTATTACAATACTTTCAAAGAAAGCTACTTTCTACCATGCATATCAATTAGATAGTGAAGATCAAATCACCAATGTGTTTTGGACAGATGCAAGAATGCTTGTTGATTACGGATACTTTGGTGATGTGGTTTCTCTTGATGCAACATATTGCACTAATAGTTCGCACAAACCACTAGCAGTGTTCTCTGGATTTAACCATCATCGAAAGACAGTGATATTTGGGGCTGCATTGTTATAAGATGAAACAACAGACTCTTTCAAGTGGCTCTTTGAGAAGTTTCTAGAGGCACATAAGCAAAAAACGCCTCAAACTGTTTTTACTGATCAAGACCAAGCAATGATGAAAGCATTAGCTGAGGTTATGCCTGGAGCTTATCATGGTCTATGTACATGGCACTTGATGCAAAATGGCATCAAATACTTAGGAAATTTAATGAAGGGTGAATCTCATTTTCTTACTGACTTTCAAAAGTGCATGTATGGGTATGAAGATGAAGAAAAATTTGAGGAAGGTTGGTGTAACACCCCGATTTCGGTGGCGTCACTTTAGTAACTCAAGAATAAAATAAAGCGGAAAAGAAGATATTTTTTTTTTGTTTTGTTTAAATAAAAAGACTTGTCGATATAAAGACTCATCCCAATCGCGATTAACAGCGATTAATATACAATACAAGCACACCCTTGCTGTAACTAAAAACATCGTCACGAGTGTCCTCAAGTGACGGAAAGTAACATCAAGTAACTAAAAGTATTGCCCAACGGCAAACAAGTACGACTCATAATAGAGTCATAAGTTTTATAAATACAGTCCTCCGAAAAGTAAGTCAGCCCAAAACGGCTTCCAAAAGGACTTCTTACGTCCGACTACTCCATGCGATTCCCATCTACGGAGAACAACACCGAAAGCAACCTGTCGGAAACTACCCTGTCCCAAAAGTACAAATGAAAATCAGAGCTATGACATTAACACCCAACCTTAGTAGGCTCTAAAACACCCATACTCTATACTTCCATCATCGACCCTCATCTGGTCATGCATTCGGTCCGGGTCCTCGTCGAAACTTCAGTAATGGTCATTACGCTCCTGGTCCTCCTCGAGTGACGAGTCATCACGAATCGACTAACGGACGCCTGGCAGCAGGCCGACCGCCCAAACACAAACATACAAACAAAGCCAAGGCGCTAGGGTCAACTCACGGAATAAAATAGATAATACAATGGCTCAATAAATCAGTAGGGGTGCATGTATGCATGCAATGTCAACTCAGAAGAGTATCCCAACAATTAGGCATGTCGAGTCGATCCAACCCATCGGGTTGAACATACGGACTCGCACACGCAACAAGTGACAATGCCAAGTCGGTTCACTCAAAAGAGTCGAACATATCGCCGAATCGATCCAATCCATCGGATTAAACATACGGATCCGCGCGAGTCGAAAGATTATCGCTGAATCGATCCAATCCCTCGGATTGAACATACGGATTCACGCGAGTTAAAATGGCAATCGCTGAATCGATCCAATCCATCGGATTGAACATACGGATTCATGCGAGCCTGAGTGACTACCGCCGAATCGATCCAATCCATCGGATTGAATATACGGATCCGCGCGTGTCAACAATTATTGCCGAATCGGCCCAACCCGTCGGGTTTGAACATACGGATTCGCGCCGCAAAGTCGAAGTTACACTCTTGGTGTTCTTTGTGAAGACCCAGTCTTCTGACCGTCCCAAACCCCAAACATATGCATAATGCAATATGGTTAACAAAACATCGAATCGTCCTCACACGTACGAGTTTAACCACAAATCTCAATTTAAAAGGACCCGAAGATCAAAGTCGTCTTGCGACTAGGCTGTGAAAAGCCGGAGTACATATTACACTCAGTGACATTTCCATGGTCACTATGGTTCATTCCCGTGACAACCATCAAATCATCTCAAGTTCAAGGCTTTTCGACTATTTCCCGTTTTTCACAATCATTTCCAACTCTTAAATTTTCCCAAAGGTCTCGTTAATCAATCAAAGCATTTCAAGTTGAGTTAATTAAATTATGAGGTTTATTATCGAAATCCAAGTTCCATAATTTCTTCAAGTTCCAAATTCCAACTATTCAAAGTTTCCCAAACCTCCCAAATAAAATCCCCGGGAAAAGTCTAAGTATTCCAACGAGGGCTAGATCTCAGACCTCAGGTCAGGACCTGCCTAGGGTTTCCTCTCAACCCGAAAGATCAACAAAATCAACTCAAATGTCCTACACTCCGCAATCGCGTCAACACGCACAATTCGATATCAATTCAACAACATTCAGCTCTAAAGAGCGATGCAACAATAATACGGTGCGGAAATCATAAGACAGAAACCAGTAAACGGCCGAAGCCTCTCAGAAAACATTTTCCAATTTCAAACGATAAACAATACCCAAGCATTATTCAATAACAAGCAATATTCAATATCAAGCAATATTCAAGTCGAATTTATCGACACCTATAAATCAATAGCTAGTAAGTAAGTTGCCCTAACCTCGAGTTGTTCTGGTCTCGCGGTGCAGGTCTCGCTCACAAGCTTGCTCAGTCAAGCCCAAGGTTTCCACAAACGAACCTTAGAGCAAACAAAGCAAAAATCAATCAAATTAAGTCGATACAGTCGAAACAATCCTAACTAACGTTCGACAAAGCTCAAGAAGCTTCAGAGTACAACATTTAGGCACGAATGGAAGGGCTTTCCCCGAATGGATGAGTTTTGACTCGATTCAAGTTTTGTACAAAAACACTTTATTCGCTAAAACGTGCATAACTCGAGCTACAGAACTCGGAATGACACGAAACCGGTGCCAAAATTTCGACAATTGAAAGAGCTACGCAATGGCTCAGGTCGTAGAGACCCAAAAATTATTTTTGGACACGGTACCGAAGCAAATAGGTTTCGGCCACTATGGAAAATAGGGTTTTCGAACTTTTTCTTCGATCTAAATCAATTCCTAGGTATTCTTAGGCGATATCTAGGCCAGGGAAACTCTCAGAAAAATTATCGGGTCGAAAACTGTCGCAGGGGTATTTTGGTCAATATTTTAGCTCGGAAACTCAAAATCAGAATTTCGAAAAACAAATTAGATGGGGTCGATTCTAACGACATTTATAACAACTAATTCTACTAAAGCTAAGCTCAGTCGAGAGTTTTTGATCCAAAAAGCGGAACCTCAGCATAAAAATGGGTTTTTGAGCAGAATTGAAACTCGGCGGCAATTCGGTGAGATTCAACATAAAACAACCGGATATTCATGCTCTAGAGCACGTAGGCAATAAGTCTAGACACTGAAATCAACTTATTTGGACAGTTTTACAAAAAGCTCAAAACTTTGAGCACAGAAAGATATAGAGAAAAGCGACAGAATTTACGATCAGAGGTAGGGAAAAGCATCAGTGCCTCGAGGTCTACGCGTAGCAACGAACGGAACGACGATCGGTCAAGAATTGGAAAAATCACTTTTCTCCTCCTTTCCTCCAAGAAGCTCTCGGCCGTGTGTGTGGGTTTGTGATTTTTTTGTTTTTTTTTTTCATTTTTCAAACTATATATAGGAAATGGAAAATGCGGAAAAATGAAAATTTCGCGATTCCGATTTTTCCTACTGATTCCAACGTATTTTAGACACGATAATCTTCCCGCTGAATCTTCTAATTCTTCAAAGAAATATCAGTATGATTTTTGGTTTTCGTGGCTTGTTTTTAATGTTTACCGGCTTAAAAATGTACTTTATGGTTTTGACCTCGGATGCAGAAACTTCATTCTGAAGAAAGATTTGGATTGTCGATTAGAGTGGGCGTACGCGGATGAAATCTTTATTTGAAGCTCCGAATGGAAAAAGTCATCATCGTCTGTTGATTTTAGGGTTTATGAACTATCAGGGTTTCGGTTTCGGCAAACTTCCGAGTATTGGAATTTGTTGTTCGTACATTCCAGAGTTTCGTATCGAAACGCTCGTTTATAGATGAATAAGAGAAATTCTAACATTTCTCTGAAGATTTTTGGAATTAGTTTCCATCGTACCTTAAAGAGTAAATTAGCTATTTACTAGCGTTCTTGACCTAGGTTTAAGCGAATACTAATCGTGTTATAACTTCTATCGACTTTGATACAATCCTTAGCTTTTTCCTGAACTTTCTCCTTCACAAATCTATCCCATTCAATAAACACTTGTTCAGGTTTTCCTCCACGTTACCTCGAATTAATCGTGAAAAAGGAATTTTATTCGGTTTATTCCAAACTTAAAAACTTGGGTCTCACATTACTACCCTCCAAAAAGAAAGTTTTGTCCTCGAAACTTAAGGTTCAGTAAAAAGTTCCGAATACGTTTCCTTGATCTTTTCGTTAAGCCCCCACGTTGCATCACCAGTGTCCTTGCTCCAATTGACTTTTACCAACACAATCTCTTTTTCTCTCAACTGTTTTATCCTTGTGTCACCAATGCTAATTGGCGGCGTCTCGAAAGACAGATCATCTTTCAGTTCTATGTTGTCTAGCTTGACAACTTACATTTAGTCTACGTTGGAAATAATATTTGTTGGCATTCCGTGCAATCGCACAACCTTAACCACTTGCTCCTTTGCTTTTGTTTCGTCCAAAATTCTGATTAGAAACTCGGTACATCTCCATGTTCTGGAGTGAATGCTCAACTTGTCCTCGTGATGTTCACTCATGATCCAAAACTCAACTCTACCTTTCAAAACTCCTAGACAAACTATCCCTTGGAATCCACTAGTCCATTAATCACTACCTCTAACTTCGTAACTATCCTCATTCGCACCATGAAATCAATTTTCTACTTAGTCTCCATTCAAATTAAAACTCGACTTGAGTCTAAATACTTTGCGCATCACTAAACTTATTCCCTTTAACATCAACTCACAAACAACTGATAAGTTAATCATCATCTTAATATCTAACAATCCATTATTATCGTCTTCTTCCTCAAAACTTCCCTCACTCAAACCTATTTATACTTACTGAAATCCCTAACACTTCGTACAAATCTAGACTTATCCTCTAGAAGATTAAATCATAACTATACCTCAAGGGACTTAACTAGTCATTTTATCATCCGATCCTTCAACATTCTGAGATTTAACTGTTATCGTAACCGCTAACACCACTAAATCTCTTAAGTGTACATGAATCTCAGCTCACTAGGTCAACCTTAGCCCTAGGATTCTTATTCAACTTAGTAAAATTCATTTATTAACCCTAGTATGCGTCATCAAAATCCAAAACAAAATTCCATTCACTCTTAGACTCTAAGAACTTGTCCAAATATGATATCTCAAGTTTTCATCTTAATACTAACACTTCCCTGTCTGTAACTTGATCACCATCTCGTCAATCAACTTCTTAATCTCCCAATCAAATTCTGACAAACTTCGAGCTCTACGCACTTTAGACAAGAATTCATAGACTTAAAACCTAAACCTTCACCAAGTTTAGACCTCTAATGGCCTTTAATTCTTCAATACTTCTTAAATGAATGTCCATTTCTTAAAACTATAACTCCTTTGCTTACATAAACGACCTGACCAGTGTCGTCATGCTTTCACATTCACATCTTGATCCTGATATTCACAATCATAACTTATTATGCTAACATCATTCGAATCTTATCACATGGCTCATCATGTCAGCAACCCCATAATCAACATCAATCGATCCCCAACTTATAACCAACCTTAACACTCTACACAACTCAGAATTCCTTTACTTCAAGATCTCTCTTATACTATACCTCAATGGTCTTTACCCGAAACTCATCTTCAGATCTCCAATCTTCTAAGATTCAAATCCTATTGTCGCACCTACAACCATAAGATCTCCTACTTGTACGTGATTCTCAACTCTCAAGGTCAATCTTAACCCTAAGATTTCAATCCATCTTAGTAAATCTCACTTAGTAACCTTAGCATGTTTCTCTGAAATCCATATCAACAATCTCAAGTATTCAACTTATACTAAAACTTTCTTTTTCTAACTTAATCATTAATTCAACACTTTTCAAGTGAAAATTCATCTCTTAAGACTATAATGTCTCCACAAATAAATCAAGCGCTTAACAAAACTTATTCCTCGAACCCGACTACAACAATCTAGCTCAGAGTTAATTCTTCTCAATCTTGTCATCATCAAGTGATCATCTATAACCTGATATTAAATGCAACCTATTTAGTCTCTAACAATTCCACTCTGAAATCACATAACCTATGACTTCATAATTCCGAGAAAATACTTAATATTTTTCCAGCATTAAATCTCTTGACTTAGTCTACCTCTACTTGGAGTAATCACACGAACTAACCAATTAATGTCTATACGACACTCATCGACTTCCAAAGATTTAAATCTTAATCTTTTAAAATCAAGTGCTTAACACGAACTTTCCTCCCAAATCCGACTAATCCCCAATCAATTCAAATTCATCTTACACATCCTTTTATCAAGGTCCATTACCAGCTGTGATTCCGAATATCACCCCCTCAATATTAAGTTGATCAGGCCTAATACATCGAAGGTGGAAATTTAGAAAAACCCACTGGAACAGTCAATGAGTTCCTATCCTCCAGTAGTCACAAATATCCTGATACTAAATCCTTTAATGATTCCGCTACGGAACTACACACCCTCAACATAACACGTATACTACCCATACGGAATCTCGCTAAGATTCGTTTTTCAGCTACTAGCTTCCTCATAATCGCATCGGTGGAAGACTACTTTCTAGACTTAGTGTGTTATTCTAAACCTCGTGTAACTTCTATAGTTTCAAACACGAGCAGCAGTCAAATAAATTCTGAGTAGGTGTAATAACTATAAGGTCAAAGCTTAGAGGTAAAAGTAAGTTCAGGCGTGTCGCACATGCTACGGTTTAACGAAGAGTATACTATACTAGAATGAGAAAGAATAGTTAGAAAGTTACCATCGTTCTTGCACTCTCCTCTGACTATTCCATCAGCTCCCTCGCCGCACAAGACATAGACTCTTCCCCGTGCAGTAGGACGTCTTCCCCTTACCGTATGCACAGATGGCTCAACCTTGGTTACATTGCAATCCTTGGCTTGATGCCCCGGGCGGTTGCAGTTGAAACATAGAGGTCTCCTTTCTGGACACTTGTTAGTGTAGTGCCCCACCTTCTTGCACCTGTAACACGTGACTCCTTGACCCGAAG
The DNA here is from genome assembly GCF_012489685.1 of Lotus japonicus. Lineage (NCBI taxonomy): Eukaryota > Viridiplantae > Streptophyta > Magnoliopsida > Fabales > Fabaceae > Lotus > Lotus japonicus. The sequence goes on from NC_080042.1 coordinate 36,776,040, forward strand.
TCTTGTTTCCTGTTCCTCCGGTATAATTTATGGGCTTATACTGCCCCGAGGTAAAACCTTCCTCTAAAGGACGTTGATACGGCTTCTCCTGTCGGAATCTCTCGTTCCCTTGATTATTTTGAAAGTTCGACCTCATTGGTCCCCCAGTGCCTTTTCTATTAATCCTCTTGTTCTTCATAAGTTCAACTTCTGTTGCCTTCTCAACCAAAGGTTGAAATCGCACAATCCCTAGCGGCCTCACCGAATCTTCGATGTCATTGAAAAATTGGAAGTGCTTTGCCAATGATTCCAGTTTGGAAGCATACTCAGGTACGGTCATGCTCCCTTGACAAAGAGTCAGAAATTGCGCTTCCCTCTCATCTCGGGCACTAGTCGGAAAGTACTTGTCTAGGAACGCAGCTCGAAACGAGTTCCAATTCACTTCCTCGTGATTGGCCTCCATAATCCCTCTGGCGCCTTTCCACCAGTACTCAACATCTCCTAGTAGTAGGTAGGTGGCAAGGCCCACCTTAGCTCCTTCGGCGGTATGCAGTACCCCAAAAATCTTCTCAATCTCTTGGATCCATAGATCCGCTCTGTCTAGGTCAGCCCCACCTGTAAACTTGGGCGGATCCTGTCGCCTGAAATCAGTCATCCCCCTATTCTGGTCTAGGGCTACCTCCCTCTCATGCTTATGTCGCTCACGTTCAGCCTTGTCAGCACGCCACTGAGCGTTCTCCGCAGTTTGATTTGTCATTGCCTGGGCCATAGCAGTCATTGCCTCAGCGAGTTGGTTCATGTTCACCATGTTCTGTTTAGTTAAACAAACAGTTAGTACTCATCATAAGATAGCATCTAACATAACTATACAATATGATTAAGCACTAACTTCAATCAATTCTAAGCGAAAAATCGCTTGCAGACAATCAATTTTTACTCTTTGCAGAGTCACACAACCTAGCACAGAAGACCTATTCCCGAAAGACTCCCGAAAGACTCGACAAGCTCTGATACCACAATGTAACACCCCGATTTCGGTGGCGTCACTTTAGTAACTCAAGAATAAAATAAAGCGGAAAAGCAGGTATTTTTTTTTTTGTTTTGTTTAAATAAAAAGACTTGTCGATATAAAGACTCATCCCAATCGCGATTAACAGCGATTAATATACAATACAAGCACACCCTTGCTGTAACTTAAAACATCGTCACGAGTGTCCTCAAGTGACGGAAAGTAACATCAAGTAACTAAAAGTATTGCCAACCGGCAAACAAGTACGACTCATAATAGAGTCATAAGTTTTATAAATACAGTCCTCCGAAAAGTAAGTCAGCCCAAAACGGCTTCCAAAAGGACTTCTTACGTCCGACTACTCCATGCGATTCCCATCTACGGAGAACCACACCCAAAGCAACCTGTCGGAAACTACCCTGTCCCAAAAGTACAAATGAAAATCAGAGCTATGACATTAACACCCAACCTTAGTAGGCTCTAAAACACCCATACTCTATACTTCCATCATCGACCCTCATCTGGTCATGCATTCGGTCCGGGTCCTCGTCGAAACTTCAGTAATGGTCATTACGCTCCTGGTCCTCCTCGAGTGACGAGTCATCACGAATCGACTGACGGACGCCTGGCAGCAGGCCGACCGCCCAAACACAAACATACAAACAAAGCCAAGGCGCTAGGGTCAACTCACGGAATAAAATAGATAATACAAACAACATGTGAAGAATAAGGGGGTATATATATATTTGTTTTATATATACATGTAATTTATGTATTGCCTACCCTAAGGTATATACATAACATGTTATCAAGGCTCTAATAAACAATTCGATATCTGCTATCTCAACAGTTCAATAAACAATGGCTCAATAAATCAGTAGGGGTGCATGTATGCATGCAATGTCAACTCAGAAGATTATCCCAACAATTAGGCATGTCGAGTCGATCCAACCCATCGGGTTGAACATGCGGACTCGCACACGCAACAAGTGACAACGCCAAGTCGGTTCACTCAAAAGAGTCGAACATACGGACGCTGCGCGTGTCCAAAGACTATCGCCGAATCGATCCAATCCATCGGATTGAACATACGGATCCGCGCGAGTCGAAAGATTATCGCTGAATCGATCCAATCCCTCGGATTGAACATACGGATTCACGCGAGTTAAAATGGCAATCGCTGAATCGATCCAATCCATCGGATTGAACATACGGATTCACGCGAGCTTGAGTGACTACCGCCGAATCGATCCAATCCATCGGATTGAATATACGGATCCGCGCGTGTCAACAATTATTGCCGAATCGGCCCAACCCGTCGGGTTTGAACATACGGATTCGCGCCGCAAAGTCGAAGTTACACTCTTGGTGTTCTTCGTGAAGGCCCAGTCTTCTGACCGTCCCAAACCCCAAACATATGCATAATGCAATATGGTTAACAAAACATCGAATCGCCCTCACACGTACGAGTTTAACCACAAATCTCAATTTAAAAGGACCCGAAGATCAAAGTCGTCTTGCGACTAGGTTGTGAAAAGCCGGAGTACATATTGCACTCAGTGACATTTCCATGGTCACTATGGTTCATCCCCGTGACAACCATCAAATCATCTCAAGTTCATGGCTTTTCGACTATTTCCCGTTTTTCACAATCATTTCCAACTCTTAAATTTTCCCAAAGGTCTCGTTAATTAATCAAAGCATTTCAAGTTGAGTTAATTAAATTATGAGGTTTATTATCGAAATCCAAGTTCCATAATTTCTTCAAGTTCCAAATTCCAACTATTCAAAGTTTCCCAAACCTCCCAAATAAAATCCCCGGGAAAAGTCTAAGTATTCCAAAGAGGGCTAGATCTCAGACCTCAGGTCAGGACCTGCCTAGGGTTTCCTCTCAACCCGAAAGATCAACAAAATCAACTCAAATGTCCTACACTCCGCAATCGCGTCAACACGCACAATTCGATATCAATTCAACAACATTCAGCTCTAAAGAGCGATGCAACAATAATACGGTGCGGAAATCATAAGACAGAAACCAGTAAACGGCCGAAGCCTCTCAGAAAACATTTTCCAATTTCAAACGATAAACAATACCCAAGCAATATTCAATAACAAGCAATATTCAAGTCGAATTTATCGACGCCTATAAATCAATAGCTAGTAAGTAAGTTGCCCTAACCTCGAGTTGTTCTGGTCTCGCGGTGCAGGTCTCACTCACAAGCTTGCTCAGTCAAGCCCAAGGTTTCCACAAACGAACCTTAGAGCAAACAAAGCAAAAATCAATCAAATTAAGTCGATATAGTCGAAACAATCCTAACAAACGTTCGACAAAGCTCAAGAAGCTTCAGAGTACAACATTTAGGCACGAATGGAAGGGCTTTCCCCGAATGGATGAGTTTTGACTCGATTCAAGTTTTGTACAAAAACACTTTATTCGCTAAAACGTGCATAACTCGAGCTACAGAACTCGGAATGACACGAAACCGGTGCCAAAATTTCGACAATTGAAAGAGCTACGCAATGGCTTAGGTCATAGAGACCCAAAAATTATTTTTGGACACGGTACCCAAGCAAATAGGTTTCGGCCACTATGGAAAATAGGGTTTTCGAACTTTTTCTTCGATCTAAATCAATTCCTAGGTATTCTTAGGCGATATCTAGGCCAGGGAAACTCTCAGAAAAATTATCGGGTCGAAAACTGTCGCAGGGGTATTTTGGTCAATATTTTTAGCTCGGAAACTCAAAATCAAAATTTCGAAAAACAAATTAGATGGGGTCGATTCTAACGACATTTATAACAACTAATTCTACTAAAGCTAAGCTCAGTCGAGAGTTTTTCATCCAAAAAGCGGAACCTCAGCATAAAAATGGGTTTTTGAGCAGAATTGAAACTCGGCGGCAATTCGGTGAGATTCAACATAAAACAACCGGATATTCATGCTCTAGAGCACGTAGGCAATAAGTTTAGACACTGAAATCAACTTATTTGGACAGTTTTACAAAAAGCTCAAAACTTTGAGCACAGAAAGACATAGAGAAAAGCGACAGAATTTACGATCAGAGGTAGGGAAAAGCATCAGTGCCTCGAGGTCTACGCGTAGCAACGAACGGAACGACGATCGGTCAAGAATTGGAAAAATCACTTTTCTCCTCCTTTCCTCCAAGAAGCTCTCGGCCGTGTGTGTGGGTTTGTGATTTTTTTGTTTTTTTTTTCATTTTTCAAACTATATATAGGAAATGGAAAATGCGGAAAAATGAAAATTTCGCGATTCCGATTTTTCCTACTGATTCCAACGTATTTTAGACACGATAATCTTCCCGCTGAATCTTCTAATTCTTCAAAGAAATATCAGTATGATTTTTGGTTTTCGAGGCTTGTTTTTAATGTTTACCGGCTTAAAAATGTACTTTATGGTTTTGACCTCGGATGCAGAAACTTCCTTCTGAAGAAAGATTTGGAACGTCGATTAGAGTGGGCGTATGCGGATGAAATCTTTATTTGAAGCTCCGAATGGAAAAAGTCTTCATCGTCCGTTGATTTTAGGGTTTATGAACTATCAGGGTTTCGGTTTCGGCAAACTTCCGAGTATTGGAATTTGTCGTTCGTACATTCCAGAGTTTCGTATCGAAACGCTCGTTTATAGACGAATAAGAGAAATTCTAACATTTCTCTGAAGATTTTTGGAATTAGTTTCCATCGTACCTTAAAGAGTAAATTAGCTATTTACTAGCGTTCTTGACCTAGGTTTAAGCGAATACTAATCGTGTTATAACTTCTATCGACTTTGATACAATCCTTAGCTTTTTCCTGAACTTTCTCCTTCACAAATCTATCCCATTCAATAAACACTTGTTCAGGTTTTCCTCCATGTTACCTCGAATTAATCGTGAAAAAGGAATTTTATTCGGTTTATTCCAAACTTAAAACTTGGGTCTCACAGTTGGAGAACCCTTCTTGCAAAGTTTGATGTTGAAGAAAACGCTTGGTTGCAAAGAATGTACACAATGAAGGAAAAGTGGGCTTATTGTCACATGAAGAAGACTTTCTCATTGGGAATGCGAAGTACCCAAATTAGCGAAAGTGTAAATGTCGAGATTAAAGGTTTTACAAATGTGAATTTAGACATTATCAAGTTTTTTAAGCGTTTTGAGGATGTTGTAGAAGAAAAGTGGTACAATGAATTGAAGTGTGAATATGAAGCACGCCAAAAGATTCCCAAACTCAAGAACATATATTCCAATATATTGAAACAAGTGTCTGAGCTTTATACTCCCACTATTTTTGATATATTCCAAAATGAGTATGAGTTATTTGAAGCATGTTGTGTGAAGAGCATGGATAATAAATCATCACAGTTTGATTGTGTCATTGCCATGGAAGAGGACTTGGGAGAGTGGAAAGTGTCATACGATTCTGATAAGAAGTCAATTTCTTGTTCATGTCGTAAGTTTGAGACCTTTGGTATACTATGTTGTCATTGTATCAGAGTTTTTATCCATCTGGGTGTCAAATCAATGCCTGAGCAATACATCTTGAAGAGGTGGACAAAGTTAGCAAGAAGTGGAACTTCACCTAATGTTGTTCTTAGCAATATAGTAGAAGATGAGCGCTTGTCCACAAGTGAGTGCTATGCAGAGATTTGTCCTCGCCTTATAAGGATAGCCACTGAAGCATGTAGAAGTCCAGACACAACCATGTTCCTTAGAAAAGTTGTTGATTTATTGGAGACAAACATACTTGAGATTCAAAATAAAAAGTAAGTGTCAAAAAAGTTGAAGGGTTGCTTAACAAAGTTATAGAGTTGGAAAACAACAATGATGGTTCAACACATGTGAGAGGTTTCAAGAAAAGAGAGGGTAAAAGACGTTCAAGACGTTTGAGAAGTTGGGTGGAGCGCCAACTTGTCAAAAGAAAGAAGATTGACAACTCAAATGCTTCACAAAGTCAAGAACCTACTACGGTATTTTAAAATTATGATGTAGATTCAAAGTTAATTCAACTAGGAAACTTAATTACTTATGTTTTTTATTTTTTCCATGTAGAACGATGATGGTAAAAGGGGTAAAATGAGCATGAAAGGGAAAGGTCAACAACAAGTTACCAAAAAAAGAAGAGGTGATAATTCAAGTGCTACACAAAGTCAAGAACCTACTAAGGTATGTTAAAATTATGATGTATATTCAAAGTTAAGTCAACTATGTATATAATAATCACTTATGTCTTTAATTTTTTCCATGTAGAATGATGTTGGTAAAAAGGGTATGAAAAAGAAAGGTCAACAACAAATTACCAAAAAAAGAAGAGGTGATAATTCAAGTGTTGCACAAAGTCAAGAAACTACTATGCAAACTCAATTTCATTATTAGTTGTCCAATACAAATGCACCAACAAGGCTCGATATTGTACCCAATCAACAATCAATGGTAAGCTAATATCGATTTTGAAAAGTGAATTGAAAAATATTTAGTGATTAACGTTTTTTCTTGTGTAGCAAAGTAATGAATTTTTTAGCCAATTCAGCATCAATAGTTTTACTAGTTTATTGATGGTAAATTTTTAAAATTATATAAGCATCACTCTTAAGTTTTACTAGTTTATTGATGGTAAATTTTCACAATCTATATTTGAAACATTTACATGTTGTTCAAATTGTAGGCACCACTTGATGAGGATGTCACAACCTTGACCAATCCATGAAGATGTGAAGCTTAAGTCATTTTGAGCTTATGTTATTTTGTTGAAGATTTGGGGCACAACTTTCAAACTTTATTTAGGGGTCATCTTATTTTGTAATGTAGGCATATAAGAAATGTACACAAGAAGTTGTACTTCAAATCTAATTTTATTGCAGTTAGAACTTCTGTTACATTATGGTATTTTGTTACATTATGGTAAATCCTATTCTATGTGTTCTTCACACTTCACATTTCAACTTCAAACTTGAACTTCATTTACTTTGGAGTAAGTCCTTTGATTTTGTTCTTCACACCTGACTTGCCATATCCTGTCATGAGGATGAAACAAACATGTCAAGAGTTTATTGTAAGAGACACAAATACTTGCTAGTTTAGTTAAGAGTTTATTCTACATAACTACAGTGCACATGTCAAGAGTTTATTGTAAGACACAAATACTTGCATTTAGTTAAGAGCATTGCATTGCTCTAAATGGTGAAAACAACAAAGAAACTATGTTCCAGCTTTCTCATGTGCCATAGGACGTGGGCCTGGTATAATTCCTCACTACAATGACCAACCTGTTGCAGATTGAAAACTTAAAATTGCAGAACAAAATTGCAAATTGCAACCAGAGTAACAACCAAGGAATTGGAAAATTTAAAACTAGGGAAATGAAAATTTTAGAACAAGGGAATTGACAATTCCAGAACCAGGGAATTGAAAATTGCAGCTTGGGGATTGAAATCCTGAATCCACTTCTCACCATAAACAGAAAAGGGTTTAAGAGACAAGGTCATGACCACTTGGTTCTGCAGTGCCGTGAGTCCTAAGAGGCGGCGCAGAGCGACGGTAAAGGCGGCGTTTTCTTACTGGGTGTGGCGCGGCACGGTGCGGTGGTTCTTTGGAGGCGGTGTGCAGCGGGCAGTGGGCAGCGAACGGCGCGGCTTGCGGCGGGGTGGGAGAAGACGGGAGAAGATGGGGGAGAAGAAAGGGGATGCGCGTCCATGTCTCCTTCAGGGCCTCCGGCAAAACGACAACGTATTTTAATTTCAACCTTGATTTGTTTTGACCGTAGGATGCATCTAACAGCTAAAAGCGTTGCAGGAGAGGGGAAGGAGATAGTTTTGATGGAGAGGATCTCAACCCTTCTTTCTCTCTCTCTTTAATTAGTCAAATTTTGTTTCTTCTCCACTACTCTTCCTCTCTCCTACGCGGGTCCCACTCCTACCAATCAGATATTATTTTCTTTTCTTTCTCTCCCTTCATCCACTCCCTCAACCACACTCTCTCTCTTCCACCCTTCTCATTCACGTATCTTTCCCTCTCTCTCCCATAAAAACCTTTTCTTCTTCTTTCTACAACACCACCAACACCTTCTTCTTCTTCTTCTTCAGTTTATTTTTCCTGCAACTCAACACCACCATCATGTGCCAAAACCGCGAGCACCACCACCTCCATGCCTCCTTCACGCAACAATCACCACTGTCCCTGTTCTGTTTTTCCTCTCCATGAGAGCCACCACCAGAACCCTAGCCGCCGCCCTTTTCCTCCGATCTCCGGCGAACCATTAAGTTTTTGGAGAAACCAACACCACCACTGAACTCCCCTCATCAACCACAACAAAACCCCTCCATCGATTCGATGATCGGCCACCGTGACGCCGGCGCCCGCTGCCGCCGCCGCTACCGGCGTCTTCTCCGGCGAGCTTTGTTCTGAGAAAGAAGACCAATTTCTTGAAGCTCTCAACCTCCTCTTCCTGAATCCAAGGCCCAATCATCAGTAAGAGGTGATTCTCCTTATCAATTTCAAATTTCCCTTTTCAAAACCTTAGTTTTCTCTTATTCATATCTTAAGTTCCATTCTGAGTTATGTGCCCTTGTTATTATTCAGTTTCAATGGCTACTGGAGGAAGGGAAGAGCACGACCAGACCAGACCAGAGGAAGAAGTGAAGCTCAGTCCCATGACCATGAGACTTGAGGTAGAAGGAGAAAGACATGAACTGTGTTTAAAAATTATGTCACTATAGGGTCCCTTGTGCGTCTGTGTGTGTATGAGTAGTGATTTCTTGGTTGTTCAATAGCAGACTTACTTGATGCACGCATTGAGGATCGAGTCACTCTGACAGGAGTCTCAATTCTTCTGATCACTTGAGCAGCAGGTTCCACACTTGTAGGCCTCACCACAAGTCTTACTTGTTTCTTCTTCTTCTTGGGAGGAGAAGGACCAGCTTCAACATTACCATCACCACCAGCATCAGGCTTGATGGTTTCATCATGTTTCCTCTTAGGCTGGTCAGCCTTCTTCTTCTTCTTCTGAGAACCATCAGATTCCTCAGAGGATTCGTCTAAGATCATCTTCCTCTGAACCTTCTTCGTGAGAGGAGGATCAAACTCTGGTGCAGGAGGCAGCATTATGAAGAATTCATCAACATCAATTTCAAAGCCTTGACTCCTCAGATCATCAACGAAACACCTGATTTGTAACACCCCGATTTCCAGGTGTCACTTTAGTAACCAAAAATAATCTTTACGCGGAAAACAGGTAATTTTTTTTTTCGTTTTCTTTCCTTTAAATCAAAACGATAAGGAAGTAAAGACAAAACCCAACCACTAAACTAACCAACATACATCAAATATAAACATGTACAGCCTCAGCTGCACTTCCACGTCACACACACTCGCAGTGACTCCAAAGTAGTGTGCCCGTAGGCAAATATATACAGACCCAGAAGTGTGAGTGAGAAAAAGTATAATTACAAACCACTAGGAGAAAGTCGGCCTCAAAATGGCCTAAGCAAAGACCCCTATGGTCCGACTGACTCATTGTGATCCCTCCGTAAGAGAACCACACAAAAAGCCATGCATCGGGAACCTACCCTGTCCCAAAAGCAAAACGAATCAGAGCTATTACAGTAACAACCAACTCCAAAAGACTCTAACCACCCATACCCCACACTACTATCATCGAACCTCCCTCGATCAGGCATGAAGTCCGGGTCCTCGTCGAAAGCTTCAGTAATAGTCGTTCCGCTCCGGGTCTTTCCCGCACAACGAATCATCACGAACCGGCTGACAGACGCCTGGCAGCAGGCCGACCGCCCAAACACAAACATACAAACAAAGCCAAGGCGCTAGGGTCAACTTACAGAATACAATAGATATACAATCAACTTGTGATAAAGGGGATATATACATATGTTGTATATTTATACATATAAGTTATGTATTGCCTACTCTAAGGTATATACATAACATGTTCTCGAATCTCCTACACAGTTCAATCATTAATACCTAACGATGTTCATCAACATCAAATCATCATAATCTCAACATATGAAGTTAGGTGATAAGGTTAGTCAAACAATGTATCGTCCTCCCAACACACACGTATCCAACTAAACCAATGTTCCCTGTCGTTGCCCTAGGGTAAACGACGATGAAATCTCACGCTTCCATGAAGTCTCACGCTTCAATGGGGTCTTACGCTTTCACGAAGTCTCACGCTTCAGTGAAATCTCACACATTCACGAAGTCTCACGCTTCAGTGAAGTTTCGCGCCTTCACGAAGTCTCACGCTTCAGTGAAGTTGCACGCCTCCGCAAAGTCTCCCGCTTCAGCGAAGGTGTACGCCTCCGCAAAGTCTCCCGTTTCAGCGAAGGTTCCCGTCTCCACGAGGTCTCCCGCCTCAGTGAAGTTTCTGCTTTCACGAAGTCTCACGCCTCAGTGAAGCTTACTCACTTTCACGAAGTCTCACGCTTCAGTGAAGTTCCATGCTTTCACGAAGTCTCACGCCTCAGTGAAGCTTCCCGTTCTTCGCTATGGATGGACCATTCCCGTTATCCATCCTGGATGAACCATTCCCGTTATTCATCCTTGGTGAACCATTCCCGTTATTCACCATATGATGAACCATTCCCGTTATTCATCATTTATGCAAGGTGAACCATTCCCGTTATTCACCCGATTGATGCAATATGGTTAGCCAAACAACGAATCGCCCTTACCACGAAAGTGTGTAGCTCACAACCCAATCTCAACAAACCCATGAGTTAGTGTCGGTCAATACAACACAACTCGGAGTAAGTGTCGGTCAATACAACACAACTCGATCCACAGAATACACAAGGGTCTAGTGTCGGTCAATACAACACCGCCCAAACAACAAGAGCACTAGGTGTCGGTCAATACAACACGGCTCCACAACACTCCCCAAGAGTACTAAAGTACTCGGTGACTTCAATCATCACCATAGCTCACCTTAGTGGCTTTCCCCAATTCCGATAACTCTCCAAACCCACAACAAAGGTCGACTATTCCCCGTCTTTCGTAAATGTTTTCCCCTTGAGTTCTCCTATAACTATTCATTTAGTAAAAACGTTTCGAATTGAATTAGTCAGGTTATGAGTTTATTTCTCAAAGTCTAAGTCTCCCAAAGTCTCTAGTTTACAAAATTCTATTCATTCTAGGATTTCCGAAAACCAACCTCCCAAAAGAAGTTTCCCGGGGAAAGTCTAAGTAAACCAACGAATCCCAACAAATGGCTAAGTCCCAAACCCCTCGTTTGAACTTGCCTAGGGTTGTTCATCCAACCCGAAACATCAAAGATCACCAGATCAATGAATCTCCACTCCGAAGTCGCGTCAAAACGCACAATCCAACAAAGCACAACATCACAACATCAGTTCATCAACACAATCAACATCAAAGTAAAGCATAAGTCGAATTGATCGACGCCTATCATGCATTCATAGCTAATATATAGTAAGTTTCCCTAACCTCGAGCTGTTCCAGCTTCGCAAACAAAGTTCTCCTCAAACAATTGCTCTGAGTCTTCCAAAGTTCCCTCAACTGAACCTTGGAGAAAAACAAAGCAGAACCCAAACAAAATTGATTAGTTCGATCGCAAAACAATACATAAACGATAGACAAAGCATTAAAGCTTCAGAATAGGACAATCAGGTACGAAAAGACAAGTTTTCGAAAACGAAACACTCCCCCCCCCCTTAGGAAATAGCCCACGACCATAAGGAGAAAAGAGCTTCGGCTCTTTTTCTTCGATCAAATCAATTCACAAGGTAGTTTTAGGATAAAACTAAGGCAAAGAAACTGTCAGAACAATTTTCGGACAATCGGGTCGAAATACGACTACGCAGGGGCATTTTGGTCCAAAATAAGGGCTCAAAACTTCAAAGTTATCAGTTCTGAAAACAAATTTGACAGCAACGATCCTCATGACATCCGTGACAACAAATCCTAAAGGCACGAAGTCAAATTATGACTCTTCGACAATAAAGTTTCGAAATGTGAGACAAAAAGGTTTTGAAACAGTTTTTCAGATCCTGGACAACTGAATCGCAATCAGAGTTTACAGACAGAGGTTTTAGACTCAGGGGAACGTAAGGAACATAACCCAAGCGAGAAATCAGAGAAATCGGACAATTTTAGAAAAAGCTCAAAACTTAGAGCACAGAAACGACTTCAGAAACGCAACAGAAACAACAATCAGAGGTAGGAATCGTGTTAGTTACCTTGATACCTAGAAGTAGGGACGAACTGCACGAAGATTGGTCAAGTTTTCGCGAAAATCTCCTCCCCCCTTGCTCTCCACGAATTTGGGCCACTAATGGAGGAAAATGAAAGATATTTTGCTTTTTCGCCTATTTATAGGCGAGCGAAATCCCGGGAAAATGAAAATTTCGCGATTCCGATTTTTGCAGCACGTTCACCAAGGAATTCTAAGAGAGATTCTGGCGTCAGAAATCCAGAACTCAAAACAAATATCTATGATATGGGAAAAACGATATCGAAAATCTCAAAAGCGGTGTAAGTTAAATCTGTCCCGAAAAACTACTTTTTGCTGTGATCGCCGGACGACAAAACTTCCTTCTGAAGAAAGATTGGAAACGTCGAAAAAAATCTGGCAGCGCGGACGGAATCTTCGTTAGAAGTCCCGAATAGAAAAAGTCTTCATCCATTGCTCGAAAATAGGGTTTCGAAGCAAAGAAATTAGCGTCGGCGGACATCCGAAAAGTGAAACCTATCGTGCGTACAGTCCAGAGTTCCGAAATGAAACGCTGGTCGATGGAAAAATAAAGAGAATCTTTAAATTTTCCGAGAGTTCGAAATCTCACTCAAAACGTTGCTTTAAGAGCGAAATAGCCTATTCTGGACACGCTCGCCATAAGGCAGGTGTGCAGACGACTCGTACTAACTCCGAAAACAACTACGCAACATTCCTCAAGCAATTCCTGAACTTTCTTCTTCATTAATCTTTCTCAAATGTCAAACTCCTGTCACGCTTACACTGATTCTACGTGTGAGTCGGAAACTTAACTTGTTCTGAAAATCTAGGTCTTACAATACTCCCCTCCAAAAAGAAAGTTTCGTCCTCGAAACTCAGAGTTCTGCGAAAAGTCCGGAATACAGTTCCTCGATCTTATCTTCCAATTCTCATATAGTAGTGCCTGTGTCATTGTTCCTCATAATCTTTACTTAAGCAATCTGCTTTCCCCTTAAAAATTTCACTCTTCTATCCCCACTGCTAACTGTCGGCGTCTCAAAAGACAAAACATCATTCAACCTCATGTCGTCTGGCTCGATTACTTGCGTCGGATCTCTTCTTGAAATGATACCGGTTGGCATTCCGTGAAGTCGCACAATCTTAGCCACTTACTTCTTTACTTTCGGTCATCCGGAATTCTTCTTAAACTCGGTGCCCCTCTGTCATCTTAAGGTAAATACTCAACTCGTCCTCGTGATCTTCATCTACAGTCCAAAACTCCACTTGTCCGTTCGATAACTCCTAGACGAAATATTGCGTTGGAATCTAATAGTCCATTAACGTCACATCCCACTTCGTAACTATCATCACTCGCACAATGAAATCAATCTCCTACTTAGTCACCATTCGAATTAAAGCTCGACTTATGTCCTTATTTCTTGTCCTTCACTAATCTTATCCCCTTCAACATCAAGTTATCAACAACTTATAAGATAATCCTCTTCTTAATATCTAACAATCCATTATTATCGTCTTCTTCCTTAGAACTTCCCTCACTCAAACCTATTTACACTTACTGAAATCCCTAACACTTCGCACAAATCGAGACTTATCCTCTAGAAGATTAAATCATAACTATACCTCAGGGGACTTAACTAGCCATTTTATCATCCAATCCTTCAACATTCTGAGATTTAACTGTTATCGTAACCGCTAACACCACTAAATCTCTTATGTATACAGGAATCTCAGCTCTCTAGGACAACCTTAGCCCTAGGATTCTTATTCAACTTCAGCAAAATTCACTTGTTACCCGTAATGTGCACCATCAAAATCCATAACAAAGTTTCATTCCCTCTTAGACTCTGAGGAACTTGTCCATACATAACAACTTCAAGTATTCATCTTAATACTAACACTTTCCTTTTTGTCACTCCATCACCATCTCGTCACTCAACTTCTTAATCTCTCAATCAAATTCTGACAACCTTCGAGTCCTACACACCTTAGACAGACATTCATAGATTTAAAACCTAAACCTTCACCAAATTTGGTCCTCTAACGACCTTTAATCCTTCAATACTTCTTAAATGAATATCCGTTCCTTAAAACTATAACTCCTTCACTTACCCAAACGACCTGATAAATGTCGTCATGCTTCCACACTCACCACTTGATCCTGCTATCCATAATCATAACTTATTATGCTAACATCATTCAAATCTTATCACATGGTCATGATGTCCGCAACCTCATAATCAACATCAATCGATCCCCAACCTTAACACTCCACACAACCCAGAATTCCCTTACTTCAAGATCTCTCTTATACTATACCTCAATGGTCTTACCCCGAAACTCACCTTCAGGTCTTCAATCTTCTAAGATTCAACTCCTATTGTCACATCTACAACCATAAGATCTCCTACTCGTACGTGATTCTCAGCTCTCAAGATTCAATCTTAACCTTAAGATTTCAATCCAACTTAGTAAATCTCACTTAGTAATCTCAGCATATTTCCTTGGAATCCATATCACCAACCTCAAGTATTCAACTTATGCTAAAACTTTCTTTCTCCAACTTAATTATTAATTCAACACTTTTCAAATGAAAATTCATCTCTTAAGACTATAATGTCTCCACATATTAATCAAACGCTTAGCGAAACTTATTCCTCGAACTCGACTATAACAATCTAGTTCAGAGTTAATTCTTCTCACTCTTGCTACCATCAAGCTATCATCTAAAACCTGATTAAATCCAACTTATTTAGTTTCTAACAATTCCACTCAGCAATCACATAACCTATAACTTCATAACTTCCGAGAAACTACTTAATACTTTTCCAGCACTAAATCTCTTGACTTGGTCTACCTCTACTTAGAGTAATCACACGAACTAACCAATCAATGTCTATACGACACTCATCGACTTCCACAGATTCAAATCTTAATCTTTTACAATCAAATGCTTAACACGAACTTTCCTTCCAAATCCGACTAATCCTCAATCAATTCAAATTCATTTTACCCGTCCTTCTATCAAAGTCCATAACCAGCTGTGATTCCGAATATCACCCCCTCAATATTAGGTTGATCAGGCCTAATACATCGAAGGTGGAAATTTAGAAAAACCCACTGGAACAGTCATTGAGTTCCTATCCTCCAGTAGTCACAAATATCCTGATACTAAATCCTTTAATGATCCCGCTACGGAACTACACACCCTCAACATGACACGTATACTACCCATACGGAATCTCCCTAAGATTCGTTCTTCAGCTACTAGCTTCCTCATAATCGCATCGGTGGAAGGCTACTTTCTAGACTTAGTGTGCTATTCCCAACCTCGTGTAACTTCTATAGTTAAATCACGAACAACTTCGAATAAGGTCCTACTAGGGATAATAATCATAGGATCATAGTCTAAGTAGTAACGCAAACCATTAGAGCGAAAATCGCTCTGCAGACAATCAATTTTCACTCTTTGCAGAGTCACACAACCTAGCACAGAAGACCTATTCCCCAAAGACTCCCAAAAGACTCGACTGAGCTCTGATACCACAATGTAACACCCCGATTTCCAGGTGTCACTTTAGTAACCAAAAATAATCTTTACGCGGAAAACAGGTAAATTTTTTTTTCGTTTTCTTTCCTTTAAATCAAAACGATAAGGAAGTAAAGACAAAACCCAACCACTAAACTAACCAACATACATCAAATATAAACATGTACAGCCTCAGCTGCACTTCCACGTCACACACACTCGCAGTGACTCCAAAGTAGTGTGCCCGTAGGCAAATATATACAGACCCAGAAGTGTGAGTGAGAAAAAGTGTAATTACAAACCACTAGGAGAAAGTCGGCCTCAAAATGGCCTAAGCAAAGACCCCTATGGTCCGACTGACTCACTGTGATCCCTCCGTAAGAGAACCACACAAAAAGCCATGCATCGGGAACCTACCCTGTCCCAAAAGCAAAACGAATCAGAGCTATTACAGTAACAACCAACTCCAAAAGACTCTAACCACCCATACCCCACACTACTATCATCGAACCTCCCTCGATCAGGCATGAAGTCCGGGTCCTCGTCGAAAGCTTCAGTAATAGTCGTTCCGCTCCGGGTCTTTCCCGCACAACGAATCATCACGAACCGGCTGACAGACGCCTGGCAGCAGGCCGACCGCCCAAACACAAACATACAAACAAAGCCAAGGCGCTAGGGTCAACTTACAGAATACAATAGATATACAATCAACTTGTGATAAAGGGGATATATACATATGTTGTATATTTATACATATAAGTTATGTATTGCCTACTCTAAGGTATATACATAACATGTTCTCGAATCTCCTACACAGTTCAATCATTAATACCTAACGATGTTCATCAACATCAAATCATCATAATCTCAACATATGAAGTTAGGTGATAAGGTTAGTCAAACAATGTATCGTCCTCCCAACACACACGTATCCAACTAAACCAATGTTCCCTGTCGTTGCCCTAGGGTAAACGACGATGAAATCTCACGCTTCCATGAAGTCTCACGCTTCAATGGGGTCTTACGCTTTCACGAAGTCTCACGCTTCAGTGAAATCTCACACATTCACGAAGTCTCACGCTTCAGTGAAGTTTCGCGCCTTCACGAAGTCTCACGCTTCAGTGAAGTTGCACGCCTCCGCAAAGTCTCCCGCTTCAGCGAAGGTGTACGCCTCCGCAAAGTCTCCCGTTTCAGCGAAGGTTCCCGTCTCCACGAGGTCTCCCGCCTCAGTGAAGTTTCTGCTTTCACGAAGTCTCACGCCTCAGTGAAGCTTACTCACTTTCACGAAGTCTCACGCTTCAGTGAAGTTCCATGCTTTCACGAAGTCTCACGCCTCAGTGAAGCTTCCCGTTCTTCGCTATGGATGGACCATTCCCGTTATCCATCCTGGATGAACCATTCCCGTTATTCATCCTTGGTGAACCATTCCCGTTATTCACCATATGATGAACCATTCCCGTTATTCATCATTTATGCAAGGTGAACCATTCCCGTTATTCACCCGATTGATGCAATATGGTTAGCCAAACAACGAATCGCCCTTACCACGAAAGTGTGTAGCTCACAACCCAATCTCAACAAACCCATGAGTTAGTGTCGGTCAATACAACACAACTCGGAGTAAGTGTCGGTCAATACAACACAACTCGATCCACAGAATACACAAGGGTCTAGTGTCGGTCAATACAACACCGCCCAAACAACAAGAGCACTAGGTGTCGGTCAATACAACACGGCTCCACAACACTCCCCAAGAGTACTAAAGTACTCGGTGACTTCAATCATCACCATAGCTCACCTTAGTGGCTTTCCCCAATTCCGATATGTAAGGCCCGAGTTTTTAAGTTCATACTAAGTGAATAAACTTCTTATTCACGATTAGGGTTGATGTAATGTGAAGGGAAACCTGAACGAAAGTTTATCAAATGAAATATATTTATGAAGGAGGAAGTTCAGGAAAAGTTCAAGGATTGCATTATGATCGATAAAAGTTATAGCACGAACGTTTTACGCTTAAACCTAGGTCAGAAACCCTAGTATATAGCTAATTTTCACTTTTAGGCACGATGGCAGTTAATTCCAAAAATCTTCAGAGAAATGTTAGAACTTCTCTTTTTCCATATATCACAATCATTTCGAGGCGAAACTCTAGGATCTACGAACGTCCGATTCCAATCATCGGAAGTTTGCCGAAACCGAATCCCTGGTATTTCAAAACCCTAGAATTTCCCGACTTTGAGGACTTTATCTATTCAGAGCTTCAAATGAATATTCCACACGCGTACACCCATTTCTCTTGATGATTTCAATCTTTCTTCAGAAGGAAGTTTTCCATTCCGACATTCGAGGCAAAAAGCAACTTATCGGGTAAAATAGTTTTACACCGACTTTGCACCGACTTTGCATTAGTTGCCAAAAATACAAGGAGACATCTTCTTAGCTTGGGAATTCCTTTGCCAAAACCTATCTTAGAATTCATGGTGAATGACGCCGGAAAAATCGGATTCGCGGAACTTTCATTTTCCCGCGAATTTCCACCTTCTATATATAGCAAATAAAGGAAGAAAAAACACAATTTTCCTCCATTTTCTCTCCTCTAAACCGCGGCCAAGAACAAGGAAGAAGGAAGAAGAGTTTTTCTTCATCGTTTGCTTGATCGTTGATCCGTTAGTTGCTACTTCAAGGCTTCGAGGTATAGTCGCTAATCCTTACCTCCGATCGCTTTTTCCATAGCTTTTCTGTAGAGTTTTCTGAGTGGATAGTTTATGGGTTTTTGCAAAACTATCCTGAATCTTTCATTTCTGATTCTAAACCTCTTCTATGTATGCCCAAGATCACTTCTGCCGGATTAGATTTTCCGTTATGTCGCCGGAATTCCGCCGGAATCAATTTGAACCTAAAATACCCATTTTATGTAGTTTTTGAGTAAAGTTCCAATCTTTAGGCTGTAAACTATCGCCTTAGCTTAGTGCTAGTAGGATTAGTTTTCATAAACGTCGTTGGTGACGTCCCTGCAAAATTTTATTTTTGGGATTTCAGTTTTGAAAATCCTAAGTTAAAAATCATGACCAAAATACCCCTGCGACAGTTTTTGATCCGATAATTTTTCCGAGTTCAGAATACCCTTAGTTACGGCTTATGAAAGCATAGGAACCAAGTTTGATCGAAGAAAAATCGAACCCTACAATTACCTATAGTGGCCGAGAGCTATTAAGGGGGAGGAAGAAATTTCCTTTTCCGAAAACTTGTCTTTTCGCGCTAGATTATCGTACCTTAGAGTATAGATTACTTCGAGTAACCTTAGTAAGTATCGATAGCTTAGTTTCTGATAGATTCTGATTGATTTTTGTGGTTTTGTTCTAAAGGTGATTTTGAGGAATTTCCTGAGGATCAACACCTTGCTTGTGAAGAAGAGTTTGAAGTTTTTGCTGGAGAACCTTCAGGTGAGGGCTTCTCACTGAATCTCTAGTTAATGCTTAGGGTCGATGTTTCGACATTGTTTACTGTTTATGCACTGGGATTGTGTGTGATTGAAAATGTTTTCTGAGGCTTCGGCTGACAATGTAGATGATTCATCTACTGAATGTTTTTGAAGATTGACTTACATGCTATGTGCTATGTGGGTAATCTAGGATGTGTGGTGCATGCTTTATATGCTAAGTGCTAAGTGTTTATGATGCGATTTATTGATATATGACATGTTGTCGATTGTGATGATTTAAATATGCTTTACACTGAAAATCTGAGATTCTGAATGGTGAGAATAGCGGGCAGGTCATGCCGATTTTATTTTGAGAGTTTTGAGAAAGTTTGATAGGACGAACGAGGTTCGGGCCTTGTATAGGGTTTATGGATCGAGACATTCTCTGGAGTCATTTGGGGATTCGAAGATCCCGAGAACTTATAGGAATTGCGATAAGACTAAAAAGGATATTATTTTGAAAAGAAAATTCATAAGACATTAAACAACCTCTAAATATTTAAGTAAGGGTAATAATCTCGAGGTATAGTCGCTAATCCTTACCTCCGATCGCTTTTTCCATAGCTTTTCTGTAGAGTTTTCTGAGTGGATAGTTTATGGGTTTTTGCAAAACTATCCTGAATCTTTCATTTCTGATTCTAAACCTCTTCTATGTATGCCCAAGATCACTTCTGCCGGATTAGATTTTCCGTTATGTCGCCGGAATTCCGCCGGAATCAATTTGAACCTAAAATACCCATTTTATGTAGTTTTTGAGTAAAGTTCCAATCTTTAGGCTGTAAACTATCGCCTTAGCTTAGTGCTAGTAGGATTAGTTTTCATAAACGTCGTTGGTGACGTCCCTGCAAAATTTTATTTTTGGGATTTCAGTTTTGAAAATCCTAAGTTAAAAATCATGACCAAAATACCCCTGCGACAGTTTTTGATCCGATAATTTTTCCGAGTTCAGAATACCCTTAGTTACGGCTTATGAAAGCATAGGAACCAAGTTTGATCGAAGAAAAATCGAACCCTACAATTACCTATAGTGGCCGAGAGCTATTAAGGGGGAGGAAGAAATTTCCTTTTCCGAAAACTTGTCTTTTCGCGCTAGATTATCGTACCTTAGAGTATAGATTACTTCGAGTAACCTTAGTAAGTATCGATAGCTTAGTTTCTGATAGATTCTGATTGATTTTTGTGGTTTTGTTCTAAAGGTGATTTTGAGGAATTTCCTGAGGATCAACACCTTGCTTGTGAAGAAGAGTTTGAAGTTTTTGCTGGAGAACCTTCAGGTGAGGGCTTCTCACTGAATCTCTAGTTAATGCTTAGGGTCGATGTTTCGACATTGTTTACTGTTTATGCACTGGGATTGTGTGTGATTGAAAATGTTTTCTGAGGCTTCGGCTGACAATGTAGATGATTCATCTACTGAATGTTTTTGAAGATTGACTTACATGCTATGTGCTATGTGGGTAATCTAGGATGTGTGGTGCATGCTTTATATGCTAAGTGCTAAGTGTTTATGATGCGATTTATTGATATATGACATGTTGTCGATTGTGATGATTTAAATATGCTTTACACTGAAAATCTGAGATTCTGAATGGTGAGAATAGCGGGCAGGTCATGCCGATTTTATTTTGAGAGTTTTGAGAAAGTTTGATAGGACGAACGAGGTTCGGGCCTTGTATAGGGTTTATGGATCGAGACATTCTCTGGAGTCATTTGGGGATTCGAAGATCCCGAGAACTTATAGGAATTGCGATAAGACTAAAAAGGATATTATTTTGAAAAGAAAATTCATAAGACATTAAACAACCTCTAAATATTTAAGTAAGGGTAATAATCTCGAGGTATAGTCGCTAATCCTTACCTCCGATCGCTTTTTCCATAGCTTTTCTGTAGAGTTTTCTGAGTGGATAGTTTATGGGTTTTTGCAAAACTATCCTGAATCTTTCATTTCTGATTCTAAACCTCTTCTATGTATGCCCAAGATCACTTCTGCCGGATTAGATTTTCCGTTATGTCGCCGGAATTCCGCCGGAATCAATTTGAACCTAAAATACCCATTTTATGTAGTTTTTGAGTAAAGTTCCAATCTTTAGGCTGTAAACTATCGCCTTAGCTTAGTGCTAGTAGGATTAGTTTTCATAAACGTCGTTGGTGACGTCCCTGCAAAATTTTATTTTTGGGATTTCAGTTTTGAAAATCCTAAGTTAAAAATCATGACCAAAATACCCCTGCGACAGTTTTTGATCCGATAATTTTTCCGAGTTCAGAATACCCTTAGTTACGGCTTATGAAAGCATAGGAACCAAGTTTGATCGAAGAAAAATCGAACCCTACAATTACCTATAGTGGCCGAGAGCTATTAAGGGGGAGGAAGAAATTTCCTTTTCCGAAAACTTGTCTTTTCGCGCTAGATTATCGTACCTTAGAGTATAGATTACTTCGAGTAACCTTAGTAAGTATCGATAGCTTAGTTTCTGATAGATTCTGATTGATTTTTGTGGTTTTGTTCTAAAGGTGATTTTGAGGAATTTCCTGAGGATCAACACCTTGCTTGTGAAGAAGAGTTTGAAGTTTTTGCTGGAGAACCTTCAGGTGAGGGCTTCTCACTGAATCTCTAGTTAATGCTTAGGGTCGATGTTTCGACATTGTTTACTGTTTATGCACTGGGATTGTGTGTGATTGAAAATGTTTTCTGAGGCTTCGGCTGACAATGTAGATGATTCATCTACTGAATGTTTTTGAAGATTGACTTACATGCTATGTGCTATGTGGGTAATCTAGGATGTGTGGTGCATGCTTTATATGCTAAGTGCTAAGTGTTTATGATGCGATTTATTGATATATGACATGTTGTCGATTGTGATGATTTAAATATGCTTTACACTGAAAATCTGAGATTCTGAATGGTGAGAATAGCGGGCAGGTCATGCCGATTTTATTTTGAGAGTTTTGAGAAAGTTTGATAGGACGAACGAGGTTCGGGCCTTGTATAGGGTTTATGGATCGAGACATTCTCTGGAGTCATTTGGGGATTCGAAGATCCCGAGAACTTATAGGAATTGCGATAAGACTAAAAAGGATATTATTTTGAAAAGAAAATTCATAAGACATTAAACAACCTCTAAATATTTAAGTAAGGGTAATAATCTCGAAAGGAGGCTTTGGATGAAAATCATAGTTTGGAAAACGAGAAGTGTCGTTGGATCCAAGTGTTGAGTCTGTTGTTGTTGTGCTGTTGGAGCAGCGTTGGTTGTTGTGCTGTTGGAGCAGCTATGTTGTGGGGCTATCCTGGGGATAAGTCCGGGGAACCGTTAGTTCCCGAGTATGTGATACTCTTGTGCTGTTGGAGCAGCGATGTGTGTTGTGAAGTGTGTCTTTTGTCGCAGAATCGACTTTGCCTTAGGGTAAGATTTTAGAGACTTTAATTTACCTAGAACACGTGGCGACGTGTCGAGTGAGGACGGAGACGTTGTTTGACTAATCATCCTGCATTCATGCAACATTAATGGGGTATTAACACAGGACGTACTCTGGACCTCGTCGGATTCCAAAATGGTCATAAGACCCGGATTTCCGTGATAGAGCGTCTGTAGACGTCTCTTGTAGCAGACCGAAATGGCAGACCTACGGGTTACGGCTGATCTGACTACCGTTGTTGTTGGAGTAAGAGGCACGCGGGCCGAAATGGCACCACCGTGGCTGGTGAAGGGCTGATCCGTTGATGTCCATCCGTTCCGGATTGCATATTGGTTGACTGGGTTAACCTGCATACATATCATGCAACATGCATACTAATTTAGTTGTTGAGTGTGATTGCTATTTGATTATCTTACTTGTAACATGCTAAGTGTTATTATTGCGTTCATGTTATTGTGGAACATGCAACCCTAGGAATGATATCTTTAGCTATAAGCCTAAGTGGCTATCTATTATTTGTACCTATTGGATTTATTATCTACATAGTTCTTTAGAGTTGACCCTCGCGTCTTCTGTGTGTGTTTTGGCGGACAACGCCTTTTGTCAGATGAACATTGCGGATTGGTTCGCAATGGTCCACCCTTCGGGGGGGATTAGGTACGAGATGATCGACCAGGACGACCCCGGGTCGTGGGTGGTTGACCCCGTGAGCCACCGAGCGACGTATTCGGGGCGTATCATGGAGGACCACGTGGATAGTGGAGGACTCTTGAGGTCAGGAGTGTTGAGGCGATGCTCTATCAGCTTCAACTTGCCACCGGGCGTTCACTGTGGACCAGGTCTTGGAGGAGCACCGCCGCCACCGTCATCTTCAGAGGAGGAGGATCCCTCAGAGGAGATTCCAGTGGGAGTGCCTTCGGCAGGGTCTAGTGCACCCTCCGTTGCGATCATTGATGATCAGGGTTCGGGCCCTAAGCCCGTGAGTCCAGCATCGGAGAGCGTTGCAGGAGCGAGGGGAGGACGGATAGGGTTGATAGACTTGGTCGTTCTGGATTCTGATTCAGACGACGATCATGCTAGCACATAGTTTTGAGTGTTGGTATGAGCTCCTCGAGTTAGGATTAGTGTAGGGGTAGAGTTTTAGCTCTGACAGTCTTGCTTCATTTGTTACTTAGGGGACAGGGTAGATCCGCCTATAGCTTTTTGTGTGGTTTCCTTACGGGAATCACAGAGAGTTGGTTGGACTTAGGAGGTCTTATTTTCAGGCCATTGGGTCAGCTGATTCTCAGTTTTGAGGGATGGTGTTGCGGGCACTTCACCCTTTTCATTTGGTTTGTATATATTGCCTACGGGCATTGCACTTTTCTTTCCGTCACTTGAGGTTACTCGTGACGAGGTTGTTACTTACAGCGGGGGCTGTTTATATATTGTATATTAGTTTTATTACTTTTCGCATTTGGGTTTTATTTAATTCAGTCTTGTCTTAGTTATTATCAAAAAAAAAATATTCACGTTTTTCCGCATTAAGTTTACTTTTGGTTACTAAAGTGACGCCACCGAAATCGGGGTGTTACACGATAACTCTCCAAACCCACAACAAAGGTCGACTTTTCCCCGTCTTTCGTAAATGTTTTCCCCTTGAGTTCTCCTATAACTATTCATTTAGTAAAAACGTTTCGAATTGAATTAGTCAGGTTATGAGTTTATTTCTCAAAGTCTAAGTCTCCCAAAGTCTCTAGTTTACAAAATTCTATTCATTCTAGGATTTCCGAAAACCAACCACCCAAAAGAAGTTTCCCGGGGAAAGTCTAAGTAAACCAACGAATCCCAACAAATGGCTAAGTCCCAAACCCCTCGTTTGAACTTGCCTAGGGTTGTTCATCCAACCCGAAACATCAAAGATCACAAGATCAATGAATCTCCACTCCGAAGTCGTGTCAAAACGCACAATCCAACAAAGCACAACATCACAACATCAGTTCATCAACACAATCAACATCAAAGTAAAGCATAAGTCGAATTGATCGACGCCTATCATGCATTCATAGCTAATATATAGTAAGTTGCCCTAACCTCGAGCTGTTCCAGCTTCGCAAACAAAGTTCTCCTCAAACAATTGCTCTGAGTCTTCCAAAGTTCCCTCAACTGAACCTTGGAGAAAAACAAAGCAGAACCCAAACAAAATCGATTAGTTCGATCGCAAAACAATACATAAACGATAGACAAAGCATTAAAGCTTCAGAATAGGACAATCAGGTACGAAAAGACAAGTTTTCGAAAACGAAACACTCCCCCCCCCCCCTTAGGAAATAGCCCACGACCATAAGGAGAAAAGAGCTTCGGCTCTTTTTCTTCGATCAAATCAATTCACAAGGTAGTTTTAGGATAAAACTAAGGCAAAGAAACTGTCAGAACAATTTTCGGACAATCGGGTCGAAATACGACTACGCAGGGGCATTTTGGTCCAAAATAAGGGCTCAAAACTTCAAAGTTATCAGTTCTGAAAACAAATTTGACAGCAACGATCCTCATGACATCCGTGACAACAAATCCTAAAGGCACGAAGTCAAATTATGACTTTTCGACAATAAAGTTTCGAAATGTGAGACAAAAAGGTTTTGAAACAGTTTTTCAGATCCTGGACAACTGAATCGCAATCAGAGTTTACAGACAGAGGTTTTAGACTCAGGGGAACGTAAGGAACATAACCCTAGCGAGAAATCAGAGAAATCAGACAATTTTAGAAAAAGCTCAAAACTTAGAGCACAGAAACGACTTCAGAAACGCAACAGAAACAACAATCAGAGGTAGGAATCGTGTTAGTTACCTTGATACCTAGAAGTAGGGACGAACTGCACGAAGATTGGTCAAGTTTTCGCGAAAATCTCCTCCCCCCTTGCTCTCCACGAATTTGGGCCACTAATGGAGGAAAATGAAAGATATTTTGCTTTTTCGCCTATTTATAGGCGGGCGAAATCCCGGGAAAATGAAAATTTCGCGATTCCGATTTTTGCAGCACGTTCACCAAGGAATTCTAAGAGAGATTCTGGCGTCAGAAATCCAGAACTCAAAACAAATATCTATGATATGGGAAAAACGATATCGAAAATCTCAAAAGCGGTGTAAGTTAAATCTGTCCCGAAAAACTACTTTTTGCTGTGATCGCCGGACGACAAAACTTCCTTCTGAAGAAAGATTGGAAACGTCGAAAAAAATCTGGCAGCGCGGACGGAATCTTCGTTAGAAGTCCCGAATAGAAAAAGTCTTCATCCATTGCTCGAAAATAGGGTTTCGAAGCAAAGAAATTAGCGTCGGCGGACATCCGAAAAGTGAAACCTATCGTGCGTACAGTCCAGAGTTCCGAAATGAAACGCTGGTCGATGGAAAAATAAAGAGAATCTTTAAATTTTCCGAGAGTTCGAAATCTCACTCAAAACGTTGCTTTAAGAGCGAAATAGCCTATTCTGGACACGCTCGCCATAAGGCAGGTGTGCAGACGACTCGTACTAACTCCGAAAACAACTACGCAACATTCCTCAAGCAATTCCTGAACTTTCTTCTTCATTAATCTTTCTCAAATGTCAAACTCCTGTCACGCTTACACTGATTCTACGTGTGAGTCGGAAACTTAACATGTTCTGAAAATCCAGGTCTTACATGATTGCTTCAGGGTTGTCTGCCTGGGTCCACAAGGGAAAGTCGTTCAGAGGGACTCTTCTTTTTCTGATTTCAGAAGATGTGTCTTCATGGGCAGGAGCAATCTTCTTTTTGACTAGACCCATCTTCTTCAGAGAATTTGCAGTGAAGACATCACTGACAATGGTGGTCAAATCCTCTACGCATCCAGCATTGACCAGATCTTGAATAAGGCCACTCTCAATGAAGAGATCAGACAGCAATCTCCCAAAAGGGATATACTTGATTGCGGACTTGATGGAGGCAATTGTCCTTGACTTCCGGATACATTCCTTCAGGTAAGAGAACAAGAAGAAGGGAAGGCAGAGTTTCCTCTTGTCTTGGATGAAGACAAGCATTGCCTTCTGGCAGAAGTTAATGTAATCTGGGGAACTGCCCTTTGGCCTCTGGTTGATGCAGTTCAGCAGAATCTTGTGCCAGATTCTGAGCTTGGGATGAAGATCCATCACTTTGTAATTTGTCTTGCCCGGTTTGTAATTGGTGTACAGGGCCTTGTTGGTCTCATCCTTCGTTTGGGGTTTCAGCTTCGATTCAGTGAATTGGAATCGATACCCAAGAGCAGTTTCTGGACCCAGCAGATTCACGAAGGACTTCTCAGTAATGATGATTCTCCTACCAGCAATGTGGGAGACCACCTGAGTGTCGTCGCAGTCAGCGTGCTTCCAGAACTCTTTAATCAATTTGTCATACACCGGTCCTCGAAGCCTGTTGAAGTAATTTTCCCAGCCTTGAGCTTGGACTTCAGGACGAAGATCATACCCATTTGTAGCAAGATTGTCGAGGTCAAATCTCCATTCTGCCAGTACTTGAAGTTCCTCAGGAGCATATACACAGTGAACGGCACAGCCCCGTTCTGCAATCGGAATAATCTGCTCTTGAGCTTGATCTTGAACAGGAGCTTCAGGATCCAATTGGCCTGTAGCTTGACCAACTACCATATGAGGGAACTGGGTTGCATCTGCAGTAGCTCTTCTGGTTTGTCTCACCATTGTTGGAGCGGTTGAAGGTTTTGGGTAGAAGATGAAGGTTGAAAATGAATAGAGAGCGAGAGAGAAATCGAGGGTAAGCGGTTTTGAAAATACGAGAGAGAGAGAGAGTAAAAACCGAAAGTGTAGGAGATCGTGTGTGTATAGTGGGTTTTATCAAATAACCGTTGTTGATTCAAAAAGCATTTTAAGATCAACGGTTAAAAATTAAAGACATGATAGTAACAGTAAATACACGTATCACACACTGGAGAGAAGCACATCTACACGCATCATGACAGACTGTCACACGGGCACAAGGAACTATGCATCAGAGATACTGACACACGTGTTACTGTCTCAGCTTCAGAGTCATCACCAATGGGTGCACACATTCTGATTGAGTTACCTTCTGGACTAGACATCTTCTGATCAAGAAGTATTCATAGTCAGAGGTTCTGATCCATCTTCACTCTGGACAAAAGTCCATATTCAGATTTTTCAGAATAAAATTAAATCTATCCTCTGCTAAGGGCTTTGTAAAGATATCTGCCCATTGATGGTCAGTATCAACAAACTTCAGAAGAAGTACGCCCTTCTGTACATAATCTCTAATAAAGTGATACTTTACCTCAATATTCTTTGCCCTTGAATGTAGGATAGGATTCTTACTCAATGAGATTGCAGCAGTGTTATCACAATAGATTGGGATATTGCTCTCAAGGATCTGATAATCCTCCAGCTGATGTTTCATCCAGAGCATCTGAGTGCTGCATATTGCTGCTGAGATATATTCTGCCTCTGCAGTGGATAGTGCAATGGTTGATTGTCTCTTGCTTGCCCATGAGACTAAATTGCTTCCCAGAAATTGACAATTTCCAGAAGTGCTTTTTCTCTCTGTTCTATCTCCAGCATAATCAGCATCACAATAACCTGAAAGCTTATACTCTGATGTTTTCTTATACATCAAGCCAAGGTTAGTGGTGCCTTTCAGATACCTTAGGATCCTCTTAATAGCAGTTAAGTGGGTTTCCCTTGGATCTGATTGGAAACGAGCACATAAATGAACACTAAATAATATATCTGGCCTAGATGCAGTTAAGTATAGAAGAGAACCTATCATGCCACGATAGAGCTTCTGACATACTTTACCACTTTCATCTTCTTTCTCCAGAATGCATGTTGGATGCATTGGAGTCTTGGCCACTGTAGATTCCAGCATATTGAACTTCTTCAGAAGTTCTTTAGTGTACTTGCTCTGATGGATATATGTTCCTTCTGGTGTTTGATCAACTTGTATTCCCAGAAAGTACTTGAGTTCTCCCATCATACTCATCTCAAATTCAGCCTGCATCATCTTAGAAAATTCTTTGCATAGAGATTGATTAGCAGAACCAAATATAATATCATCAACATAGATTTGCACAATTAAGATATCATCTTTGTAAGTTTTGCAAAAGAGAGTTGTATCTACTTTACCCCTTACAAACTCATTCTCTAGGAGGAATGAGCTGAGTCTCTCATACCATGCTTTGAGTCTCTCATACCATGCTCTGGGAGCTTGCTTCAATTTGAACACATGGTCTGGTTTCTTTTCATCTTCAAAACCTGGGGGTTGATGAACGTAGACTTCCTCTGAAATATAACCATTTAGGAAGGCACTCTTCACATCCATCTGATGAAGAACTATGTTATGATTCACTGAGAAGGAGATCAACAGTCTGATTGCTTCTAGTCTTGCTACTGGAGCAAATGTTTCTGTGTAGTCTATTCCTTCCTGCTGGCTGTAGCCTTGAGCAACTAGCCTCGCCTTGTTTCTGACTACATCTCCTTTCTCATTCAACTTTTTTCTGAACACCCATTTTGTTCCAATTACATGGACACTCTCAGGCTTCTTCACTAAGCTCCAAACATCGTTCTTGGAGAATTGATTCAATTCTTCTTCCATGGCCAGAATCCAATCCTTGTCCTGAAGAGCTTCATCTATGGACTTGGGTTCAATTAAGGACACCAATCCTTTCAGACTAAGCAAGGTCTCTTCAGAGGGTCTGAAGGCTGATCTGGTTCTGACTGGTTCGTCTTTGTTGCCCAGAATCAATTCCTTAGGATGAGCTGCAGTGATTCTGCTCTTCTTCAGAGTTTGTGAATCAGAGGGACCAGCTTCTTCTTCTGGTTCATCTTCCTCTGGCTCAGCTTCCTCTGGAACTTTGCCTTTGTCAGAAACATTTATGCTCATATCTGCAAACTTCTCAACTAGCTTTGACTGGTCAGAGTCAAGCTTATCGTCAAATCTAACATGGATAGACTCTTCAATAGCCTTAGCATCAGTATTATAAAATCTAAAACCTTTAGATCTTTCAGAATAACCAAGTAATAGACATTTAGAAGACTTAGCATCAAATTTATGCAATCTATCCTTAGTATCAAGAACATAGCAAACACAACCAAAAGGATGAAAATAAGAAATGTTGGGTTTTATGTTCTTCCACAATTCAAAGGGAGTCTTATTCAGAATTGGTCTCACGGAGATTCTGTTCTGAATATAACATGCTGTATTTACTGCCTCTGCCCAAAAGTGCTTAGCCATGCCAGTTTCTTGGAGCATGGTTCTAGCCATCTCCTGAAGAGTTCTATTCTTCCTCTCAACAACACCATTTTGTTGAGGAGTTCTGGGACAAGAGAAATCATGTGCAATTGGGCTATGAAGGTAGAGAACACAGCATGAGACTCATCCTTGCGGGTTAGAAACTTTACCCATGTCCAGCGGCTATAGTCATCAACGATGACCATCCCATATCTCTTGCCACCTATAGACTCAGCTTTCACTGGTCCAAAAAGGTCGATATGCAGAAGTTCCAACGGCCTTGAGGTTGAGACAACATTCTTTGCCTTGAAAGGGACTTTAGTGAATTTGCCTTTCTGACATGCTTCACAAAGAGCGTCTGAAGCGAACTTCAGATTGGGTAAGCCCCTGACAAGGTTTAGCTTGCTCAGCTGAGAAATCTTTCTCATACTGGCATGCCCTAACCGTCTATGCCATACCAACTGCTCTTCATTAACAGAAAGAAGGCACTTCACATTCTGAGCCTCCAACTCAGATAATCTGATCTTATAAATGTTGTTCTTCCTCTTGCTGTTAAACAGAACAGAGCCATCGATCTGACTTACAGCCCGGCAGGACTTTTGATGAATATAACATCATAACCCTTGTCAGCTAATTGACTTATAGACAATAAGTTATGAGTTAAGCCGTCTACCAATAACACATTATCAATGCATGGACTACTATCTACACAAATAGTACCAGTACCAACAATTTTACCCTTTTCATTTCCTCCAAAGCCAACTTCGCCTCCAGGCTTAAGTTTTAGCTCTTGGAACATACGCCTTTCTCCCGTCATGTGACGCGAGCATCCACTGTCCAGATACCATGATTGGTGTTTCAATGGAGCTATCAAGGATATCTGCAACATAGATAATCTTATCCTTAGGTACCCATTTTCTGGGTCCTCTCTTGTTAGTTACCCCAGAGGTTCTGATCACCTTGGGTTTCTCAACATGATAATGTAAAGGAATTTTTGCATGATATTTAGACATAGAGAAAGATCCCTTTTTGAGAGGGGGTTTAGCAACTTCAGCAGGTAAAGGATCAGGCAATATGGTACCAGAGGGAACAAAGCATTCATACAAAGATTTAGCTTTAGACACAGAGGGCTCATTTCTAATTGGTTTAGAATAGCCAATGCCATGCATTCCATTTCTGCTTACGCCATAGATCATTGAAGCCATTAAGCTTCTATCTACGCTTTTAGCCAGGAATCTTTGAAAAGACTTTTCATACTTAGATTCGTTTCTACAATCAGAGGCATCACAAGCAACTATTTCTTCTAACTTAGCGATCTGGTTCTTAAGCACAGAGTTAGAATTGATCAAAGCATGATTATCATTTTTCAAATCAGAAATAATTTTCTCATGTTCAGAAGGAGTCTTAGAAACAACAGATAAGTTCTTTTTCAACTTCTTATGCTTAGATAATAAAGAGTTATACTTATCCATGATGTCAGACAAAGCATGTTTCAGTTCAGAGGTTGAGAAAGAAGCGAATACCTCATTTTCATCGTCTGAGTTAGGATCTCCTTCTGATTCTGAGTCAGAGTCAACAGCTTCCTTTGACTCTGCTTCTTTGTCTTTGACAATAGCCATAAGTCCTTGGACTTCACCATCAGAGTCAACATCCTCTGACTCTGATTCATCAAAGGTCACCATCATACTGTAAGACCCAAGTTTTAAGCTTAGAATAAGTGGAAGAGATTTCCATTTACGATTAGGTTTGACATATCGTGAAGGGAAAACCTAAACAAGAGTTTATCGAATGGAATAAATTTATGAAGGAGAAAGTTCAGGAAAAGTCAAAGGATTGTATCGAAGTCGATTTAAGTTATAGCACGACTAATATTCGTTTTAAAACCTAGGACAAGAACCTTAGGAAATCAAACTGTGTTCCACCCTTGGAACACTGTAGGAATTTAGTCCAAAAATCTTCAGAGAAATGTTAGAACTTCTTTTTTTCCATATATCACAATCGTTTCGAGGCGAAACCCTAGAATCTACGAACGTCCGATTTCAATCATCGGAAGTTTGCCGAAACTGAAACCCTGGTATTTCAAAACCCTAGAATCAACCGACGATGAAGACTTTTTCTATTCGGAGCTTCAAATGAAGATTCCACACGCGTACACCCATTTCTCTTGATGATTTCAATCTTTCTTCAGAAGGAAGTTTTCTATTCCGACATTCGATGCAAAAAGTAACTTATCGGGTAAAATAGTTTTACACCGACTTTGCATTAGTCGCCTAAAATACAAGGAGACCTCATTTTAGTTTTGGAATTCTTTCGCCAAAACCTATCTTAGAATTCACGGAGAATGAAGCCGGAAAAATCAGAATCGCGAAACTTTCATTTTCCCGCGTTTTGCCAACCTCAATATATAGCATTAAAAACAAGCCTCGAAAACCAAAAATCATACCGATATTTCTTTGAAGAATTAGAAGATTCAGCGGGGAGAATATCGTGTCTAGAATACCTTGGAATCAGTAGGAAGAATCGGAAATCACTCTCATATTTTTATCTTAACTCTATGAGCTAAATCCTCCGATATCTAAACAAATCTGTACCGGTTTACAAAATATCTTCTCAAAAATATCTTCACAAAATATCTTCTCAAAATATCTTTGATAAATATCTATCCATCCTTATCCAATCTTTACAAAATATCTTCCATTTCATTCCCTATATATATATGTTGAAGCTTGAAACAAAAACCTCACAAAACACAAAAACTCACCCATTTTCTCTCTTGAAGCCGCGAGTTTGCTAGGAGGAGGAGGAGAAGAGATTTTGTTCATTTCTTGCTGGATCGTCGATTAAACAGTTGCTACTTCAAGGTTTCGAGGTATAGTCGCTTTTCCTTACCTCTGATCGTCTTTTTCCATAGCTTTTCTCTATGTCCTTCTGTGCTCATAGTTTTGAGGTTTTTGCAAAACTATCTTGAATACTTTATTTTTGATTCTAAACATCTTCCTTACGTGCCCAAGAGCACTTCTGTCGGATTAGTTTTTCCGTTATGTCGCCGGAACTCCGCCGGAATCAATTTCTGCTTAAAATACCCATTTTTAAGCAAAGTCTCAACCTTTGGGCTGAAAACTATCGCCTTAGCTTAGTTCTAGTAGGATTAGTCGTCATAATCGTCGTTAGTATCAACCCCATCTAATTTGTTTTTCGAAACTCTGATTTTGAAATTCTGAGCTGAAAATAATGACCAAAATACCCCTGCGACAGTTTTCGATTCGATATTTTTTCTGAGAGTTTCCTTGGCCTAGATATCGCCTAAGAATACCTAGGAATCGATTTAGATCGAAGAAAAAGTTCGGAAACCCTATTTTACATAGTGGCCGAAACCTATTGCTTAGAGTACCGTGTCCAAAAATAATTTTTGGGTCTCTATACCTGAGCCATTGCGTAGCTCTTCCGATTGTCGAAATTTTGGCGCTGGTTTCGTGTCATTCCGACTTCTGTAGCTCGAGTTATGCTCGTTTTAGCGAACGAGGTTATGTCGTCTATTCATGCTTAAAAATTGTACTCTGAAGCTTCTTAAGCTTTGTCTAAACGCTAGTTAGTGTTATATTGACCGAATTGACTTGTTTTGATTGACCTTCGCTTCGTTTGCTCGAAGATTCGTTTGGAGGAACACTTGGAGCAGGAAAAGAGGATTGTGAAGGAGCCTTGCTTGAACACACTGGACGAGTTCGAGGTTAGGGAAACTTACTTGCTAGCTAATGCTTTGCAGGCGTCGATAAATTCGACTTGAATTATTGTTTATGCATATGAATTGTCTGGATTGAAAATGTTTTCTGAAGGCTTCGGCCGACATGGGAGATTAGGATTTATCGCATTGATATGTTGATAATTGACTCGCATGCTTAATTGTTAAATGGTTAACTATAGGCTATGTGATTATTTGTTCACATGATATTTGGATTATATTGATTATAATGTGTCTTTCTATTACGCACTTGAATTGCTAACTATATTGAATATACCGTGCAATTGTGCGAATGAGTGAGGAACGTCAAGATAGTGGATAACGGGTAGTTATGCCAGACTCCTGACGAGTTTTTAGATAAAGTTTGATGGGACGGACCGAGGTTCGTACCCTATTATTGTTTTATGGATCGAGACCTTCTCAAAGGAAAATTGAGTTTGAAAATGATATTGGAAAAACCCCATTTGAATTCACGTAAGAACTTGGGTTGTTCTGTCTAAGGCAAGAAGGGCTTTTAATGAGGCATTGTGCCCGGCCAGCTTACCTGGGAACTTCTCGGGCCATTACTTGGGTGATGATGGACCTTTTGTTTTGAGACCTTCTCCAGGGAATCATTGGAATTATGGGATCTTTGAAACTAATAGGATTAGAGACAAAACTTAAACAATTTCATAATGAACCTCCATAATGTATTAAACAACCTCAAAACCCTTGATATAATGATAAAAGACTCAGACGAAAGTTTAGGGCTTGAACATTAAGTTTTGAAAATGAGAAGTGTCGTCGGATCCAGGTTTCTGGGGAAACCATTGTGCGTTGGCACTTTGCTCGATGAGCAAGTTTTATTGGTTGGCCAATCCAAGGGATAAGCCGGGGAACTAGTCAGTTCTGAGTATGTTGATACTCTTTTGCTCGTTGAGCAGTTTGTTTGGTCATCGAGATGGTGAGCCATGGTAAGTTGAAAGGTCACTGAGTGCGAGCTGCATTCTTTTGCTCGTTGAGCAGTTTGGTTGGCCATCGAGACGGTGAGCCCAAGTGACTAGGAAAGTTACCAAATTCGATTAGCACTTCTTTGTTTACCTTAGGGTATTGTAGAGACAATGTACTTTAGCTAGACTCGCGTACCTTGGTGAGGACGATTCGTGGTTTGGCTAACCATATTGCATTCATGCATACATTTCTTGGAAAGTGTGCTGCTTTCCGAAGGACGATCTCAGATCGGACTTCATCGGAGCGAGATGCTTCACAGGAGCGTGCAGCTTCATAGGAGCGAGATGCTTCACAGGAGTGTGCTGCTTCACAGGAGCGTGCAGCTTCATAGGAGCGAGATGCTTCACAGGAGTGTGCTGCTTCACAGGAGCGAGATGCTTCATAAAAGTGAGATGCTTTATAGGAGCGAGATGCTTCATAAAAGCGAGACGCTTTAGCGGAGCGAGATGCTTCGGGTCATCGTGAGGGTGACATTTTATCCGGATCATATTTTGAGCATGACATTGCATTGGCATACCATGCATTTAACTATATTCGTTGATATATTGCTTATCGAGTTTTCAAGATATAACTTATTGAACTGTTGAGATATTGAATATTGAATTTAGAAATCTGATAACATGTTATGTATATACCTTAGGGTAGACGATACAGAACTTATATGGATATATACAACCTATATATCTATACCCCTTTATTCATCACATGTTGCTTGTATTATCTATTATATTCTGTGAGTTGACCCTAGCGCCTTGGCTTTGTGTGTATGGTTGTGTTTGGGCGGTCGGCCTGCTACCAGACGTCCAACAGCTGATTCAAGATGGATCGTCGTTCGGGGAGGATCCGGAGCGCAATGACTATTACTGAGCCTTTGACGTGGACCCGGACTTCATGCATGATCGGATGAGGGTCGATGTTAGGAGTGTATTATATGGGGGGATTGTTTTCATAGCTCTGATTGTCATTTCCCGTTTTGGGGCTGACTTATCTCCTTGAAAACTGTATTCATAAAACTCATGGCTCTGACCATGGGATGCACTTATTCGCCTGCGGACACTATCCCCAATTACTTTATGTTTATTATCTTTGGGTTGAGTCTTCATTATGTTAAGTCTTCTATTTGAAAAGAAAACCAAAAAAAAATATTTACGCATTTTCCGCACTATTGATTTAAAGTCACTAAAGTGGCACCACCGAAATCGGGGTGTTACATTGTGGTATCAGAGCTTGTCGAGTCTTTCGGGAGTCTTTGGGGAATAGGTCTTCTGTGCTAGGTTGTGTGACTCTGCAAAGAGTGAAAATTGATTGTCTGCAAGCGATTTTTCGCTTAGAATTGATTGAAGTTATTGCTTAACCATATTGTATAGCATGTTAGATGTTATCTTATGATGAGTACTAACTGTTTGATTGACTTAACAGAACCTAGATGTTATCCTAGGAATGGATTAGTTGTTCCACCATCATTGTCTTTTGGACTGCAACCGAATAAGAGATTTAGTGGTGTTAGCATTTACGATTGTGGTTAAATCTCGGAAGGTTGAAGATGATATGTCTGTTGAGACGCCGTCTGTCAATATTGGGACTAGAAGAGTGAAACAATCGAAGGGGAAGCAGAGTGCTTTAGTAAAAGTTATTTGGAACGAAGACACGGACGGTGCTATATGAGAATTAGAGGAAAAGATCAAGGAATAATATCCGGAGCTTTTACTGAACCCTAAGTTTCGAGGACGAAACTTTCTTTTTGGAGGGTAGTAATGTAAGACCCAAGTTTTAAGCTTAGAATAAGTGGAAGAGATTTCCATTTACGATTAGGTTTGACGTATCGTGAAGGGAAAACCTAAACAAGAGTTTATCGAATGGAATAAATTTATGAAGGAGAAAGTTCAGGAAAAGTCAAAGGATTGTATCGAAGTCGATTTAAGTTATAGCACGACTAATATTCGTTTTAAAACCTAGGACAAGAACCTTAGGAAATCAAACTGTGTTCCACCCTTGGAACACTGTAGGAATTTAGTCCAAAAATCTTCAGAGAAATGTTAGAACTTCTTTTTTTCCATATATCACAATCGTTTCGAGGCGAAACCCTAGAATCTACGAACGTCCGATTCCAATCATCGGAAGTTTGCCGAAACTGAAACCCTGGTATTTCAAAACCCTAGAATCAACCGACGATGAAGACTTTTTCTATTCGGAGCTTCAAATGAAGATTCCACACGCGTACACCCATTTCTCTTGATGATTTCAATCTTTCTTCAGAAGGAAGTTTTCTATTCCGACATTCGATGCAAAAAGTAACTTATCGGGTAAAATAGTTTTACACCGACTTTGCATTAGTCGCCTAAAATACAAGGAGACCTCATTTTAGTTTTGGAATTCTTTCGCCAAAACCTATCTTAGAATTCACGGAGAATGAAGCCGGAAAAAATCAGAATCGCGAAACTTTCATTTTCCCGCGTTTTGCCAACCTCAATATATAGCATTAAAAACAAGCCTCGAAAACCAAAAATCATACCGATATTTCTTTGAAGAATTAGAAGATTCAGCGGGGAGAATATCGTGTCTAGAATACCTTGGAATCAGTAGGAAGAATCGGAAATCACTCTCATATTTTTATCTTAACTCTATGAGCTAAATCCTCCGATATCTAAACAAATCTGTACCGGTTTACAAAATATCTTCTCAAAAATATCTTCACAAAATATCTTCTCAAAATATCTTTGATAAATATCTATCCATCCTTATCCAATCTTTACAAAATATCTTCCATTTCATTCCCTATATATATATGTTGAAGCTTGAAACAAAAACCTCACAAAACACAAAAACTCACCCATTTTCTCTCTTGAAGCCGCGAGTTTGCTAGGAGGAGGAGGAGAAGAGATTTTGTTCATTTCTTGCTGGATCGTCGATTAAACAGTTGCTACTTCAAGGTTTCGAGGTATAGTCGCTTTTCCTTACCTCTGATCGTCTTTTTCCATAGCTTTTCTCTATGTCCTTCTGTGCTCATAGTTTTGAGGTTTTTGCAAAACTATCTTGAATACTTCATTTTTGATTCTAAACATCTTCCTTACGTGCCCAAGAGCACTTCTGTCGGATTAGTTTTTCCGTTATGTCGCCGGAACTCCGCCGGAATCAATTTCTGCTTAAAATACCCATTTTTAAGCAAAGTCTCAACCTTTGGGCTGAAAACTATCGCCTTAGCTTAGTTCTAGTAGGATTAGTCGTCATAATCGTCGTTAGTATCAACCCCATCTAATTTGTTTTTCGAAACTCTGATTTTGAAATTCTGAGCTGAAAATAATGACCAAAATACCCCTGCGACAGTTTTCGATTCGATATTTTTTCTGAGAGTTTCCTTGGCCTAGATATCGCCTAAGAATACCTAGGAATCGATTTAGATCGAAGAAAAAGTTCGGAAACCCTATTTTACATAGTGGCCGAAACCTATTGCTTAGAGTACCGTGTCCAAAAATAATTTTTGGGTCTCTATACCTGAGCCATTGCGTAGCTCTTCCGATTGTCGAAATTTTGGCGCTGGTTTCGTGTCATTCCGACTTCTGTAGCTCGAGTTATGCTCGTTTTAGCGAACGAGGTTATGTCGTCTATTCATGCTTAAAAATTGTACTCTGAAGCTTCTTAAGCTTTGTCTAAACGCTAGTTAGTGTTATATTGACCGAATTGACTTGTTTTGATTGACCTTCGCTTCGTTTGCTCGAAGATTCGTTTGGAGGAACACTTGGAGCAGGAAAAGAGGATTGTGAAGGAGCCTTGCTTGAACACACTGGACGAGTTCGAGGTTAGGGAAACTTACTTGCTAGCTAATGCTTTGCAGGCGTCGATAAATTCGACTTGAATTATTGTTTATGCATATGAATTGTCTGGATTGAAAATGTTTTCTGAAGGCTTCGGCCGACATGGGAGATTAGGATTTATCGCATTGATATGTTGATAATTGACTCGCATGCTTAATTGTTAAATGGTTAACTATAGGCTATGTGATTATTTGTTCACATGATATTTGGATTATATTGATTATAATGTGTCTTTCTATTACGCACTTGAATTGCTAACTATATTGAATATACCGTGCAATTGTGCGAATGAGTGAGGAACGTCAAGATAGTGGATAACGGGTAGTTATGCCAGACTCCTGACGAGTTTTTAGATAAAGTTTGATGGGACGGACCGAGGTTCGTACCCTATTATTGTTTTATGGATCGAGACCTTCTCAAAGGAAAATTGAGTTTGAAAATGATATTGGAAAAACCCCATTTGAATTCACGTAAGAACTTGGGTTGTTCTGTCTAAGGCAAGAAGGGCTTTTAATGAGGCATTGTGCCCGGCCAGCTTACCTGGGAACTTCTCGGGCCATTACTTGGGTGATGATGGACCTTTTGTTTTGAGACCTTCTCCAGGGAATCATTGGAATTATGGGATCTTTGAAACTAATAGGATTAGAGACAAAACTTAAACAATTTCATAATGAACCTCCATAATGTATTAAACAACCTCAAAACCCTTGATATAATGATAAAAGACTCAGACGAAAGTTTAGGGCTTGAACATTAAGTTTTGAAAATGAGAAGTGTCGTCGGATCCAGGTTTCTGGGGAAACCATTGTGCGTTGGCACTTTGCTCGATGAGCAAGTTTTATTGGTTGGCCAATCCAAGGGATAAGCCGGGGAACTAGTCAGTTCTGAGTATGTTGATACTCTTTTGCTCGTTGAGCAGTTTGTTTGGTCATCGAGATGGTGAGCCATGGTAAGTTGAAAGGTCACTGAGTGCGAGCTGCATTCTTTTGCTCGTTGAGCAGTTTGGTTGGCCATCGAGACGGTGAGCCCAAGTGACTAGGAAAGTTACCAAATTCGATTAGCACTTCTTTGTTTACCTTAGGGTATTGTAGAGACAATGTACTTTAGCTAGACTCGCGTACCTTGGTGAGGACGATTCGTGGTTTGGCTAACCATATTGCATTCATGCGTACATTTCTTGGAAAGTGTGCTGCTTTCCGAAGGACGATCTCAGATCGGACTTCATCGGAGCGAGATGCTTCACAGGAGCGTGCAGCTTCATAGGAGCGAGATGCTTCACAGGAGTGTGCTGCATCACAGGAGCGTGCAGCTTCATAGGAGCGAGATGCTTCACAGGAGTGTGCTGCTTCACAGGAGCGAGATGCTTCATAAAAGCGAGATGCTTTATAGGAGCGAGATGCTTCATAAAAGCGAGACGCTTTAGCGGAGCGAGATGCTTCGGGTCATCGTGAGGGTGACATTTTATCCGGATCATATTTTGAGCATGACATTGCATTGGCATTCCATGCATTTAACTATATTCGTTGATATATTGCTTATCGAGTTTTCAAGATATAACTTATTGAACTGTTGAGATATTGAATATTGAATTTAGAAATCTGATAACATGTTATGTATATACCTTAGGGTAGACGATACAGAACTTATATGGATATATACAACCTATATATCTATACCCCTTTATTCATCACATGTTGCTTGTATTATCTATTATATTCTGTGAGTTGACCCTAGCGCCTTGGCTTTGTGTGTATGGTTGTGTTTGGGCGGTCGGCCTGCTACCAGACGTCCAACAGCTGATTCAAGATGGATCGTCGTTCGGGGAGGATCCGGAGCGCAATGACTATTACTGAGCCTTTGACGTGGACCCGGACTTCATGCATGATCGGATGAGGGTCGATGTTAGGAGTGTATTATATGGGGGGATTGTTTTCACAGCTCTAATTGTCATTTCCCGTTTTGGGGCTGACTTATCTCCTTGAAAACTGTATTCATAAAACTCATGGCTCTGACCATGGGATGCACTTATTCGCCTGCGGACACTATCCCCAATTACTTTATGTTTATTATCTTTGGGTTGAGTCTTCATTATGTTAAGTCTTCTATTTGAAAAGAAAACCAAAAAAAAATATTTACGCATTTTCCGCACTATTGATTTAAAGTCACTAAAGTGGCACCACCGAAATCGGGGTGTTACACATACTCTTCTTCGTCTTGAAGTGCTTCTTTGGCTTCTTGTCCTTCTTCAACTTTGGACAATCACTTTTGTAGTGCCCTGATTCTTTGCACTCAAAACATGTGACTTCCTTGATTGATGACTTCTTCTGGCCTGAGGACTCGTACTTTCCTTTTGCATTTCCAGAGCCTTTGTACTTGCTCTGCCTGTGCTTCCAGATGCGGTTGAGTCTCTTGGAGATCAGAGCCAGCTCATCTTCATCAGAATCTTCTGATGCTTCTTCAGATTCTTCTGCTTCAGCTTGGAGAGCTTTTGACTTTTCAGCTTTAGCCTTCTCAGATTTGGATTTCAAGGCTATAGACTTTTTCCTCAGATCTTGCATCTCAGAACGCTTCAGCTCATGGCATTTCAAAATGCTGATGAGTTCTTCTAAACTCATATTCTCGACATCTCTTGTGAGCTCAATTGATGTCACTAGAGGCATCCAGCTTTCAGGAAGACACCTGATGACCCTTATGACATGATCTTTTGTTGTGTAGCTCTTGTTGAGAGGTCGTATGCCAGCTACAAGCAACTGAAATCTGGAGAACATTTCTTCAATGGACTCATTTGGCTCCATGATGAAGGATTCATATTTTTGGATCAAAGACAATGCCTTTGATTCTTTGACTTTCTTGTTTCCTTCATGAGACATCTTCAGAGATTCAAAGATGCCTTTTGCAAACTCACGATCTGTAATCTTCTGGTACTCTTCATAAGAAATAGCACTTAGAAGAATTGCTCTTGCTTTGTGATGTTGTGAGTACAGCTTCTTTTGATCTGCAGTCATCTCTGACCTTGGGATCTTCTTGCCATCTGCATCAACTGGACGCTCGTAGCCATCCACAATAATATCCCAGAGATCTGCATCAAAACCCAGAAAGAAACTTTCGAGTCTATCTTTCCAATACTCGAACCTTTGACCGTCGAACATAGGAGGCTTTGCGTTGTATCCATCTTTCTGTGTTTCACTGGTGGTAGCCATTGTTTTTCACACCGGCCCGGATCACTGAACACTGTTAGGTGTGGTAATCAGAACTTGCGCTCTGATACCAATTGAATGTATGAAAAACGGTAAAAAGGGGGGGGTTTGAATAACGTTTTCAATATAAAACTTCCACCTTAAAGATTTTAACAAATCTTTTCGAGAACTAAGTGCTAAAGATGAGAGATAGAAAAGCACACAAGGATTTTATCCTGGTTCACTTGATAAATCACTCAAGCTACTCCAGTCCACCCGTTAAGGTGATTTCTTCCTTCTTAGAATGAAGGCAATCCACTAATCAGGTAAGAGTTACAACTGCACTTGAAACCTACAAGTGACTAACAATTACACTGACTTAGCTCACACTAAGATTCACTCTCTTAGTCTTCTCTAGGATCCGATCAACCTTGATCTCCTAAAGGAACTAAACAACCTGTTTATCAAAGAAATGTTTACAAGAGATTTGCTTCTGAAAAGCTAATAGTAAACACAATGAATTTCGTGATGAAAGAATGCTTGAAGGTTTTTGAATATAGCTTGTGCTTGTGTAGATTCTTTTAACCGCATTCTTCAAACTTCAGCCTCTATTTATACTCCAAGGATTAGGGTTTGAACGCTGCATGGGAATGCTACCGTTGGAGGGTAGTTCTGGAAATTCCAGCTTCTGCTGTGGCTGAGAACGTTAGGTAGGTCGTCAGGATGTAACAGTTGCTTTTGTACTTGGATAGTGACTTGACCTTTAAACCTAGGAGACTTCTGATCAGGGGAATGCTTCATGTTGGAACTTGTGAAGTAGGTTGATCAGAGTCAGAGGGAAAGCACAGATCCTCTGACCGTTGTATCTTCTGATTCTGAACTTAGAGGGAAGTACACGGTCTTCAGAGTTTCTTTCTTCTGGACATCAGAGTTTCCACTATTCAGCTTCTGTATCTTCAGAGTCTTCTGCACCATCAGAACATCTGAACCTTCAGTGTTTCTTGGTTATCAGAACTTCTGGATCTTCAGAGCTTCTAGTGACTGAGTCCACATCAGAGTTTGTGTAGCTTCAGAACTTCTGAAGCTTTTCCACTGTTCATATTGAACATGGTCAATGCGAAAGCGTTGCTTGGGTCACTCTTTATAGACAGTGCTTCTGATTTGTGTGGGATTGAATTGAGGTCAAAGCCTGTAAATAGCACACTCAGAAAAACACGTTAGAGTACCATAATTGTTCA
The DNA here is from genome assembly GCF_012489685.1 of Lotus japonicus. Lineage (NCBI taxonomy): Eukaryota > Viridiplantae > Streptophyta > Magnoliopsida > Fabales > Fabaceae > Lotus > Lotus japonicus. Next base: position 36,818,846 of record NC_080042.1, read on the forward strand.
TATCAAAAGGTTAACTTGTAATCATCAAAACATAGAGTTGTACTACTAGATCAAAACTTGATCTTACAGGTCCATATCCACAAACTTCAGAAGAAGTACGCCCTTCTGAACATAATCTCTAATAAAGTGATACTTTACCTCAATGTACACTAAAAAGAATATCTGGCCTAGATGCAATCAGATAGAGAAGAGAGTCTATCATACCACGATAGAGCTTCTGACAAACCTTTGAGCTTGTATCTTCTTTCTCCAGAATGCATGTAGGATGCATTGGTGTCTTGGCTAGAGTACATTCTGACACGTTTAACTTCTTCAGAAGTTCTTTAGTATATTTACTTTGATGAATGCACGTTGCTTCTGGTTGTTGATCTACTTGAATTCCCATAAAGTACTTGAGTTCTCCCATCATACTCTTTTCAAATTCAGCCTGCATTAACTTAGAAAATTCCTTGCATAAAGAGGGATTAGGAGAGCCAAATATAATATCATCAACATAAATTTGCACAATCAGAATATCATCTTTGTAAGATTTGCAAAAGACGTATCAACTTTACCCCTTACAAACTCATTTTCCAGAAGGAATGAGCTAAGCTTCTCATACCATGCTCTTGGAGCTTGCTTTAATCAATAGAGATATTTCTTCAACTTGAAGACATGGTCAGGATGTTTAGCATCTTCAAACCCAGGGGGTTGATGAACATACACTTCTTCAGAAATGTAACCGTTTAGGAATGCGCTCTTCACATCCATTTGGTGAAGAACAATGTTGTGATTCACAGAAAATAAAATCAACAACCTTATAGCTTCTAACCTTGCTACAGGAGAAAAGGTCTCAGTGTAGTATATGCCTTCTTGTTGACTGTAGCCTTGTGCAACAAGTCTGGCCTTGTTTCTGACAACTTCTCCCTTCTCATAGAGTTTGTTTCTGAACACCCACTTGGTTCCAATGACATGTACATCTTTGGGTTTCTTGACAAGATTCCAAACATCATTCTGGTTAATTGATTCAGTTTTTCTTCCATAGCCTGAATCCAATCTTTGTCTTGAAGAGCTTCATCTATAGAAGATGGTTCAATCAGAGAGACCAAACCCTTTAAGCTCAGAAGAGAGTCTCTTCAGAAGGTCTGAAAGCTGATCTGGTTCTGACTGGTTCATCTTTGTTACCAAGAATCAATTCTTCATGATGGGAAGCTATTACTCTACTTTTCTTCTGACGAGGTGGATCAGAAGTTCTAGCAGCATCTTCTGAATTCGTTGCTTCTGGTTCAGCAACTTCTAGATCTTGGTCCTTATCTGAAATGGTTATGCTCATATCTGCAAACTTTTCAGCTAGCTTTGACTTGTCAGAGTCAAGCTTATCATCAAATCTAACATGAATAGATTCTTTAATAGTTCCAGATTCAATATTATAAATTCTATAACCCTTAGAACGTTCAGAATATCCTAGCAGATAACATTTCAAAGACTTAGAATCAAATTTATGCAATCTATCCTTAGTATTCAATATATACCAAACACAACCAAAAGGATGAAAGTAAGAAATGTTGGGCTTTGTATTCTTCCACAATTCATAAGGAGTCTTATTCATAATTGGTCTTAGGGAGATTCTGTTCTGAATATAACACGCTGTGTTTACTGCCTCTGCCCAGAAGTGTTTTGCCATGTCAGTTTATTGGATCATGGTTCTAGCCATCTCTTGAAGGGTCCTATTCTTCCTTTCCACTACTCCATTGTGCTGAGGAATTCTGGGACAAGAGAAATCATGTGATATCCTATAGGTATCAAAGAGGTTCTCAAAATCCTTATTCTCAAATTCTCCACCATGATCACTTCTGACACAGACAATCCTGCGACCCTTCTTGTTTTGCACTTGGGCAAAAAGGTAGAAAACACTTAATGTGACTCATCCTTGCGTCTTAAGAACTTTACCCATGTCCAACGGCTATAGTCGTCAACAATGACCATCCCATATTTCTTGCCACCTACAGACTCAGTTTTCACCAGTCCAAATAGGTCAATATGCAGAAGTTCCAACTGCCTTGAGGTGGAAACAACATTCTTTGCCTTAAAGGAGACTTTTGTAAATTTGCCTTTCTGACATGCTTCACAAAGAGCATTTGAAGTATACTTCAGACTGGGTAAGCCCCTGACAAGGTCAAGCTTACTTAGCTAAGAGATCTTTCTCATGCAAGCATGTCCTAACCCGAGCAATTGGCAACCTCTTTTCTATGGTGTAGGGCGGCCTCCCAGCTCCACTTCTGACTTCGGTAACCAAACGGTAAATCAAGTGAGGGAAAATGAGCCGGTGCACGTTCTTAATGAGAGTAGATCTCCGTGCCACATCCATCGGATGGCCTCTGATAATGCAATAAATTGCAATCAGAACCACCGCTCTCACCTCGGTCTTGTGGGAACTAGGGAACAGAGAGTCCTGCAAAAACTCTGCCCAGTGTAAGACCCACATTTTTAGAATTAGAATAATTAAATAATTTCCGACTCACGCCTAGGTTACGGTGTAAGCGTGAGAGGAAACCTAAACGAGTGTTCACTAATTTTAATGAACTAATGAAGAAGAAAGTTCAAAAATGACTAAGAATAATACTATAGTCACGGTAGGTTATAGCACGAGCCATATTCACTTCCGCTTAGGGCGAAAGCGTTTGTGAAGGGCTAATCCGCTCTTAAAGCACTGTAGAAACGAAATCCCAAAATCATTCAGATGAATATAAGAATTTATCTTATTCCTTTCCATGACAAGTGTTTCGACACGAAACCCTGGAATGTACGAACGTCCGATTCCAATTCTCGGAAGTTTACAGAAACTGAATCCCTGATAGCTCAAGAACCTTAAAATAAACTGTCGATGAAGACTTTTTCTATTCGGAGCTTCAAACGAAAATTCCACACGTGTGTACCGATTTCTTTCGACGTTTCCAATCTTTCTTCAGAAGGAAGTTTCTCCATCCGACGTTAATTGCAAAAAGTAGTTCTGCGGCATATTTTGAAACAGACTGCGTTCAAGCCATTTTCTCAATTAAAAAGAACCTAGAGCTAGTATCGATCTTTTATGGAATGATACTTAGCTTAATTGTATAATATAATAACATCATATTTGTTCTAATTATCTAACAATTATTCTTTAGCTTAATTTCTACTCATTTCTTGGTTCATGAATCATTTTAGTTTACTCAAAGTGATCATAATTTATATTTTCCTATTTCATAAAGTTACTCATAATTTTTAGTATAGTTATATATCAATTATATATTTTTCTCTTAACTCTGTGAGCTAAATTCTTCAGTGTCTAAATCAATTCATACCGGTTTACAAAATATCTTTCCTAAATATCTAAACCATAATATCTTATCCTCCCTCACTCAGTCGACATCTCTCTCTCATTACACTTTTTCATTTTCCTTCCTTCCTCTGCAGTCCCATTTCCTACTTCTTCTTCTATATATATTATGTCCTCTTCTCCTTTTCTTTCTACTTCTTCTTCTGTTTATTCTCCAAAAGCTGAAGCACACACACCTTTTCTATTTTCTTCCCACCACCATCGTGCCTCCCTCTCTCTCGATGGAACCAGCCCCATGTCTTCTCATTCCTCTCATCATCAACGTTTTCCTCTCCACCATGGCTGACCCTTTCTTCCTCTTCATGTTCAGCACCCACACATCACCATCCACTTCTCTTCATCATCATCTCATAACAAGCACCCAATCTTTCACCTCATACACCATCACAATTTTCCTCTCCTTTGCTGTCCACGCACACCATGTTTCTTCTTCCTCATCACCGTGCTTTCTTTTCCTCACATGGTAGCAACCAAGAACTCACACCACCATGGATCATTGTCTCCACCCAAAACAGGGCAGCAGCCATCATCACAAGCTTCTTTCTCCATGGCCACAAACGAGAACACCACGACCACCACCTCACCATAACGCGAGCCACACCGCCACACACCTCCTTCCACATGAACCACCACCATGAGTCTCTCTTTCCAGCCGATTGCACCACCTCCATGGCCACGAAGCAAGCACAGAGAAACGACAAAGGAACCATGAAAGAAAACAGGGGAGAACGACGTGAAAATGCCACCGCCGACGTCGCAAACTTCGACCTTCGATTCCGGTGTACTCGGACCTCCGTTCACAGCGAGGTTAGTACCGTTGGAACCCTTGCGACGTCCCCAACAAAACCCATATTCCGGATCGCCGTTCCGTCGCCGTCGACCGCCGCCGCTGCCGCCTTCGGGAGCTCTTTCCGGTCAACTCCGGCGACCGATGGAAAAATGGAGGATACTGCTACGATCCTTGCCGTGAGGAGTGCAAAACCATACTTTCAATTTCATATTTGGGACATTTTCTTCGATGACCCCGACGACCATTGTCGACCTTCGGCTGAACTTTCTGGGCAAACTGTCGACTCTTTGGGGAAACGGACAGCGCCGTTGAGTTTCTTGCTGCGAAAGGATGAAGGAATAACCTTTCTATGTGTCTCCGGCGACAATTCCTCCGTCAACCCCGTGAGCCGCAACTTTCTTTGGCGACTCTTCGCCGACAAGTTTCTGAAACTTGATTTTCGTAAACCTTCAACTCTTGTATATGTTTTAGCCTCGAGTAAGCAAGTTTTAAAGAAGAATAAATATTTTCATTGTTATTGTGAAAATTGAAGTTTAACAGTTGATTAGTGAAGAGTTGCGATTTGTGTTACAAAATGGTTTTCATTCAAAAAAGAGATAAGTACTCTACTAATTACTGTAGTTGTTGATTGAGAAAGAGTCGTTTAACATGCGTTCGCTTCGAGTCAATTGCCTGAAGTCCTAGCTTTAGACCTTGAGTTAGTAGGTTAACTCAAATAGTAATTATGTTATGTGTACTTGTGAAGGGTACGAATAACGGGAGCGCTTGACGACGAAGCTAAAGAAAGCGAACCGACACGGGAAAGTAAAGATGTGTTGGGATTGGAATTGCAGTTAGTATGGGAATTGGCTAAGGTGAGGGCTACTCACAGAATACAAGTTAATGCTTTAGGTGTCGACGAATTCAACTTGATTTATTGTTTATGCACTTGATTGTGATTGACTGGGAAATGTTTTCTGGAGGCTTCGGCCGAGTGAACTAATTGAGACGTGTGTCTCCGTTTTCTGAGGCCTCGACCGACATTGTTGATTATTTATCGCTTTGATTGTTGTTGATTGATTCACATGCTATGTGTTAAATGGTTAATCTTAGGATGTGTTGATATATGTGTCATGATTGTTGGATTGTGCTAATTTGATAATGCAATTACACATATATTTGTTGTACGTCAGAGTGAGGATAACGGGCAATTATGCCACACTCATCATGAGATTTTGGGAAAGTTTGTCGGGACGAACGGAGGTTCGGGCCTTGTTATTGTTTTAGTGGATCGAGACCTTCTCTGGGAGTTACTTGGGATGATGAGATCTTTTAAACTCATAAGATTAGAGACAAAACTAAATGGAAACCATTTTACAAGGAAAATTTCATAATACACTAAACAACCTCTGAACCCTTTAAATAATGATAACAATCTTAGATGAAAGCTTAGGGTTTGGATATTAGTTTTGGAAAATGAGAAGTGTCGCTGAATCCAAGTTTCGGGGAAACTAATAAGTTTCTGAGTATGTTGATACTCTTTTGCTCGATGAGCAGTTTTATTGTTTGGCTATCTAAAAGACAAGCCGGGAAATTAATAAGTTTCTGAGTACGTTGATGCTCTTTTACTCGATGAGCAGTTTATTGTTTGGCTATCTAAAGGATAAGTCGGGGAACTATAAGTCCCAAGTACATTGGTACTCTTTGCTTGCTGAGCAGTTTTTGACCATCGGAATTAGATGAGTTGGATGACTCGAGAAGTCATCATGAGTGATTGCACTCTTTTTATAATTAATTGTGTTTTGTCGCAGAATAGACATTTACCTTAGGTTATTCTTTTCAGAGACAATAAGTTAGCTAGAACAAGTGACGACGTGACGAGTGAGGTCGGTGACGTTGTTTGGCTAATCACGTTGCATTCATTCACACATTTTGAGGTTTATACACGGTAGGATGCCGGACCTCGGTGGATTCCAAAATGTTCATAAGACCTGGATTTCCACATAAGAACACTGCGGTGATTCTTAGTAGCAGACGGAAATGGCAGGCCTGCGGGTATACAACTGATCTGACTACATTTTGTTTGGTATAAGAGACACCCGAGCGGAAATGGTCCCACTATGCCCGGTGATAGGACTGACTCGATGGTGCCCATCCTTCCAGATTGCATCTTGTTCCTCGTCATGTCATTCATGCACCATGCATACTGACTTAGTTGCCGAGTGTGATTGATACTTGTTAATCTTACTTGATATATGTTAATTGTCAGTAATTATCATTTATACTCATTGGAAGATATACAATTTATAATGGTATCACAAACTTCTAAGCCTAAGTAGCTATCCCTTAAACTTTATCTACTGGGTGTATTATTTATGTAATTCCTTGAGTTGACCCTCGCGCCTTCTGTTTGTGTTTTGGCGGACTACGCCCATTGTCAGACAACGATAGGTGGTGATGCGAGCAGATGCTACTCCATGTCGAAGAACTATAGAAGACTCGAAGGATAGAGTCGGGTGTAAGGCTAGAGCCTTTTGGGTAAAGAGCTTATCATTGTTGGTTAAAGCTTATAGGATTATTTTATAAGTATTGTTTGAAGTTTTGGGTAGGTTCCGGTGCATTGCTATCTTGCGATTCTCCGATGTGGAAATCTTAGGGAGTATATCGGATTTATGAGTCATTGCATAATAGATTCCTCGTTGAATCTAATTCTATTCGTTAGTTTAGTAAGTTGGGTTCATTTGTTGTTACTTCCGGGTACTTGCCTTGTTTAAGGATGGATGTAAATTTATATACAGTTGGGAGTATGCACTTCATGATTTAGAAATACTTTGAAAAGAAAAAAAAAAATACTCGCAATTATAAATCTCTTTTAGAAAATATTGCATATTTACTTTAATAGGTTACTAAAGTGACCCCCGAAAATCGGGGTGTTACACCCAGATTCGGGCCAATGGTGTCAAGTTCGTCCTCAGTACATAGGTAATGTCGCCCTTCTCATCTGTATGCCAATTCTGCCAAGGCCTAACCACAACCATCCTCAGGTCCCTCCGGAACTCGAGTGAATAATCACTAAGTAGATCATGGTAGGTGCTCTTCCATGGGAAAAGAGCATTCTCAACATCCTCTAATGTCCTCCGGCTTGTAACCAATAGTGTCGCCTTTGAACCAAGAGGAAAAATTAGGGGGATCTGGCTTATCGTCTTGATCATCATAGTAGGAGTTTGCAAAGAACTCCCTAGTCATCACTTCACAAGCCGCAGGAGTGGGAATCACCCACACTTTCCATTTCCTAGTCTCCACGAACTCTTGCATACTAAGAGGGTCAAGTCGACCTTCTCTATAAAAGGCTCCTCGCTCCTTTACACACTCCAAGTGTGCAAGCACATTCGAGTAAAACTCTTCCTTCTTGTAAGAAAGGAAGCGGGAGCAGTCAAATTGAGGAGAGGAGGAGGAAGAAGCATTGGCTCTTGTGTTGTTCCGAGCTCTTTTACCCGGCATATGCACAAGGTTAGCATAAACACAAGCCACACTAAACCGCCAGTCAAAAATAAAAATAAAGAGAAAGAATATTCACAAAACTAAAAACTTAAACACCTAAGAGCACCCAACAAGCTTTCTAGTGAAATTGGCAAGGAAAAGAGAGCAACCACAAAGCACTTGCCCAAAATCGACTAGAAAAACTCATTAGAGCATTCTATCAAACACCTAGAAGGCAAAAAACAAAGCTAAACTAAACTACTACTACCTAACTACCAAACTCACAAAAATCCTCACACCCATTGCTAATTTTGGCACAAATCACCCATGAATAGCATAAACAAACCCAACCCAACTTGCGCAAGCTTAGAATCACTCACCCACAACCCCCAAGAGTCATGCATTACAAAACCCATGAATGGAGATGGAAGGAAGTGGAAATATGGAACTTACCTTGAACTTGGAGTGAGTGGGTGCAAGTGGAATGCTCTTGATGAAATGCAAACTTGAGAGAAAGAGAGTGAGCAAAAGTGTGTGCAAGTGAGATGGGAGGAGTAGGAAATGGGTATAAGTTGTGAGGAGGGCGGTTTTAGAGAGAAACGGAAGCTGGAAAGTGGGAAAATGAAGAGTTCGAAGTGTTTAAAAGCAAAAAACTCTGTGTGTGTGCGTGTTGGGGCGCTCAAGCGCTGGTCAAGGGCGCTTGAGCGCCACTGGGTGTAACGCCCCGATTTCTCGAGTGTCACACAGTAACCAAAACGTCGTGAATTTCCATCGTTTGATTAATTAATCTTCAATTAGTGACAAAAGTTCAATTTTACAAAATTCTTGAAACTTAACCATTTCGAACTTGCGGAAATAATCATCAACGTAAACCTCAAACTTTATTAATCATTGAAAAGAGTATGAAATAAATATCCGAAAGAAAACTTCAAAGTAAATTACATCAACTTAAACTATCCAAACTAAAATAAAGTAATGGTTCAATACTTCCAAAACTCGGTTATCTCAACCCAAAAAGGAAAAATGGATGTCTCTCAACCCAACCATATCCTTGGCCCCTTCCTCTTTATCTTCTTCCTCTTCATCAGGAGTATAGTCGTCATCCGGTAGTGGCTCATCACGGAGTATCAGCTCCCAAGAATGGGTCGTCGCCGTTATCTTCACGACCATCAACCCCCCCCCCCCCACAGATAACAAATAAACAAGTAGCGCATGGGTCAGGTCGCAAACAAGATAATCATAAACATATCATAAAGCACAATAATCATTCGCTTATGAAATTAAGTTTTATGACAATTAGTCAGTTAGACTAGCGCATCCTCACATCACACAACCCACCAAAACTTCTTGGCGAATCACATACATCCGCTGATGTATAATTCACGTGAAGCCGCAATGCTTCACCAAAAATCTCACGGTGACCGCAGTCAACCAAATCACGTGAAGCCGCAATGCTTCACAAAAGTATCATGGTGACCGCAGTCAACCAATTCACGAGGATCCACTGATCCACAAATCTCCCTCGCGTGCAAGCTACCGTTTGTCACTAACGGCACCATCGTTCTCATGGTACATAGTCTCACCTAGACCTATGTTCCATTATTTCTCGTTTACTTGCAAGCGATTAATTCCCATTTCTCTTTGTTTTAGGCTCTAAAGTCAATCCTTGAGTCTTAACAAACTTTCACGTCGAATAAAACAACATAATGACAATAGATATTCACAACACCAATGGGAATTACAGCTAGATGAGCGACCCATGATTCCTCAGTCAGGCAATATTCATATAACATAGATATTCATAATCATATTCACATGCTTTTCAAACACATAAACCATGTAAAATTAACCAAGCAAAGCATCAAACAGTAACATTGAGCAAGATGTTCAAAATTCAAAAGGACAACCAACTAAATAGTAGATGGACACAAGTTTTTCTGAATTTAAAGGTCACGGTCGTTTTCTAAAAAAAAACAGCAGAAACCATAGTCACTAAAAATTTTCTACAGAACTCATTTCACAACCAAAGTTTACGTTTTACACATATCTGGAAAGACAATATAAAATCCTACAACTTTCTAGTTCACCACTCTTTCGTTTGAAAATCAGAGCTAGGTGATATTGGACCACGACGTTTTCTGTCAGTGCAGGAAAAACAGCAGGTACAACAGTTACTAAAAACGTTCTCCGGAACTCATTACTAAACCATAAATTACGTTCTTTATACGTCTGGAAAGTTGATTAAAAATACTACAATTTCTTAGTTCACTGAATTTTCATTTGAACACTAGAACTGGGTGATATTGGACCTCGAAGTTCGCTGTCCAGCACAGAAATCTGACAGCGTCCCTTCGGCCTCAAATTTCTTTACGAATGATCAAGTCTAGGGTTCCTATTTTGATTCAACCTGATTAAAACTCTAAGTCAAGAATCCTTAACAAACATGGTTTTCAAGCATAAAGGTGCAGCAACAAACACTTACACATATCACATACACAAACATGCAATATCACAACTTTCTCATGGATTTCATGGTAAAAACCCTAAGCAACTACCCTTTTCCTAGACCAGCCCTTACCTTGCTAGTTTGGTGATGTAAAAAAGAAGTTTTGAGATGAAAAGATGATCAAGAGCTGCTGTCCAGATCCTCTCCTTGCTCTCTCCCAACCGATCTCTCTCTTTCTCTCCTCCTTGATCGCACACTCTTCTTCCTCTCTCTCGATCTCGCGCTCCTTCTCTCTTTCTTTCTCACTTTTTCTCTTTTTCTCTTTTCTGTGTGTTACATGAATAGCATGGGGTTTCTACTTCTGATTGCAAAATGGGAAAAATAAGGATTTCCCCCTATTCCCTTTAGTGTAGCCGGCGGCACACACACAACCTTGGGCTAGGGTTTTTTTCTTTTTTCTTTTTAATGATCCAAGCCCAACCCAACTAATTACCCTCCTAATACTGATTAAGAGAATAAAAATAAATCATGGCAAAGCCCCTTTCCCCTGAATTTAAAAATAAATTCGGAATTAAAAAAAATCATTCTAGCAAATCGTGAGTACAGTACAGCCTGACCTTCCGTCACTAAAACATGAATATCTCGGGCTACAGAGGTTGGAATGACCTGAAACTAACGAGAGAATTTAGATAACTCAGAGAAATACAACTCTCATGAAGGAAGCTTCTCCAGGTAAGGTCGTGAAGACCTCTAAAAAATTCACACAAGGTCACAGACAGATTAGCAATAAAATCAAACTTCACTATAAACTTCACTTTTATTCAATAAATCGCTTAAGTAATACTTAAGTAAGGTTAGGGTCTTACACTGGGTGCTCCAGAAACAAATGTTTATGTTGAGCCGGCGCTTGAGCGCCCAACCCAGTTCCAAATTGTTTTCTTTTTCGTTTTCTTTTATACAAATAAAAAGAACTATTCTAAAGCATTCTTAAACAAAAATAAAACATGGGTTGTCTCCCATTCAGCCCTATGTTATAGTCCTAGGTAGACTCTCCTTCCTTTGATGTTAGGAAGGAAATTGCTTTCTCTCAAATAATTTTCCACAAGTGCAAGGAAGGAACCTTGCACAAAACCTTTGAAACAAATCCTCCCATGAGGTTATATCTTGCTGCTCATCAAACCATGCTCTTGCTCCCTTCGTCAAGGAATAAGGGAAGAGTTTGATTTTCAACTCATCATCACTAATCCCTTCCTCCTTGACAAGGGAAAACTTCACCATATGAGCATGGAGATCCTCGTACTTCGACCCCCCATACTTGTTACCGCTAATAAGCTTGATGAGAGCCGGATGGAACTCAACATCTTTTCCTTTCACCTTGGGGGTCTCTTCTTGAACCTTTGGTGCGCTTTTAATTACACACAAACAAAGTCATCAGCATGGTTAGTCTCTAACATGGGATTGAAAACAGAAAATCGTACCTTATCCTTACCTACCCGAAGAATGAGATGACCCTTGTCGACATCAATCTTAGCTCTACCAGTAGTTAAGAAAGGTCGGCCAAGAATGAGAGGAATCTTCTTATCTTTTTCCATGTCCAGAACAACAAAATCCACGGGGAACCCATACTTGTCCACCCTCACCATTACATCCTCCACGATCCGGTATGGTGTCTTAAGGGATCGATCCGCCAATTGCAAGGAGAGCATAGTTGGTGTAACCTCTCCTAGATTCAATCTTTCAAACATGGTAAGCGGCATCAAGTTGATGCTCGCTCCCAAATCACAAAGTGCTTCCACATCCGCCATTCCTTCAACTTCCACCGGAATAGTGAAATTTCCAGGGTCTCTTCTTTTCCTTGGCATTTTCCGCTGCAAAATGGCACTACATTCCTCCGTCAGCATTACCGTTTCATCGACCTCCTTCAACCTCCTTCTCTTAGACAAGATATCCTTCATAAACTTAGCATATATGGGCATTTGTTCCAAAGCATCGGCCAAAGGAATATTGATGTGGAGTTTTTTGATAACATCCACGAATTTTGAAAACTTTTTTTCTAAGTTTTTCTTAGACAATGCCTTAGGAAAAGGAACCTTGCTAATTTCAGGAGTAAGTTCAATAACTTCTCTAGTCTTGATGGGCACATCAACTTCTCCCTCAACTATCTCCTCACTTTTTTCTCCCTCTGTTTTTTTCTTCAATTCATTCATCACCCTACCACTTCTAGTGGTCACAATAGAGGCATTCTCTTGCTTAGGAATGGGGATAGTATCGGAAGGGAATTTACCTTGAGGTCTCTCGGCTATTTTCTTGGCAAGCTGGCCAAATTGATTCTCTAGGTTTTTGATAGCCGCATCCGGGTTCTTGTAATTGTTATTAGTTTGATTGATGAAATTCTCAACCGACTCTTCCAAACTCTTCTTGCTACCAACACCATCAACTTCACCTCGCTCTTGCGGCTGCCTTGAGGTTTGGCCTTGGACACCTTGATTAGGAAACTGCCTTTGAAAGTTACCTCCTTAGCCATTATTGTTTTGCCTCCAAGAGAAGTTGGGATTGTTTCTCCATCCTGGATTGTAAGTATTTGAAAATGAGTCATTACGAGCTTGACCCATGACCTTGACTTCCTCTTCCGGTCTAGTCTCGGTACAGTTTTCACTATCATGAGGTCCTCCACAAGTCACACACTCCACTTTGGCAATTCTACCACCGATCTTGGTGGTCTTCATTTGACTCTGAATTTCAGCCATTTGTTTGGAGAGCTGCTTATTGGAGGCAATGAGTTGATCATAAGATTCAACTTCAAGGACTCCTCCTTCGAGCTTGGCATTCATTATTAGAGTTCATGGCTCTCACAACCATCTTTTCAATCAATTCATACCCAACTTGTGGAAGAAGGGCATCGAACTCTCCATTTGAAGCCGCATCCAAACTAAACCTCGAAGAATATTGGAGACCATCATAAAAAATTTCCACTTGCTCAGCTTGGGTGAGGTTGTACTGTGGACAGTTCCTCAAGAGCTTCTTGAATTGCTCCCAAGCCTCATAAAGATTCTCATCAGCGGATTGAGAAAATGTCATGCAACCTTGGGGCTGTAAGTTCAACCACTCTTCAGCTGTGTGTCCCTCAATGAGAATGGAAACAAGCACAAGCGGATTGTATCCGCTGAGACATTTTGCACTCTACAAGTGTTGCATTTGCGGATGAATTGTTCCATGTGTGCATGAGAATCCTCAAGAGCACCTCCACCATACTGATTTTGGCTCACCAAATTGATAAATGTCGGCCTTAGCTCAAAGTTTCCCATGCCATCGGGGAAAACAATGCTGCCGGGATAGTCGTAACTCATGGCAGCCATGGTGAGATCTCTCAAAGAGCGATTGGCATTTTCTGCCTCTTGCTCTACAAGTCTTTGAGCGAGGGCCTCTTGCACCGTTGCGTTTATGTGCGCTTGCATCTCCTCTTCCGTCATTTGAGAAGCCATGGCGTCAAGCCTTTATTGGGCTCGACGACGGTGGAGAGTACATTCAGGCTCCGTGTAACGCCCCAATTTCTCGAGTGTCACAAAGTAACCAATTAATCCAATTTTCGCAAAGAATTTTCGTCGTTTAATTATTAATCTTGATTTAATGACAAAAATTCGATTATTGCGAAACTTAACCTTTACAAAATAAACATTGCGGAATAATTAAGACATACACTTCTGGAAAAAAAACTCCTTAATAAAAGATAACCGTAATATCAAAAGTACAATAAAACGAAACCTTGGGCGAAAGCCCTACAACAAATAAATCCTGAAAGCAAGAAAATAAGTAATAGTCCGATACGGTCTCTCAGTCCCACAGAAAGTAAAGTCTTAGTCCAGATCCCGATCCGAAACATCAGCTTCCGCTTCACGCGCCCTTTTCTTGGACTGTTCTAGCTTGATCACACTCTTCCGAGGACCCACCCTGAAGCACTTGGGACGCCTAGAAACGCGCTGCGCATAGACTTCCGGCTTGGCCTCTGGTGGTGGAGACTCCACCGCATCCTCCTCCTCGTGCAATCGTGACTCCACTGTCGTGTCCTTCGAAGGGTCTTCTGTCGAGTCCTCTGAAGGGTCTTCTTCTTCCTCGTCCCCATGAAACCTAGCTGGAGGATGCGGAAACATAACTGACCCATCCCTGAGGATCTGACTCTCTATGACCGTCCCCGTTCTGTTTCTTCCCAAGAGCACCGCACCGCCGACATAGATCCTCCGAACTCCGGAATTGTCGGTCTCCCAGAGCCGGTCTTCCTCTGGCCTATCCAGAACGATCTCCCACCTCGTGATACACTCCACATCCTTGGAGGTCGGCATCTACCCCCCCCCCCTAAAATAAACACATAAAACAAATAACAGGGTCAGGTCCAACAGAAATAATAATAACAAAATCGACAGTACACAATATAAGTACGTTATATGTCTTTTATGGGAATAAAGTCAGTTAGTTAGTTACTAACGAAATCTCACATCACACAACCCACCAAACCTTCCATGGCCAATCACATACATCCGCAGATGTAGAAATCACGTGAAGCTGCAATACTTCACAAAATCTCATGGTGACCACAGTCAACCAAATCACGTGGAGCCGCAATGATCCACAAAAGTCTCACAGTGACAACAGTCAACCAAAATACGTGGAGCCGCAATGATCCACAAAAGTCTCCCTCGCGTGCAAGACCATCGTTCTCATGGACCATAGTCTACACCGACCTATGTTCCATTAATTAAGTTCATTTGCAAGCGAGTTACATCTCAACAAGTCTCATTTACATGGTTTTCTTGGCTCTAATGTCAAACCTAGAGTCTTATTTTTCTCTTTATACAACCACATTCATCGCATAAATATAAAAATAAAGCGATCACAGACACATCGAGAATTACAGCAGATAAGCGACCCTTTGAACAATTATTCGGATAAATATCATTCTTCACATAAAGGATATCATAAATCACAACTCATGCATAATTAATCATTGCAAAACCATCAAACAAGGCATCATAAGACCTATGCATCGAAACGAAAGAAAATAATTCTCCGAACCCCCAAAAATAGGGTTCGGCCGAACCTCTCCATGACCCTTAGGGTTTTGAAATTTTTTTTTTCCTTTTCTTTCCTTTCAATCGCATAAGTCCTATTACCGCCCCAAGCAACTCAATCAACATGTAAAATTTCCAGAACCAATCACATAATGACTTCATGTTATGACAAGTAATTTTGCATAGCAAAGTTTGCAATCATGCATGTAAAATTATCATGGCATCATAACCTTCACCAAATATAGTAATATAATCATAGCATAACCTAACATCATGTGGAAAAAGTCCAGCAACAACTCATGTTCAAAAACTTCAAGAAAACCCATCAAGATCACAACACAAATCATGGTAAAACATGACAAGATGTCCTAGATAACCTACCCAAGTCCTAGGACCAGCCCTTACCTTGATTTGGTGTGAAGAAAATAAGAACGCAAGAAAATTCCAGAATTTAAGTTTGGTTGATTGTGACAAAATGGTTTACAAAATAAGAAAAAGTAAAGAGTTGAAAATATCAATTGATGGAAATTGATGACCGGGATTTATATGATGCTTTTAGGGTTTTTCCTTGCTTCTTTTGAGTCTTTTTGTTGAGTCTCATGTAGTGTTTCATGCATTCTCATGCATTTTTGCTTTTATTTGTGCATTTGCATTAGTTTAGTAATTTTGTAGTTTTATACGGGTCTTTCTTGCATTTTTATAAAGTTTAGGTTTTGCATGTGTTTTCCATTTGAATTGTGAGGACTATTGTGCTTTAAACCCATTGAATTTCTTGATATTTTTCCTTGTCTTGGTCCTTAAGTATTTCAGCTGATAACTCATGAAGAGGGAAGACCAAAAAGCATGAAGAATTAATGGAAACATTCAAAGGGGGGTTACAAGAAGCTAAAAAGCCATCAGAACCTGTGGCTGGCGCTCTAGCGCCAGCCTTCCAGTAGCAAGGAAGCTTGTTTCTGCCATATGGGCGCTCAAGCGCTGCCCTTGAGCGCCCAAGGGCAGCGCTTGAGCGCCCCTGCTCGACTCTTTTGCATATAAATAGGTTTTTAGTGGTTTTCTTTTGTAATTTTTGATACCCATTCCATTTTTACATAAGTTTAGAAGGAGAGTGAGAGAAGTCTTCCAAGCTTGTAATTCAGGTTCTTAGCCAAGCATGGAAAGAGCCTCTTGCCATGCTTGGCTAATCTCTCTCTTCTATTGCTTTGGTTTTCTTGTAAGACTTTTCATATTTGAGTTATAATCTTCAGTTCTTTCCCACATGTTCTTCTTCTTTCCTTGAATCCTATTTTCTAATTTTCAATCTAAGCTTGTATGCATCCTTGCTTTAAGTTTTTCTATAGTCAGAATGGAAATTTGTTATAGATTAGGGAACCGATTTGGGATTACCCCTTCTATCTTGGCTACTAGGAATAGAGGAGGGTTGGGGTTTGTTGGCCTGAACTTTCTAATCTTTATGCTTCAAACAAATGTTTAAGTACACAAGGAATTTGGCTTATCTATCCGAGGCATCGATGGGTAGTTGCTTAGGCTATAACATCAAGGAGAGATTCATGAGTTCATGTCCTTAGAATGATGTGCTTAAATTGACTAGTTGAGCAAGGACCCAAATCATGTTCTTTTCTGAGTTTAAGTTTCTTTTCCCTTTTACTACTTCGACATATCTCTTTTTCAATAAAACAAACCTTCATACTCAAGACCTAAACCGAATTTAATCACTCACAATCCTTGTTGTAACATCCCACCAACCAGGTAAAGACCTCATAGGCAACGCGAAACCCTAGAGAGTTGTAATATGTGAATCTTCGCTAATAGTATAACTATACTATACAGTATACGTATAATATATATATATATATGTGTGTGTGTGTGTGTGTGTATGCGTGTATGTGTGAATATTATATTATAGTACTTGTTTGCACGTAAATCGAGACGTCGGTCAATCGACTTTAAATCGACCCGGCAATACAAGAACCAAAGACATGGTCATAATAACCCCAAAAAGAGGATGAACTCGAGATAGAGGTAGAATAGACTAAATAAATGATCTGGTCACATCTCTTGGCAATGATAGATACATTATCTCAGTGTGACCGAAACCCGAATCAAGCTAAAAGAGTGATACCTTAATCACTCTAAAGAGATGATGTTGAACCTTGAGGGGGGAAATACACTCTAATTTAGCACTAACAAACCTGAACCAGTATAATATTGCACCAGTTTTGTCCCGACATGGAAAATGATAAAGAAATCGACCAATCGGTGCCCTAGGATTTGTGTGTAAATGACCTAGGCAAACAATCAGCCATTACACCATGCAAACTTCACTTCAGATTGCTTCTGACCCTTCCCAAGTGGCAGCTACGCAACCTCAAGCCCTAGGATAAACCCCATGGATGAAGTGGCGGTGCAACTTTGATTAAGTTTAAGCATGATTTAGCAAATTAATCACTCTACAGCTTATATAAAGGGTACCATTCGACTCCACGCGACCCTAGCTACCCAGTGAGTGCCCTAGAACCTTCAGAGAGGGCCCAGAGATCCCAAAACGAGAGTGAGACCGAGAGGAAGTTCTGAAACTTCCCCTCTTCGAATCTCTCAAACTAGAGAGAGTTAGGTTCCCATTTTTGTTCCATTGAGTTCCTGGAGAGGAGAGGAAGAGAATCGACTAGTCTTGGTCAAGTTTTGGTCGAGAAACCACGACTCCACCATCTTCGGGGAAGCTCCAATGAACCCTTGACCTGTAACTCACCCTTTCTCCCATCTCCGAGCACTTCAGCCACACCCACGATCACCATTCAACTCCCCACGACCTGTAGATCAAGTTCCAGTACTTGGAATAGCACGGCAGTGACATTTCACGACCCTCCGATCATCTTCTCCGGCGAGCATCATCGTTTTCCAGCGAGTAAGTTCTGCAACTTGCTCGTTTCAGCTCGTTTTCGATCCAAATTGATCCCTTAAGCATGCTAGGACATAATTAGGAAGCTTTAGACTAGTTTTAGTACCTGAATCGTTGTGAATTGATAGAACCAATTCATGAACTTCGAAGCTCAAATTGAGCTATCGGGTTGGACGTTTGACCGCGAATTGATGTGCCAAATTGATCCTCCTGTACTTCTAGAAGGTCATAGGAGCTTTTAGGATAGCTAATTGTAGTAATTGAGCTCTGAAGAGGAAAGCCCCAATTTCACCTCGCGGGCAGCCTCTGAAATCACAAATTGGCACTGTTAGAGTGCCTAGAAGCTAAAATTGATGTTTCCATTGAACTTATGAGGTAGAAAACTATAGGAATGGACTATTGGATGTTAGTTTTAAGCTCAGTATATAGATTTCTTAGTTTGCAAGTGGAATTTGAATTAAGTGCTTAAAATAAGTGATTCTGAACCTGAGCATAAGCTGAGAACAGTAAAATGTGCTTAACAGAACCCAAAACCATTAGAACAATGAGCAGAGATGATAATGAAGAAAGAACTATAGAATTTGGCTATTAAAAATGAAATTAGTTTGCATAATATGACTAGATAATTAAGTTGTAGTATTTTGGATTAATAATTAACCTAAGTGGATAGTTTAATGACTCAAAAATGATTAGGTCAGATTAGTGGACATAAGGATATAAAGGTCACACTCTTAGTTGAGACCAAGATTAAGATAGAGTGATACTAGTTTAATAGTTTAATGACTTAATAATAATAATAATAATAATAATAATAATAATAATAATAATAATAACAATAATAATAGCGAACGATTTAATGCCATAATTAGTCTATCGTAACCCAAGCATAATCAATGATGCAGATGGAGCTATCTCAGACCTACAAGATCCTCAATTGGTAAACGATAAAGGTAAGGGGGGTTATACAAGACCTTGTCTTGGTACACAACTCATAAGTAAATCGTTATTACGATAGAAAGCATATTATTATTTGCTTATGTGTTATTAGATGCATGATTGGATGTTGTGCTTGAAGAGTGAATGTTGGATGAAATGTTGTGCTGAATTGTTGTGATTGTGACTCATGCTTGAAGTGTTGCACAGTAGAAAGGGATGACAGTGCACTATGGGATAGAGTGGTATTAGGATTATGAGCCTAAATGGCATGGTATCAGGATTGTCTCTGATACGTTGAAGCATCTAGGGTAGTGGGAAAAGGGAAAGAATAATCCCCGATTTAATGAGTTGTCGATACTTGCTTTTGGAAATTGACCTACCTATAACACCTTAGGATTACCCGTAGGATAGATAGAGTAAATAAATAAATAATGATAATGGAATAGGCAAGTGAGCCCTTTTCTCTAAGCGATTAAAAAGTACATAACCATTAAACGGCGGATTAGAATTTCTGCTTGTATTCCTAAAACTACTTGATCTTATTAAAGATCCCACTTCTATAATAATTATGGTGTACTTACTCAAAGTATGGCAGCAGATGCTTGTTTCTAATTTATTAGAAACTTAATGGAAGTATAAGGGGGAGACGATTGATACTTGAAAATACACTTAAGGAGCAACAAGGAGTAGGAAAGTACTGTCACTACCACTAAGAGAGTGTGAATATAGAGACGCCAAATGTGGTCAGGTTCAGAGATGAATTGACCCAGGATTTACGCGATGGCCCCACCTCTCCATCAGCTACCGGCAGGGTCCCGGAGAGGCTGACCTGATCTGATGTAACAGGGACCGCATTGTCGTGTACTTCTGTCTGTGAGCTACTGAGCGATCATTGTCTGGTAAAGAGTGGACTGTAAGGAGTGTCCATGTTCCCGAGACGACTTTCCGAAGATAACGAAGCAATAGCTTCGGGCCCTTTAAATCATACTCATCACATGATAAAGAAAGTAATAAAAAAGTTGGCGATGAACTCACTATTTCTACGAAGTAGTGAGAGAAGTCAATTCAAAGGACGGAGGAATAAGGTTGATTTAATCATATTGCATCATTACTTGTGTTTGTTAACATGTGTGTGATTAATGATATGTTAACTTGAGTTTTATCGTTTATCTTATCTGATGTGTATTATTGTGCAAAGTTGCGTATGACTCACCCTTGCACTTATTTTATAAAAGCAGATATCAGGTGTGACAATGAGCATCCCTCCGATCCTCGCGATCCACGCTGATTTCCCGTCCCGTGCTGGCTGGCATGTTGACCCAGTTACAGGATACTGCTTTTATCAGGGACTCACGATTTTGTGGTGCAGGGATCCAGGAGCAGGCACATCAGTTTTCCCGTGACGCTCCCTATGGTGTTCTCATTCTTTCTGCCGACCCATGCTCAGCACGTTGGTCCGCCGAGTCCAGGCAGCCCACATGTGCCATACCCACAGGCAGGCGAGCCTATGGAGACCGGAGAGCCTGTCCCAGCCGTACCAGTCACCGAGGTGAGTCCACAGGGATGTCCTGATCAGAGGGTTCCGCAGACCCAGGAGTTTATGGGATCTCCTCCACCCCGGAGGAACTTGTCTTGCTTTCGGGTCACGGCCCGCAAGCGAGTGAGGTCCCCTAGATTCTCCCGAGATGCCAGGATTTACCGTCGCAGATTCCAGAGAGGCGAGGCGTCCGGAGACAGAGAGTCAGAGCAGGGTCCTATACTAGAGCAAGTGTCAGTATCAGCAGCCGGTGAGGGAGTCAGTGAGGAGGATCCAGAGGACGAAGATCCGAGGGGATGAAGCCGTATGGTCTGAGTTTTTGATGTTGATGATGATGATGATGATTTATGTTTCTATTTATGTATTTGATTTCCTGTACCAGACTATGTGCTTGAGGGCGCTATGTCCTCTTTATGTGTTGTCTTCTTATCTGTAGACTTATGCGGTGGATCCGTCCACCAACTATGCATGTTATGTATGTTCTGTGTGGTTTATCTCGTTGTTCTCCGTAGTCTTAGGTTAGGAGGTCAACTACCTGGGGATGAGAAGGGGGTGCACGAGTACACTCTTGCGACCCCGATCAAATGAGAAAACCCTAAGTAGAAAAAGAAAAAAAAAATTCAATAGTTCACGTAGCGTGCTCACTCCAAAGTGATGGAGTTAGGACGAATTCGTCACTTAAAGAAGGGGGCGTGACAGGAAGGTGGTATCAGAGCAGTGATTCGTCGGCCTAGTGTTAGAGCCTACTAGGGAATCTAGAATAGGTAGTTAAGGTCATAGGAAACTAATCACCTTGTGAATTTCAGGAAGAGATGGCAGCAATGGCGAGAGCTACTGAGCAACTTACCGCTTTCTTGACCGAGCAAGCGGAAAGAGCTGGGAATGGAGGTGGACACCAACCATCAGAAGATGATATCTACTGTAAGGCCCAAGTTTTTCAGTTTATACCAAGTGAATAAATTCTTATTCACCAGTAGGTTTGAAGCATGGCGAAGGGAAACCTGAACAAGAGTTTAGTAAATGAAATAAATGTATGAAGGAGAAAGTTCAGGAAAAGTCTGAGGTTCGTATTGAAGTCGATAAAAGTTATAGCACGATCGTTTTACGCTTAAACCTAGGTCAGAAACCCTAGTATATAGCTAATTTTCACTTTTAGGCACGACGGAAGTTAATTCCAAAAATCTTCAGAGAAATGTTAGAACTTCTCTTTTTCCATATATCACAATCGTTTCGAGGCGAAACTCTAGGATCTACGAACGTCCGATTCCAATCATCGGAAGTTTGCCGAAACCGAATCCCTGGTATTTCAAAACCCTAGAATTTATCGACAATGAAGACTTTTTCTATTCAGAGCTTCAAATGAATATTCCACACGCGTACACCCATTTCTCTTGATGATTTCAATCTTTCTTCCGAAGGAAGTTTTCTATTCCGACATTCGATGCAAAAAGCAACTTATCGGGTAAAATAGTTTTATACCGACTATGCATTAGTTGCCAAAAATACAAGGAGACCTCTTTATAGTTTTGGAATTCTTTTGCCAAAACATATCTATTAATTCACGGAGAATGACGCCGGAAAAATCAGATTCGCGAAACTTTCATTTTCCCGCGAATTTCCAACCTTTATATATAGCAAAGAAAGGAAGAAAAACTCAAATTTTCCTCCATTTTCTTCATCAAGGCCGCGAGTTCTACAAGGGAGGGAGAAGAGAAGATTTTATTCATCGTTTGCTTGATCGTCGATCAATCAGTTGCTACTTCAAGGCTTCGAGGTATAGTCGCTAATCCTTACCTCTGATCGCTTTTTCCATAGCTTTTCTGTAGAGTTTTCTGAGCGGATAGTTTATGGGTTTTTGCAAAACTATCCTGAATCTTTCATTTCTGATTCTAAACCTCTTCCTTATGCGCCCAAGATCACTTCTGCCGGGTTAGATTTTCCGTTATGTCGCCGGAATTCCGCCGGAATCAATTTGAGCCTAAAATACCCATTTTTGGAGTTTTTGGTGTTAAGCTTCAACCTTTAGGCTGAAAACTATCGCCTTAGCTTAGTGCTAGTAGGATTAGTTGTCATAAACGTCATTGGTGACATCCCTGCAAAATTTTATTTTTGGGATTTCAGTTTTGAAAATCCTAAGTTAAAAATCATGACCAAAATACCCCTGCGACAGTTTTTGATCCGATAATTTTTCCGAGTGCAGAATACCCTTAGTTACGGCTTATGAAAGCATAGGAACCAAGTTTGATCGAAGAAAAATCGAGCCCCATAATTGCACAAAGTGGCCGAACCTATTAAAGGGGGAGGAGGAAATTTCCTTTTCCGAAAACTTGTCTTTTCGCGCTAGATTATCGTACCTTAGAGTATAGATTACTTCGAGTAACCTTAGTAAGTATCGATAGCTTAGTTTTCGATAGATTCTGATAGTATTTATGTGGTTTTGCTCTAAAGGTGATTTTGAGGAATTCCCAGAGGAGCAAGCCTTTGATTGTGAACAAGTGTTAGGAGATCGTCCTGGAGAATCTACAGGTGAGGGCTTCTCACTGAATCTCTAGTTAATGCTTAGGGTCGATGTTTCGACATTGTTTACTGTTTATGCACTGGAATTGTGTGTGATTGGAAAATGTTTTCTGAGGCTTCGGCTGACAATGTAGATGATGCATCTACTGAATGTTTTTGATGAGTGAATTACATGCTAAGTGCTAATTGGGTAATTTAGGATGTGTGGTGCATGCCTTATATGCTAAGTGCTATGTGGTTATTGCTTAAGATATTGACCTATGACATGTTGATTGATTATGATAAGTTAATTCTGCTTTTGCACTATAATCTGAAATTCTGAATCGTGAGAATAGCGGGCAGGTCATGCCGATTTTTATTTGAGAGTTTTGAGAAAGTTTGATAGGACGAATGAGATTCGGGCCTTGTTATGATGTGTATGGATCGAGACATTCTCTGGAGTCATTTGGGGATTAGGAGATCCCGAGAACTTATAGGAATTTCGATAAGACTAAAAAGGATATTATTTTGAAAAGAAAACTCATAAGACATTAAACAACCTCTAAATCTTTAAATAAAGATAATAAACTCGAAAGGAAGCTTCGGATGCAAACCTTAGTTTTTGGAAAACGAGAAGTGTCGTCAGATCCAAGTGTTGAGGAGTTTGGTAAGTTCTGAGTATGTTGGTACTCCTTCGCTCGTTGAGCAGTTTGTTAGCCATCCAAGGGATGAGCCGAGAAGCTTCACTGAGGCGTGAGACTGTAACGCCCCGATTTCTCGAGTGTTACTCAGTAACTAATTAACCCATTTTCATAAATAGTTTTCGTCGATTCACTTATTAATCTTCAATTAATGACAAACCTCTCATTTTACGAAAACTCTTGAAACATAACCTTTCCAAAAACACGCGGAAGTAACCAACATCGTAAAAATTTTTAAATAACCAACTGTAAAGAGTACGAATCAAAGGCCTGAATGAAAATAAAGATTACATCAAAACTTGTTCATTCGAATTTAAGCAATAAAATTGTTCGATACCAACACTTCGGAAACTCTCAACCCCAACAGAAAACAAAAGACTCTCAACCAAAACCCTATTCCTTAGCCTCTTCCTCTTCCTCTGAAGTGTAGTCGTCCTCCGGTATTGGCACGTCACGTAGCATCAACTCCCAAGAATGAGTCATCGCCATTATCTTCACGACCATCTACCCCCCCCAAATAAACACATAGCAAACAAGCAGGGTCAGGTCCAACAAAAGAATGATAATGACAAAATCAACAACAACATATATAATATAAGTACATTATATGTCTTTTATGGGAAAGAGTCAGTTACTAACGGAATCTCACTTCACACAACCACCTTTCACCTTGGATCCAACACCATTCGTCCAGCAGACGAACAACACCATGAGCAAAGCTCACAACATCATGGCGTTCCTTGGAACGACCACAGCACACCATGGGTCAGACACCCACAAGTCATAACATCACGGTTCAAACCGCATTCACCCTCGCGTGCAAGTTATCCGTTTTGTCTCTAACGGAACCATTGTTCTCATGGTCCATAGTCCTAACCAGACCTATGTCCAAATTATTCACATTTACTTGCAAGCGAGTTATAAATTCATTCTCTTGGTGTTTAAGGCTCTAATGTCAATCCTAGAGTCTTATGAGTTAATATCGTATCAGATTACAACGTCAAGAAATAACAGTCACACTAGGAGGAATTACAGCTGGGTGAGCGACCTCCTAAACAAGTCACAACTAAACTTCATGCAAAGCATAGAAATAATCAGGGCCTCCCAAATTCACAAATTATTTACAAATTCCAGAGGCTCAGTTTACAGATATCATCATATAAAAATCTCACAAAGGTCCCTAATCACATGTTACTAACATTTCCAACAATTTCTCAAATTTAGTGTTTTTGGACAACAGGTGCAGCGTGTACTAAAACTGGTCTACAGACCGCAATACTTAGCCAAAAAATTCACATGATACATGACTGGAAAGATAATTCGAAACTCTACACTTTTATAGTTTATCACTTTTCCATTTGAGATCCAAAATTAGGTGATATTAGGCCTTAAAGCTTGCTGTCCGGTACAGGAAGAACAGCAGGTGCAACAGTCACTAAGATCGACCTCCAGACCTCATTACTAGACAAAAAATTATGTTCTTTATATGCATAGAAAGCCAATTCGAAAAGCTACAATTTTCCAGTTTATCCCTTTTTCATTTGAGACCCCGAATTAGGTGTAATTAAGCTCCAAAACTCGCTGTCCAGTACAGGAAACTGGCAGAGATACTTTTGCCTTCAAATTAATTTTTCAACCATTCAAGTCCCAGAGTTTTAAACCATATTCCAGCAGCAAGAACCACATATCATATATCATATATCATGCTTAAATTTCCAGAACCAAGATAACCATCAATTCTAGCACAAAAGGCAGATCTAAGCATATAAATCTTCAATCATTTTAATCAAGCAAAGTCATAGAAGAAAACGGTAGTTGTAGTGATGAATAATGGAGAATCATGGCATCAACATTTCATCTCAAATCAGAAGCAAAACATCAGATCTCAAGGCAGAAAAAAAAAACAGCAAGCATCATGAACACAAAACTCTTGCAAAAGCAATCATGTTCATGACTTTTCTCATAGTAAAACATGGCAAATACCCTAGGCAATCTACCCAATCCTAGGACCAGCCCTTACCTTGGGTTCTTGGTCTGAAAAGAAGAAGAGAATGAAGTTTGGAAGAACAATCTCTTGCTGTCCAGGTCTCCTTCACCTTCCTTCTCCTTCGCGAAACCCTCTCTATTCGCGCTCTCTCCCTTGCTCGCGCGCGTGACCGGCGACAATGGTGGTGGCTTGGGCGGCGGCTCCCTTCTCTTCTCTCACACGTTCTCTCTTTGTTTTTCACGTGAAGGTGCTGTAGTGTATCTCTGTTTTCTGATTGTGGAAGAATAGGGTTTCCCCCCTTGGCTAAAATCCCATGCAACCCACAAGTGGGCTAGGGTTTTGTTTTCCACAAGCCCGACCCAAGTCCAACCTTAACCCACCAGTCTAATTACCTAATCAGACCTGAAACTTACTAAAACCTAAGCCCTCAAAGGTAAATTCATAATTAAATTCGGACTTAGAAGAAAAACAATGTAATAATCCCGCTGGCACTGTACAGCCGGAACTACGTTCACTAAAACGGGGATATCTGGAGCTACAGATATCGGATCGACACGAAACCACTTGGAGAATTTTCTAGACTTGAAGGGCTACAACTCTCATGAAGGACGTTTTCCCAAATGAAGTCGTTAAGACCCTCTAAAAATTCACACAAGTTGACAGTTCTAATCTGCCAGTTATCAAACATAGCCAAAAACTTCAATTTTATTCAAACTTCCATAAAATTGTTCCAAATTGAACTTAGGGCCTTACAGAGACCTTGTGAATGCATGATACTCCACTGAGGCGTGAGACCTTGTGGAAAGCATGGGGCCCAAGTTTTTCAGTTTATACCAAGTGAATAAATTCTTATTCACCAGTAGGTTTGAAGCATGGCGAAGGGAAACCTGAACAAAGTTTAGTAAATGAAATAAATGTATGAAGGAGAAAGTTCAGGAAAAGTCTGAGGTTCGTATTGAAGTCGATAAAAGTTATAGCACGATCGTTTTACGCTTAAACCTAGGTCAGAAACCCTAGTATATAGCTAATTTTCACTTTTAGGCACGACGGAAGTTAATTCCAAAAATCTTCAGAGAAATGTTAGAACTTCTCTTTTTCCATATATCACAATCGTTTCGAGGCGAAACTCTAGGATCTACGAACGTCCGATTCCAATCATCGGAAGTTTGCCGAAACCGAATCCCTGGTATTTCAAAACCCTAGAATTTCTCGACAGTGAAGACTTTTTCTATTCAGAGCTTCAAATGAATATTCCACACGCATACACCCATTTCTCTTGATGATTTCAATCTTTCTTCCGAAGGAAGTTTTCTATTCCGACATTCGATGCAAAAAGCAACTTATCGGGTAAAATAGTTTTATACCGACTATGCATTAGTTGCCAAAAATAAAAGGAGACCTCTTTATAGTTTTGGAATTCTTTTGCCAAAACATGTCTATTAATTCACGGAGAATGACGCCGAAAAAATCAGATTCACGAAACTTTCATTTTCCCGCGAATTTCCAACCTTTATATATAGCAAAGAAAGGAAGAAAAACTCAAATTTTCCTCCATTTTCTTCATCAAGGCCGCGAGTTCTACAAGGGAGGGAGAAGAGAAGATTTTCTTCATCGTTTGCTTGATCGTCGATCAATCAGTTGCTACTTCAAGGCTTCGAGGTATAGTCGCTAATCCTTACCTCTGATCGCTTTTTCCATAGCTTTTCTGTAGAGTTTTATGAGCGGATAGTTTATGGGTTTTTGCAAAACTATCCTGAATCTTTCATTTCTGATTCTAAACCTCTTCCTTATGCGCCCAAGATCACTTCTGCCGGGTTAGATTTTCCGTTATGTCGCCGGAATTCCGCCGGAATCAATTTGAGCCTAAAATACCCATTTTTGGAGTTTTTGGTGTTAAGCTTCAACCTTTAGGCTGAAAACTATCGCCTTAGCTTAGTGCTAGTAGGATTAGTTGTCATAAACGTCGTTGGTGACGTCCCTGCAAAATTTTATTTTTGGGATTTCAGTTTTGAAAATCCTAAGTTAAAAATCATGACCAAAATACCCCTGCGACAGTTTTTGATCCGATAATTTTTCCGAGTTCAGAATACCCTTAGTTACGGCTTATGAAAGCATAGGAACCAAGTTTGATCGAAGAAAAATCGAGCACCATAATTGCACAAAGTGGCCGAACCTATTAAAGGGGGAGGAGGAAATTTCCTTTTCCAAAAACTTGTCTTTTCGCGCTAGATTATCGTACCTTAGAGTATAGATTACTTCGAGTAACCTTAGTAAGTATCGATAGCTTAGTTTTCGATAGATTCTGATAGTATTTCTGTGGTTTTGCTCTAAAGGTGATTTTGAGGAATTCCCAGAGGAGCAAGCCTTTGATTGTGAACAAGTGTTAGGAGATCGTCTTGGAGAATCTACAGGTGAGGGCTTCTCACTGAATCTCTAGTTAATGCTTAGGGTCGATGTTTCGACATTGTTTACTGTTTATGCACTGGAATTGTGTGTGATTGGAAAATGTTTTCTGAGGCTTCGGCTGACAATGTAGATGATGCATCTACTGAATGTTTTTTATGAGTGAATTACATGCTAAGTGCTAATTGGGTAATTTAGGATGTGTGGTGCATGCCTTATATGCTAAGTGCTATGTGGTTATTGCTTAAGATATTGACCTATGACATGTTGATTGATTATGATAAGTTAATTCTGCTTTTGCACTATAATCTGAAATTCTGAATCGTGAGAATAGCGGGCAGGTCATGCCGATTTTTATTTGAGAGTTTTGAGAAAGTTTGATAGGACGAATGAGATTCGGGCCTTGTTATGATGTGTATGGATCGAGACATTCTCTGGAGTCATTTGGGGATTAGGAGATCCCGAGAACTTATAGGAATTTCGATAAGACTAAAAAGGATATTATTTTGAAAAGAAAACTCTTAAGACATTAAACAACCTCTAAATCTTTAAATAAAGATAATAAACTCGAAAGGAAGCTTCGGATGCAAACCTTAGTTTTTGGAAAACGAGAAGTGTCGTCGGATCCAAGTGTTGAGGAGTTTGGTAAGTTCTGAGTATGTTGGTACTCCTTCGCTCGTTGAGCAGTTTGTTAGCCATCCAAGGGATGAGCCGAGAAGCTTCACGGAGGCGTGAGACCTTGTGAATGCGTGATACTCCACTGAGGCGTGAGACCTTGTGGAAAGCATGGATCTTCACTGAGGCGTGAGACCTCGTGAACAGCATAAAGCTTCACTGAGGCGTGGGACCTTGTGAATGCGGGATACTCCACTGAGGCGTGAGACCTTGTGGAAAGCATGGAACTCCACTGAGGCGTGAGACCTTGTGAGAGCATGAAACTTCACTGAAGCGTGAGACTTCGTGAGAGCATTGATGACCCGAAGAGTCATCGTGAGTGGTTGCACTCATTTTATGATTATATTTTGTCGCAGAATCGACTTTACCTTAGGGTAAGCTTTTAGAGACATTAATTTAGCTAGAACACGTGGCGACGTGTCGAGTGAGGTCGGAGACGTTGTTTGGCTAATCACTGCATTGCATGCACTCATTAAGTGGTTTAAACACGGCGAGATACCGGACCACGGCGGATTTCAAAATTGGTTATAAGACCAGGATTTCCGCGTAAGAGCGCTGCTAGGTGACTCTTAGTAGCAGACCGAAATGGCAGACCTACGGGTTTACTGCTGATCTGACTACCTTTGTGTGGTGTAAGAGGCACGCGGGCCGAAATGGTCCCACCGTGGCTGGTGTTAGGGCTGATCCGTTTGATGTCCATCCGTTCCGGATTGCATATTGGTTGACTGGGTTAACCTGCATATCATTTCATGCGACATGCATACTGACTTAGTTGATGAGTGTGTTTGATACTTGTTAGTTCTACTTGATGCATGTTAACTGTGTTTTACTGTCGTTATATTCTTTGTGGAATAATGCAACCCTAGGATGTTATCCCTAGTTATAAGCCTAAGTGGCTAATCTTTTAATGGTATCTATTGGTGGTATTATTTATATAATTCTTTGGAGTTGACCCTCGCGTCTTCTGTGTGTGCTTTGGCGAACAAACGCCCTTTGTCAGATGTCTTTGGCGGGCTGATTCATGATGGTTCATCCTTCGGGAGGAACTAGGGTTGAGATGCAGGAACTGGAGCGTATCGCGGTTGCGAGAGGAGGACGGATGGTGTATGTAGACTAGGTCGTTCTGGATTTTGAATTCGGACGACGATCATGCTAGCATGTAGGATTGAGTGTTAGTGTGAGCTCCTCGAGATGGGATTAGTGTAGGAGTAGAGTCCTAGCTCTGAACATCATTTGTTCCTTTGGGAACAGGGTAGTTTCCCACCTATAGCTTTTTGTGTGGTTTCTTTACGGGAACCACAGGGAGTTGGTTGGACTTAGGAGGTCTTGTTTTAGGCCATCTGGGCTGACTTATTCTCAGTTTTGAGGGATGGTGTTGCGGACACTTCACCTTTTTATTTGGTTTGTACTTATTGCCTACGGGCGTTACAGTTTTCTTTCCGTCACTGGAGGTTACTCGTGACGAGGATGTTACTTACAGCGGGGGCTGTTTATATATTGTATATTAGTTTTATTACCTTTTAGCATTTGGGTTTTATTTAATTCAGTCTTGTCTTAGTTATTATCAAAAAAAAAAATATTCACGTTTTTCCGCATTAAGTTTATTTTAGTTACTAAAGTGACGCCACCGAAATCGGGGTGTTACATCTACCACGGATTGGACAAGTTTCTGAAACGAGATCCACCAAAGTTTAAAGGGGGTTACAACCCCGACGGAGCATATGAGTGGATCCATGAATTAGAAAGGATTTATGAGACGTTGGTATGTGCTGACCCACGTAAGGTTGCTTTTGCTAGTTATTTACTTTCAGGAGAAGCGAAGACGTGGTGGATTGGAGTAAGAGGGAGAATTTGTAAGACCCTCATTTTTAGAATTAGAATAATTAATTAATTTCCAACTCACGCCTAGGGTGATGTGTAAGCATGAGAGGAACCTGAACAAATAGTTTTTATATTCGGAGCTTCTAACGAAGTTTCCATCCGTGTTACCTCATTATTTCGATGTTTGTGATCTCTTTACAGAAGGAAGTTTCTTCATCCGAAGTCAATTGCAAAAAGTAGTTCTGCGGCATATTTTGAAGCAGACTACGTTGAAGCCATTTTCTCATTTAAAATGAACCCGGAGCAAGTATCGACCTTTTATGGAAGGATACATAGCTTAATTGCATAATATGACAACGTCATATTTGTTCTAATTGTCTAACAATTATTCTTTACCTTAATTCTTACTCATTTCCTTGTCCATGGATCATTTTAATTTGCTCAAAGTGATCCTAATTTATATATCATTATTTCATAGAGCTCCCCATAATTTTTGGTATAGTAATACACCATCTCTATATTTTTTCTCTTAAATCTGCGAGTTAAATCCTACAGTGTCTAAATCAATTGGTACCGATTTATAAAATATCTACACATGACTCACCATTCTTATCCTCCCTCGGTCACGTTCACTCACAATTCTAATCTTAATATATACTATTTCCCCAATTCTTTCTTTGATTTCTTTGTTTTATCCTCACTCTCACGCAGCCCACATAACACCACCACTCAATACTTCGACCTCTCGTATTCTGTTTAACGTTTCTGTTGGCAGCTCCTTCCATTTCTTCATTTCCATATTACTTCTCCTAGCACAAGTCTAAGTGCCTTGCCCCCTTCATTAAATCAAGATGAGTCACAATTTAATTCTTTTCACTCACTCTCTCTGTCGTTACCTTCCCCTACCACATACGCACAACCCTCTCTTCCTCCCATAACACCACTTCGAGCTCCTTTCTTTTTCCTTCTGAAGGCCGCAAGTTCACCATTGATTGGAGCAAGCAACAGCCCTCTCGTGCATTCCCTCAAGACGGTGGCAGCCACCACCTCCATTCTCTTCAACCTTTTCTCATCTCAATTTTGAGCTTGAGTTAGAGGTTGGTTTAGCTTCAAACTTGGCTTCAAATAGCTTTTATGCATGCTCTAGTGTCCGAATTGATAACTTATATGCATAGATGCTATGTTCTTTGATGATTATGTGGAAAAGGGTAGAAATACCCATTTTTCTCAATTCTTGAGCTTTAATTATGTTAGAGTCATATTCATGCTTAGGGTCTTTGCATTAGTTGTTTATATATGCTATAATTTGAGCTATGTAAAACCAATTTCAGAAAAATCATAACTTTAAAATTTTAGGGTTCCAAATTGGGGATTTTTGATTCTAGCGCCTTGGGGAGAGTATAAGCATGCGGTAATCAATTATTATGCCTTAATAATGATGCATGATGCCTAGGAATTAGCTTGTAGTAAAAGAAAACATCAATCTTGGATTATCCATTTTTGGCCGAGAGCTAGCATGTGTATTGGGGGAGAAAAATCTTTTCTTGAAACTCTAGTATGATGCATGATGTTTAGGGTGATTTCGGGAAAATTTTGGGTAGAGTTTTGTGGATGAATGGTTGAGCATGCTAAATGTTACTTTTCCTTTATGTAATTAAGTACCATGTCTTATGTGAGAAGCAATGGAAATGTGGAATATGTTATGTGTTATTTCAAACATGCTAAGTGCTACTTGTTTCTTAAGTAAGTGCATTTTATGGCCTAAATGAATGCATGATGAGAAATTTAGATTCAACTATAAGCATGGTGATTTAAAAATGAGGTGAAGCTTTGTGAAAAATTATAGAGACCCGTTCAGATTTGAAGCATGATCAAGTTGCATGAATTTTACATTAATGAGAAAGTAAATGAGACTTTGTTGTTTAATTGCTGCTGTTTCTGTTCTGTTTCAAGTGCTGCTGTAGCTGCTGTTCTGTTTTTATGGTTGCTGTCACTGTTTCTGTTTTTGCTGTAATTGCTGTTGCTGTTCTATTTTTATTGTTGCTGTCACTATTTCTGTTTTTGCTGTAATTGCTGTTGCTGAGCTGCTGTAATTACTGTTATTGTTGCTGTTTTGCTGTAACTGTTGTCGATGTTTTGCTGTTGTTACTTATTGTTGTTGTTTACCATGTTTCGGTGATGGCATGCGTAAAAATGAATATGAAATTGTATGCTAAAAAGGGGGCTTGAGGCCGTGAGTTTAAAGTAGAAAATGAGTGGAGAAAATGTCCAAATGCACTAGGAGCATGATTAGGATAATCAATTATGGTTGTTGGCAAGTTTCATGCTTTTAATTTGAAGTTAGAACATTAATTGCGTACTTGCTACTTGCTCGGGGTAATCCTCTTATTCGTGCCTAAGTGTTGCATTCCTAAAGCTTAGAAAGCTTTTCTGGTTTTGGTAGTCGTTTTAAGTCGAGTTGTTACTTAGTGATTAAGTAATCGTACTTTTGCTTAAGGTTTGAGACGTGCAAGCTTGGGACTCGATGAAATTGGAACGCTTGAGGAAAGGCGAAGGAGAAAGAAACATTGGCTAAGGTAAGGGCAACTCTCCTAGTTATTAGCTATATGATTTAGGCATCGATAACTTCGACCTGTTTATTGCTTTTGATTATGACTGTTGTACTGGACTGAGGAAATGATTTCTGAGGCTTCGGCCGTTGTGAACTGATAGAGGCGTGCGTCTCCGTTTTCTGGAGGCTTCAGCCGTTTACTGGTTTCCATCTTATTGTTTTATAGTGGATAGACATGTTATATTGCTCTAAATTGCAAAAGTGCATGAATCTATTTTATGCCCAAACCTTATGGGTATATCGACTTCGAATGCGGAGTGTTATGAGAGTTAGCAAGTAGAATCTGTCAGAAGGACTGTGCTACTGTTGACATGAAGGATCGAGGCTTTCGCCTAAACAAGGACATGGGGATCTTCAATCTGTTAGACTTTGGAATAAATGAATGCATAAGACTTGATTTGAGAATAAATTCCATAATGAATTAACTCAAAATATAACACTTTGAATAATAAAGATAACCCATTTTGAGGAAAACTTAGGATATGAAATGAGTTCGAAAATGGGAAGGGTCGAAGATTCGAGGTTTGAGGAAAGATAATGATTCAAGTTGTGAACATCATGAAGAGGAGCCGTTATGAGTAGAACTGCCATTAAGTGCAGGTGCTACTCCTTGTGTGAAGTGATTGGTCAAAGGACCGACGTTTACCTTAGGGAAAAACAATAGAGACATGAACCATAGCTAGACACGTATCTGGGTGAGGACGAATCGTGGTTTGCTAGCTCCTGCATACCTACATGACTTGATTAAGGGGCTTGTCCTTAATCCTATTAATTATTCTTTGATTAAGAGGTTTGTCCTTAATCATATTATTTATCCATCGATTAGAGAGGATGGACCTTAATCTTATTGTTTACCCCTAGATTAAAGTGGCTGGACCTTAATCCTATTAATTACTCTTGATTAAGGGGTATGATCTTAATCATATTATTCGTTATTGGATTAAAGAGGATGAACCTTAATCCTATTATTTGCTTATGGATTAAAGAGGATGGACCTTAATCCTATTATTTGCTTGTGGATTGAAGTGGCTGGACCTTAATCCTATTTTTTCTATTTGATTAAAGTGGTTGGACCTTAATCATATTATTTGTCCTTGGATTAAAGTGGCTGGACCTTAATCCTATTATGTGTTAGTTGATTTAGAGGATTGACCTTAGTCATACTAATTGTTATTTGCTTAAGTGGTTAGACCTTAACTCCTATTACTTGGATCGATTAAGAGGCTAGTCCTTGATCCTGTTATCTGTTTGTTGATTAGAGAGTATAGAGCTCATCGTGCTTGATGATTGACCGCTGAGTCGTGTGTTTCCATTAGTGAGACGTGATGCTGCCCTGGCAAGGAAATGAAGATACATCTAGGCGTAGACGGCGAGTGATGGATTGATGACTTGACATTCAAAGGATAGAGATTGACTTATGCTGTGTCTAATTATTATTCACACGCTAGTTAACTATGCTAAATCAAGCTAGGACTTATATTACATTACTCTAGGAAGTTGACCCTTTCTACCTTGTTTGCTTTGTTTGTATTTGGGCGGTCGGCAAACTGCCAGGCCCTAACAGGTGTGTCTCTGAGGAGCTGTTGATTGCTGCAAGAAGGTGATTGGACTGATTGACGATGAGACTTCCTTGGAGTGAGTGAACCAACCGAAGACTTATGGAAGTAATAGTTAGATGTAAGGCGCCTTGGGTAGAAAAGCTTACCGTTATTGGTTAAAGCTCGTAGGGATGATTGTATTACTTACTTTGGTCTTGGGTAGGTTCCGATGCATTACTCTTCTGCGAATCTTCAGTGAGGGGATTGTAGGAAGTATATTGGACTTAGAGTGTTATCGCATTTCGAACTTTGTTGTCGGTTAAGACATTACTTCACTGTATATTTTATATGTCTTGAACATCCGTCGTCACTCACGGGTGCTTGCCTTGTCAAGGCCGGATGTAAGGGTTTGGGTAAGAGTATACATATCAGGTTTTGGAAATGTTTTGGAAAGAAAGCAAACGAAAAAAATATACCCGATTTTATTAAATCCTTGTTGGAAAATAATTCCATTTTATTTAATAGGTTACTAATTGTTACTCCCAAAAGTCGGGGTGTTACAGAATTACTCCAGCGGACGGAGCCATAACCTGGGAGATCTTGAAGAATGCATTTCTGGAAAAGTACTTCCCAGCGGACGCGAAGGGAAGGAAAGAGATGGAATTCTTGGAGTTAAAGCAAGGTATGACGTCAGTAGGAGAGTATGCAGCTAAGTTTGAAGAACCGTGTCGGTTCCACCCACATTATAGTGCGGCGGCTGATGAGACCTCAAAGTGTGTCAAGTTTGAATATGGACTGAGGCCAGACATCAGGACTGCTGTGGGACATGACCAGATTTGGAACTTTGCTACTCAGGTAGAGAAGTGTAGAATTTTTGAGGAAAATGAGAAGTCCAGGAAGGAGTACTTGAAGGGACAAGGTGTTAATAAGGCACCAAAGAAGAAAGAGGAGAGAAGGAAGCCATACTTTAGACCGCCAGAGCAAGGAAGAAATCAATTCGGAAATCGAACAGGGGGATTTGGATTCCACAACAGGACAAGCGGATTCAATCCTAACAATCCATTATGCGTGAGGTGCCGAAGGAATGGACACCGCGCTTAGGAGTGTAGAGCCGTGTTAGGGGAACATGCTAGTACACAGGCTAGCGGAAATGGGAATCGAAACCCTACCGCTACAACAGGCGAGGGAGGTAGCAGAGGTGCACCGGCGCCAAAGGATAACCGGAAGTGTGGACGACCCACGAATAAGGGGAAAGTGTTTGCAATGACGCTGGAGGAGGCAGTTGAAGCGCTAGAACTTATCCAAGGTACGTGTTATGTTAATAGTTTTCCTTTAAGTGTTTTATATGATTCAGGTGCAACGCATTCGATTATATCACAAGAGAGGGTCAAACAATTAGGTATACCAGTGACAAGTTTGGCATGAGACTTAGAAGTAAGTACCCTGTAACACCCCGATTTCCAGGTGTCACTTTAGTAACCAAAAATAAACTTTACGCGAAAAACAGGTAATTTTTTTTTTCGATTGATTCCTTTTAAATAAAGCGATAGAAATTAAAGACATAACCCAACACTAACTAACCAATATACAAATATATACACATGTACAGCCTCAGCTGCACTCTCCTGTCACGCGCACTCGCAGTAACTCCAAAGTAGTGTGCCCGTAGGCAAATATTTACAGATCCAGAAGTGTGAGTGAGAAAGTTATAAGTACAATCCACTGAGAGAGAGTCGGCCTCAAAATGGCCTAAGCAAAGACCCCTATGGTCCGACTGACTCACTGTGATCCCTCAGTAAGAGAACCACACAAAAAGTCATGCGTCGAGAACCTACCCTGTCCCAGAAGCAAAACGAATCAGAGCTCTACACAAAATATGACGCCTGCCTAAACCTACCCTTCCAGTACCAAGTCCACAGCGAACTGAAGTTGGCAAGTTGAAACTCAGCTCCATGTGTCGTAGAACTCCTTTCGTCAGACGTCCACGCTCGTCAGTCCGGTCCTCCATGACCCTTCCCCGGTACGTCGCCCGATGACCCACAAGATCGATCACCCAAGAGGTGGGGGCATGACGGTCCACCAACTCATACGTGATCCCCCCCCGAGGGAGAGACCATCGAAACCCTATCCACCGTCGACGTCTGGCAGCAGGCCGACCGCCCAAACACAAACATGAAACCAAAGCCAAGGCGCTAGGGTCAACTCACGGAAATAAGTAGATATACACTCAACATGTGACAGGGGTATATATATATAAATAATCTATTTATATATAATATATATATATATATATATATATATATATATATAAATAATCCTAGCATGTTATTGGCTCTAACAATGCTTCAATAAATCAAATAGTACACAATTCCAGTCAGAGTGAATGCATGCGTGAAATGCAATTCAATATGATCCGGATAATTGTGACGCGTTCCCATTCGCCACTAGTGAAGCATTCCCGTTCTTCACTATGGATGAAGCATTCCCGTTCTTCATCCTCGACAAAGCATTCTCGTTCCTTGTCGAATGATGCACTGGTGAACCATTCCCGTTATTCACCATCGATGAAGCATTCCCGTTCCTCATCGAATATGCATCGGTGAACCATTCCCGTTATTCACCAAATAATGCATTGGTGAACCATTCCCGTTATTCACCAAATGATGCATGATGCAATATGGTTAGCCAAACATCGAATCGTCCTCACAACACAAGTGTTTAGCCCAAAACCCAATATCAAAAACCCAAGAGTTATTGTCGGTCAATACAACACAACTCGGAGTTAGTGTCGGTCAATACAACACAACTCCCACAACCAAAACCTAGAGTTAGTGTCGGTCAATACAACACAACTCTAATAACGAAACCCAAAGTCAAAACCCAAAGTTAGAGTCGGTCAATACAACACAACTCGAATAACAAAACCCAAAGTCAAAACCCAGAGTTAGTGTCGGTCAATACATCACAACTCGAATAATAAGAGTACTAGAGTACTCGGTGACTTTCAATCATCACCGTAGCTCACCTCAGTGGCTTTCCCCAATTCCAAAACCCACAACAAAAGCGACTTTTCCCCGTCTTTCGCAATTATTTTCTCCTTTAGGTTCCCTATATTTATTCGTTTAGTAAAAACGTTTCGAATTGGATTAGTCAAGTTATGAGTTTATTTCTCAAAGTCTAAGTCTCCCAAAGTCTCTATTTTTCGAAAGTCTAATCATTCTAAGTTTCCAAAGACCAACCACCCAAAAGGAATTTCCCGGGGAAAGTATAAGAATACGAACAAATGGCTAAGTCTCAAACCCCAAGTTTGAACTTGCCTAGGGTTGTTCATCCAACCCGAAATATCAAATAACACCAGTTCAATGATTTCCCACTCCGAAGTCGCGTAAAAAACGCACAATTCACTAACATCTCAACATCAACAGTTATGAAAACATTATAACATCAGTTCATCAACATAAGCAACATCAAAGTAAAGCATAAGTCGAATTTATCGACGCCTATCATGCAATCATAGCTAATAGTAAGTTGCCCTAACCTCGAGCTGCTCCAGTCTCGTGGTTCAAATATCCTTCACGCGATTGCTCTGAAATATCCAAAGTCCCTTCAACTGAACCTCGAAGAAAACAAAGCAGAAATCCACACAAAATCGATTAGCTCGATCACAATACAGCCAATTAACGATAGACAAAGCATTAAAGCTTCAGAATACAACAATCGGATACGAAAAGACAAGTTTTCGAAAATGAAAACTCCCCCCCCCCATTGATATAGCTCTCGGCCATAAGGGAAAAAGGGCTCCGACTCTTTTTCTTCGATCTAATATGTTTACAAGGTAGTTTTAGGGTAAAACTAAGGCAAAGAAACTGTCGGAAAATTTTTCGGACAATCGGATCGAAATACGGCTGTTCAGGGGTGTTTTGGTCCAAAATAAAAGCTCAAAACCTCAAAGTTATCACTTCGGAAAACAAATTTGACAGCAATGATCCTAACGACATCCGTGACAACTAATCCTAAAGGCACGAAGTCAGATTACGACTTTTCGACAGTAAAGTTTCGAAATGTGCGCCAAAAAGGGTTTTGAAATAGTTTTTCAGATCTTGGACAACTCGATCCAAATCGGCGAATACCGACGAAGGTTCTAGGCTCTTGGGCACGTAGAGAAGATAACCCAACAGAGAAATCAGGAAAAACGGACAGTTTTACAAAAAGCTCGAAACTTTGAGCACAGAAACAACTAAAGAAACGCAGCAGAAACAATGATCAGAGGTAAGAATCAAGCTAGTTACCTCGATACCTTGAAGTAGGAACGAACTGCGCGAAGATCGGTCGAGTTTTGGCGAAAAATATCCTCTCCCTCTCTCTCCTCAATCCACGGCCAAAAA
The DNA here is from genome assembly GCF_012489685.1 of Lotus japonicus. Classification (NCBI taxonomy): domain Eukaryota; kingdom Viridiplantae; phylum Streptophyta; class Magnoliopsida; order Fabales; family Fabaceae; genus Lotus; species Lotus japonicus. The sequence continues at coordinate 36,857,945 of NC_080042.1, forward strand.
TGGGAAGAAATGGAAGATATTTTGCTTTTTCGACTATTTATAGGCAGGTGAAATCGCGGGAAAATGAAAATTTCGCGATTCCGATTTTTGCAGCACATTCACCGATGAATTCTAAGAGAGATTCTGGCGACAGAATTCCAGAACTCAAAACAAATCTCTGACATTTGGGAAAAACGATATCTAAAATCCCAAAAGCGGTGTAAGTTAATCTGTCCCGAAAAACTACTTTTGTTGTGATGGTCAGACGACAAAACTTCCTTCTGAAGAAAGATTGGAAACGTCGAAACAAATCTGGCAACACAGACGGAAACTTCGTTAGATTTCCCGAATAGAAAAAAGTCTTCATCCAGCGCTTGAATCTAGGGTTTCGAAGCAAAGAAATTAGCGTCGTCGGACTTCCGAAAAGTGAATACTATCGTGCGTACAGTCTAGGGTTCCGAAATGAAACGCTGGTCGAAGAAAAAATAAAGAGAACCATTAAATTTTCCAAGGATTTGAAATCTCACTTGATACGTTGCTCTAAAAGCGAAATTAGCCTATTCTGGACACTCTCGCCATAAGGCAGGTGTGCAGACGACTCGCACTAATTCCTAAAACGACTACCCAACATTCCTCAAGCAATTCCTGAACTTTCTTCTTCATTGATCTTTCTCAAACAACAAACTCCTGTCACGCTTACACTGATTCTACGCGTGAGTCGGAAATTAACTTGTTCTGCAAATCCAGGTCTTACAATACTCCCCTCCAAAAAGAAAGTTTCGTCCTCGAAACTCAGAGTTCTGCGAAAAGTCCGGAATACAGTTTCCTTGAACTTGTCTTCCAATTCCCATGTAGTATTGCCCGTGTCATTGTTCCTCATAACCTTTACTTAAGCAATTTGTTTTCCCCTTAACTGTTTCATTCTTCTATCCCCACTGCTAACTGTCGACGTCTCAAAAGACAAACCATCATTCAACTTCATGTCGTCTGGCTCGATCACTTGCGTCGGATCTCTGCTTGAAATGATACAAGTTGGCACTCCGTGCAGTCGCACAATCTTAGCCACTTGCTTCTTTACTTTCGGTCGTCCGAAATTCTTCTTAAACTCGGTGCCTCTCTGTCATTTCAAAGTAAATACTCAACTTGTCCTCGTGATCTTCATCTACAGTCCAAAACTCCACTTGTTCGTTCGATAACTCCTAGACGAATCATCCCCTTTGAAACCGCTAGTCCATTAAAACACCTCCAACTTCGTAACTATCTTTACACACACCAAGAAATCAAACTTCTACTTAGTCACTATTCGAATTAAAACTCGACTTATGTCCTTATTTCTTGTCCTTCACTAATCTTATCCCCTTCAACATCAATTTATCAACAACTTATAAGATAATCCTCCTCTTAATATCTAACAATCCATTATTATCGTCTTCTTCCTCAAAACTTCCCTCACTCAAACCTATTTGCACTTACTGAAATCCCTAACACTTCGCACCAATTGAGACTTATCCTCTAGTAGATTAAATCATAACTATACCTCAAGGGACTTAACTAGCCATTTTATCATCCGATCCTTCAACATTCTGAGATTTAACTGTTATCGTAACCGCTAACACCACTAAATCTCTTATGTGTACATGAATCTCAGCTCACTAGGTCAACCTTAGCCCTAGGATTCTCATTCAACTTTAGTAAAATTCACTTGTTAACCCTAATATGCATCATCAAAATCTATAACAAAGTCCCATTGACTCTTAGACTCTACGAAACTTGTTCAAATATAACAACCTCAAGTATTCATCTTGATGCTAACACTTTCCTTTCTGTAACTTGATCATCCTCCAATCAATCCAACACTTAGCCTCTCGATCAAAACCTGACGAGACTTCATGTCTCACGCGTTTGAGATAAAATCAATTGGCTTAAAATCTAAACCTTCACTAAGTTTGGACCACCAATATCCTTTAACTCTCCAACACTTCTTAAATGAATATTCATTTCGTAAAGCTACAACTCCTTCCCAAAGAAATTCAATTACTTAACACGAACTTTCCGCTCAAATCCGACTAATCCTCGATCAATTCAAATTCATCTTACACATCCTTCTATCAAAGTTCATGACCAGCTGTGATTCCGAATATCACCCCCACAATATTAGGTTGATCAGGCCTAATACATCGAAGGTGGAAATTTAGAAAAACCCACTGGAACAGTCAATGAGTTCCTAACATCTAGTAACCACAAATATCCTAATATCAAGTCCCTAACGATTCCGCTACGGAACCACACACCCTCAGTCCATGTAAAAGGTTGATCCTTCCTCGTCAGTTGAGTCAAAGGTCCAACAATCTTGGCAAATCCCTCAATGAAGCGTCTATAATATCCAGCTAAACCCACAAAACTTCTGATCTCTGTCACCGTCTACGGTTGCTCCCAAGCCAAAACAATCTCCACTTTCGCTGGGTCCACAACTATGCCTTCCTTTGAGATAACATGGCCTAAGAAATTGACTTCCTCCAGCCAGAATTCACACTTGGAAGGGTTCGCATACAACTTTTTCTCTCGCAACACTTGTAAAACTTGGCGCAAATGTCCTTCATGTTCCTTCGCGTCCTTCGAGTAGATCAATATGTCATCAATAAACACCACCACAAACCGATCTAAGAACTCATGAAAGATGCGGTTCATGTAATCCATGAAAACAACAGGCGCATTTGTCACTCCAAACGGCATCACTAGGTACTCATAGTGTCTGTAACGTGTTCTGAAAGCAGTCTTTGGTATATCCTCAGTCTTCACTCTGATCTGATGATAGTCTGACTTCAAGTCTATCTTGGAAAATACGGCAGCCCCTCGTAATTGATCCATCAAATCATCTATCCTCGGCAACGGGTATCAGTTCTTGATCGTCGCCTTGTTCACTTGTCGATAATCCACACACAATCTCGACCTTCCGTCTTTCTTCTTAACTAAAAGCACTGGCGCTCCCCACGGTGAAACACTTGATCGAATGAATCCCTTTTGCCGAAAGATCCTTTAACGACTCCGCTTCAAAACTAAAAGCCCTAAAATCCTACGTATCGTACCCATAAGGGTTTCCCTGAGATCCTAGCTTCCTTATCAACGCGTCGGTAAAACAACTCCCTAGCTTAGCGTGCTATCCTAGGCCCCGTGTAACTTCTATAGTTAAATCACGAGCAACCTCGAATAAGGTCCTACTAGGAATAATAATCATAAGATCATAGTCTAAGTAGTAAATACAAGTTAGGCGCGTCACACTCGTTTCGAAGATAAAGGAGTAAGTTATTCTAGAATAAGAGAATAGTTAAAATATTACCATCGTTCCCACGTTCTTCCTCGTTCAACTCCTCAGCTCTTGCCCCCTCCTTGGTATGAATCCTTTCCTCTGTAGCAAGTTGTTTTCGTTTCCCAACATTCCCTGATGATTCGCCCTTGGGTGCCTTACAATCTCTGGAGAAATGTCCCGGTTGGTTGCAATTGAAGCATAGACTTTCCTTGATCTTGCACCAACTAGCATAGTGCCCGCTTTCCCCACAGTTGAAGCATAGAGATCCCCCTTCTGGACACTTGTTACTGTAGTGTCCCACTTTCCTGCACCTGTAACAAGTCACTGTTTTCCCCGAAATCTTGTTTCTTGTCCCTCCGGTAGCATCATTCCCTTTCATCTTACTGTCAGACGTTCCCTCCTGAAGTGTCTTGCAGTTCACAGCTAGATGCCCCTCTCGGTTACACTTGAAGCATCTCTGTCCAATCACTGAGCACTTGTTAGCAAAATGCCCAAACTTTCCGCAACGAAAACATGTCACACCTTTGTCACCAATTGGCTTCCCTCCTGTATCAGCAGTTGTTGGTTTGTACACTCTTGAGAAAAGATTTCTTCCCTCGGAACGCTGATATGGTCCCCACTGATGGTAGCTCTCCCTTCCGTTGTAGCCTTGGGAACCTGACTTCATTGGTCCCCCAGCTCCTGTTCGGTTCATTCCTCTTTGTTGATACATTGCCGTCGCCTTCAGTCGTTGATGATGCTCACGTGCAGCCTCTTCAGCGCGCATATAAGCGTCTTCCGCAGCTTGGTTCATCATTACCTCGATCAGTGTAGCTATTGCCTCCGCCATCCGGTTAAGGTCCACCATCCTATATCCTATCGAACGTCCAATTAGTACTAACCATACGGTAGCACTAGACAAACCACTCAATCCGATTAAGTAGTAACGCAAGCAATTAGAGCGAAAATCGCTCTACAGACAATCAATTTTCACTCCTTGCAGAGTCACACAACCTAGCACAGAAGACCTATTCCCCAGAGACTCCCAAAAGACTCGACTAAGCTCTGATACCACAATGTAACACCCCGATTTCAGGTGTCACTTTAGTAACCAAAAATAAACTTTACGCGAAAAACAGGTAAATTTTTTTTTCGATTGATTCCTTTTAAATAAAGCGATAGAAATTAAAGACATAACCCAACACTAACTAACCAATATACAAATATATACACATGTACAGCCTCAGCTGCACTCTCCCGTCACGCGCACTCACAGTGACTCCAAAGTAGTGTGCCCGTAGGTAAATATTTACAGATGCAGAAGTGTGAGTGAGAAAGTTATAAGTACAATCCACTGAGGGAGAGTCGGCCTCAAAATGGCCTAAGCAAAGACCCCTATGGTCCGACTGACTCACTGTGATCCCTCAGTAAGAGAACCACACAAAAAGTCATGCGTCGGGAACCTACCCTGTCCCAGAAGCAAAACGAATCAGAGCTCTACACAAAATATGACGCCTGCCTAAACCTCCCTCTGTGGGGGAATAACGGTCCACCAACTCATACCTGATCCCCCCCGAGGGAGAGACCATCGAAACCCAATCCACCGTCGACGTCTGGCAGCAGGCCGACCGCCCAAACACAAACATGAATCCAAAGCCAAGGCGCTAGAGTCAACTCACGGAAATAAGTAGATATACACTCAACATGTGACAAGGGTATAGATATATATGTTGATATATATATATATATATATATATATATATATAAATAATCCTAGCATGTTATTGGCTTTAACAATGCTTCAATAAATCAAATAGCACACAATTCCAGTCAGAGTGAATGTATGCGTGAAATGCAATTCAATATGATCCGGATAACTGTGACGCGTTCCCGTTCGCCACTAGTGAAGCATTCCCGTTCTTCACTATGGATGAAGCATTCCCGTTCTTCATCCTCAACAAAGCATTCCTGTTCCTTGTCGAATGATGCACTGGTGAACCATTCCCGTTATTCACCATCGATGAAGCATTCCCGTTCCTCATCGAATATGCATCGGTGAACCATTCCCGTTATTCACGAAATAATGCATTGGTGAACCATTCCCGTTATTCACCAAATGATGCATGATGCTAAAGTTTCGAAATGTGCGCCAAAAAGGGTTTTGAAACAGTTTTTCAGATCTTGGACAACTCGATCCAAATCGGCGAATACCGACGAAGGTTCTAGGCTCTTGGGCACATAGAGAAGATAACCCAACAGAGAAATCAGGAAAAACGGACAGTTTCACAAAAAGCTCGAAACTTTGAGCACAGAAACAGCTAAAGAAACGCACTAGAAACAGTGATCAGAGGTAAGAATCAAGATAGTTACCTCGATACCTTGAAGTAGGAACAAACTGCGCAAAGATCGGTCGAGTTTTGGCGAAAAATCTCCTCTCCCTCTCTCTCCTCAATCCACGGCCAACAATGGGAAGAAATGGAAGATATTTTGCTTTTTCGACTATTTATTGGCAGGTGAAATCGCGGGAAAATGAAAATTTCGCGATTCCGATTTTTGCAGCACATTCACCGATGAATTCTAAGAGAGATTCTGGCGACAAAATTCCAGAACTCAAAACAAATCTCTGACATTTGGGAAAAACGATATCTAAAATCCCAAAAGCGGTGTAAGTTAATCTGTCCCGAAAAACTACTTTTTGCTGTGATGGTCAGACGACAAAACTTCCTTCTGAAGAAAGATTGGAAACGTCGAAACAAATGTGGCAAAGCGGACGGAAACTTAGTTAGAAGTCCCGAATAGAAAAAAGTCTTCATCCAGCGCTTGAATCTAGGGTTTCGAAGCAAAGAAATTAGCGTCGTCGGACTTCCGAAAAGTGAATACTATCGTGCGTACAGTCCAGGGTTCCGAAATGAAACGCTGGTCGAAGAAAAAATAAAGAGAACCATTAAATTTTCCAAGGATTTGAAATCTCACTTAATACGTTGCTCTAAAAGCGAAATTAGCTTATTCTGGACACTCGCCATAAGGCAGGTGTGCAGACGACTCGCACTAATTCCTAAAACGACTACGCAACATTCCTCAAGCAATTCCTGAACTTTTTTCTTCATTGATCTTTCTCAAACAACAAACTCCTATCACGCTTACACTGATTCTACGCGTGAGTCGGAAATTAACTTGTTCTCCAAATCCAGGTCTTACATACCCCGACTAAAAACACCAGTAGAACCTCGAAGGTTTGTAGAAACTGTAGGTTAGAAACCTTAAGGAGAACCTTTAGGCATGACTAGGAATGGATTGGCTAGCGGCCAACAATGCCACCCTAAACTGTAGGAGAAAGACGGTTACTTTTGGAACTAGCGAAGGAGACGCTAAACGGACTAAGCGAACCGAGGAGGTAGAAAAAGCGCCCAAGGGCGAATCGAGCGTACTTTTAGGAGCACTAGATGCGGATAAAGAAGACATAGGTATAGAAGGGATACCCGTAGCAAGGGAATTTCCCGACGTTTCCCTGAGGAAGTGTCTGAATTACCACCGGAGAGAGAAGTTTGAAATTTAGCTCAGCATATCACCCCCAGACGGACGGACAGACAAAAAGAACCATTCAAACGCTAGAAGATATGTTGCGAGCATGCGCTTTAGAGGAGCAAGGCAGTTGGGAGGATTGTTTACCATTAGTGGAGTTTTCGTATAACAATAGTTTCCACTCAAGCATTGGAATGGCCCCATTTGATGCATTGTACGGGAGGAAGTGTAGGACCTCGTTGAGTTGGTTTGATGAAGGAGACAAGTTAGTACTAGGACCCGACGTAGTGCACGATATTTCGGAAAAGGTGAAAGGAATTAGAGAAAAGCTTAAGATAGCACAGGATAGGCAGAAAGCTTACTATGATCGTAGGAGAAAACCCTTAGAGTTTGAAGAAGGAGACCATGTTTTCCTTAGAGTTAATCCGATTACAGGGATAGGGTGGTCAACTAAGTCGAAAAAGCTGACACCAAAGTATTTAGGACCTTACCAGATCCATAGGAAGGTAGGAACATCGGCCTACCAGGTGGCACTACCGCCATCTTTGTCAAACTTGCACGATGTGTTTCATGTTTCCCAAACAAAGAAATACATCCCCGACCCTTCTCATGTGATAAAACCTGAACATATACAACTCAAGGAGAACTTAACATACACGACCGAACCTAAAAAGATATTGGATATGAGGATGAAACAACTTAGGAAAAAGGAAATCCCATTAGTGAAAGTAGCTTGGAGTGAGGGGGAGGATGAAGAAGCTACTTGGGAATTAGAAGAGGATATGAGAAGAACATGCCCTCAACTGTTTATTATTTTAGGATGTGAATTTCGGGGACGAAATTCTCAAAAAGGAGGGGAGAGTGTAACATCCCACCAACCAGGTAAAGACCTCATAGGCAAAGCGAAACCCTAGAGAGTTGGAATATGTGAATCTTCGCTAATAGTATAACTATACTATACAGTATACGTATAATATACATATATATATATATATATATATAAATGTCTGTGTGTGTATGCGTGTATGTGTGAATATTTTACTATAGTACTTGTTTGCATGTAAATCGAGACGTCGGTCAATCAACCCGGCAATAGAAGTACCAATGACATGGTCATAATAACCCTAAAAAGAGGATGAACTTGAGATAGAGGTAGAATATACTAAATAAATGATCTGGACACATCTCTTGGCAATGATAGATACATTGTCTCAGAGTGACTGAAACCCGAATCAAGCTAAAAAGAGTGATACCTTAATCACTCTAAAGAGATGATATTGAACCTTGAGAGGGGAAATACACTCTGATTTAGCCCTAACAAACCTGAACCAGTATAATATTGCTTCAGTTTGTCCCGACATGGAAAATGATAAAGAAATCGACCAATTGGTGCCCTAGGATTTGTGTGCAAATGACCTAGGCATGCAATCAGCCATTACACCATGCAAACCTCACTTCTGATTGCTTCTGACCCTTCCAAGCTGCAGCTACGCAACCTCAAGCCCTAGGATAAACCCCATGCATGAAGAGCCATTGGTGGTGCAACTTTGATTAAGTTTAAGCTTGATTTAGCAAATTAATCACCCTACAACTTATATAAAGGGTACCATTCGACTCCACGCGACCCTAGCTACCCAGTGAGTGCCCTAGAACCTTCAGAGAGTGCCTAGAGAGCCCAAAACGAGAGTGAGACCGAGAGGAAGTTCTGAAACTTCCCCTCTTCGAATCTCTCAAACCAGAGAGAGTTAGGTTCCCATTTTTGTTCCATTGAGTTCCTGAAGAGGAGAGGAAGAGAATCGACTAGTCTTGGTCATGTTTTGGTCAAGAAACCACGACTCCACCATCTTCGGCGAAGCTCTGGCTAACCCTTGACCTGTAGCTCACCCTATCTCCCATCTCTGAGCACTTCAGCCACACCCACGATCACCATTCAACTCCCCACGACCTGTAGATCAAGTTCCAGTACTTGGAATAACACGGCGGTGACATTTCACGACCCTCCGATCATCTTATCCGGCGAGCATCATCGTTTTCCAGCGAGTAAGTTCTGCGACTTGCTCGTTTCAGCTCGTTTTCGATCCAAATTGATCCCTTAAGCATGCTAGGACATAATTAGGAAGCTTTAGACTAATTTTAGGACCTGAATCGTTGTGAATTGAGCTATCGGGTTGGACGTTTGGTCGCGAATTGATGTGCCAAATTGATCCTCCTATACTTCTGGAAGGTCATTGGAGCTTTTAGGATAGCTAATTGTAGTAATTGAGCTCTGAAGAGGAAAGCCCCAATTTCACCTCGCGGGCAGCCTCTGAAATCGCAAATTGGCACTGTTAAAGTGCCCAGAAGCTAAAATTGATGATTCCATTGAACTCAGGAGGTAGAAAACTATAGGAATGGACTATTAGATGTTAGTTTTAAGTTCAGTTTATAGATTTCTTAGTTTGCAAGTAGACTTTAAATTAAGTGCTTGAAATAAGTGATTCTGAACCTGAGCATAAGCTGAGAACAGTAAAATGTACTTAACAGAACCCAAAACCATTAGAACAATGAGCAGGAGAAGACTTAGAAGTTGTAGCTTAGTTATGGATTTAATTTACATAATATGGCTTAGGTATGTGAAATAATTAAATAGAAATATTTTAGCTTAAGATAGATTAGTAGACTAATGACTTAGAAACAATGAGGGCAGAGATTCATTATATAATAGGAGTAATGAGATCTGCAACGCCCCGATTTCTCGAGTGTCACACAGTAAACCAAACGTCACCATTTTCGTAATGAATTTTCGCCGTTCAACTATTAATCTTGATTTAATGACAAAGTTCAATTATTGCGAAACTCCCGAAACTTTACGAAACAAATTGCGGAATAAATAAATCATGCACTTCTGAATGAAATAACATTTAAAATAAAATTGAGGAATAAATCAAAAAGTACAAAACCGAATCCGATGGCAAAGCCTAAAACCAAGAACACAAGTGATCTTAAAAACAGAAATAAATAATAATCCCACAGTTAAAGTAAATTAGAATTCGATACGGCTTTCATAGAAAAACCCCAACATAGAAAAGTCTCGACCCTAATCCTCGTCGTCACTAGAGATGTATATGACCTCCGAGTCCTTGGCAACTCGACTCTTCATTGGATAGGCTGGTTCACCTTCAGATCCTGAAAGCCATCCACATTGCCTCTTCCTAGGCGGTCGTCCTTCAGTGGCATCCGGAATAGGCTCCAATGCGGGCATGTCTCCATATTCATCAACAGGGCTAGCTTGCTTCGGCTCCGGTGGAGAAGACTCCACTGCATTCTTTTCCCCCATCAGCGGTGATTCAGTTGTAGTCTCTTCTGATGGATCCTCCCCGTCCTCCCAAGATTCGAGCGGCTTCTCCTCTTCGGTCTGACAAAACCTAGCGGGAGGGTGAGGCAACATGACTACCCCATCCGCAAGGATCTGTCTCTCTACGACTCTTCCATGTATGTCCCTTCCTACGAGCTCTGCATCGCCGGCGTAGCATCTCTGGACTCCAGACGCGTCGGTCACCGAGAGCCGGTCATCCTCGGGATCACTCAACACCATCTCCCAGATCACGATAGCTTCCACTGTCTTGGTGTTCACCATCTACCCCCCCCCCCCCCAAAATAAACACATAACAAACAAGCAGGGTCAGGTCGACAGCAAAACAAATAATAATCAAAAATCAACACTTATAAGAATTAATGTCTCTTATGGGATTTCATCAATAGTTAGTCAATTAGGCTAACGGATTCCTCACTTCACACAACCCACCAAACTCCTTGGCCAATCTCGAACATCCGCAGATGCACAATCACAAGGGGACCAACACAGTCGACCCAAGTCACGTGGAGGCCAACATAGTCAATCCACAAATCTCAGGGAGACCAAAACAGTCAATCCCTATCCCATGACTCAATCATGGTTATCACATGGAGACCAACACAGTCAATCCACAAATCTCCCTCGCGTGCAAGCCCATCGTTCTCATGGACCATAGTCTACACCGACTTATGCCCGTTGAATTAAGTTTACTTGCAAGCGAGTTAAATCTCATTAAGTCTCGATCTCTTGGTTTTTATGGCTCTAATGTCAATCCTAGAGTCTTGAAAAACATATTACAAAGGCAACGTCAACAGTCTCAAATACACAAGGGGATTACGGCTAGGTTAGCGACCCTTGGTTCAAAAACATAGCATAAGCATCTTCCATCTCACATATACTTAATCATGTTCTCATATTGCATGCCTTTCATACATAAAATCATGGCAAAAACATCAAGCGAGGTACCAAGGACTTGTGCGATCAAGGGAAGAAAAGAAACCACCAAACCCCCAAAAACTAGGGTTCGGCCGATCCAAGAATTGGCCCTTAGGGTTTTAATTTTTTTTCCTTCCTTCCCCTTGATCTCATGCATCCTTGTACAGCCCCAAAACAACATATTTCTCATGCAAAAATTTCAGATTCAATCACCAAACAACTTTCATGTTATCACAAGTATTCTTTGCAAGGCAACACAATTTTAGCAACTAGCATGTAATTTGTACATGGTATCAATAACTCAATCAAGGATAGAATTTGGAAATAGGAAAGCATAGTCACATATCAAAAAAGTCCAGCAAGAAATCCCATAACCCAAACCCTCATGCAACCCTCAAGATCAATCCATAATCACAACAAAACTTGGCAAAACTCCCTAGAAACTCTACCCAATTCCTAGGACCAGCCCTTACCTTGCTAGTTGGGTAAAGAAAAGGGATGAAAAGATGATCAAGAGCTGCTGTCCAGGTCTCTTTCTCCTCTCCTACTCGAGCTCTCTCTCTCGCAGGTCTCCCTCTCTCTCTCGCGCGCGCACAAGGTGGTGGCGGGCTTGGGGACGGCGGCGGTTAAGGGTGCAAGGAGGGGGTTCTCTCATTCTTTTCTCTTCTGTTTTCTTTACGTAAGGAGTGCACAAGGTTTCTGCTTCAGAACTGAATGGAAAAAGAAACCCTCTCCCTCCCAAAACCCTACATAGCCCGCGGTCTCTCTCTCCCTCACTTGGGCTAGGGTTTGTTTTCTACCAAGCCCGACCCAAGTCAAACCCTTGACCCATCATTTAAGTACTTAATCAGGCCTGAATTTAATTTAAAACCTAAGTCCTCTTAAGTAATTTCATAATCAAACTCGGAATTAAAAGAAAACAAATCAATTAATTCGCTGGTACTGTACAGCCAGAACCACCATCTCTAAAACGCGAATATCTCGAGCTACAAAAGTCGGATTGACCTGATTCCACTTCGAGAATTTTCTTGACTTAAAGGGCTACAACTCTCATGAAGGAAGTTTTCCCACATGAGGTCGTTCAGACCCTCTAATAATTCACAAAAGGTGACAGCCAAAAACTGTCAAAACTCAAACTTGTAAAAAACTTCATTTTTATTCCATCTATTACTCAAGCATCACATAAATAAAGTTAGGGTCTTACAAGATCAAAGAACTATAGAATTTGGCTATTAAAAATGAAATTAGTTTGCATAATATGACTAGATAATTAAGTTGTAGTATTTTGGATTAATAATTAACCTAAGTGGATAGTTTAATGACTCAAAAATGATTAGGTCAGATTAGTGGACATAAGGATATAAATGTCACACCCTAGTTAGTTAAGACAAAGATTAAGATAGAGTGATACTAGTTTAATAGTTTAATGACTTAATAATAATAATAATAATAATAACAATAATAATAACGAACGATTTAATGCCGTAATTAGCCTATCGTAACCCAAGCATAATCAATGATGCAGAGGGAGCTATCTCAGACCTACAAGATCCTCAATTGGTCAACGATAAAGGTAAGGGGGGTTATACAAGACCTTGTCTTGGGACACAACTCATAAGTAAATCGTTATTACGATAGAAAGCATATTATTATTTGCTTATGTGTTATTAGATGCATGATTGGATGTTGTGCTTGAAGAGTGAATGTTGGATGAAATGTTGTGCTGAATTGTTGTGATTGTGACACATGCTTGAAGTGTTGCACAGTAGAAAGGGATGACAGTACACTATGGGATATAGTGGTACTTAGGATTATGAGCCTAAATGGTATGGTATCAGGATTGTCTCTGATATGTTGAAGCATCTGGGTGGGAAGAGGGAAAGGATAATACCCGATTTAATGAGTTATCGATACTTGCTTTTGGAAATTGACCTACCTATAATACCTTAGGATTACCTGTAGGATAGATAGAGTAAATAAATAAACAATGATAATGGAATAGGCAAGTGAGCCCTTTTCTCTAAGCGATTAAAAAGTACATAACCATTAAACGGCGAATTAGAATTCCCGCTTGTATTCCTAAAACTACTTGATCTTATTAAAGATCCCACTTCTATAATAATTATGGTGTACTTACTCAAAGTATGGCAGCAGATGCTTGTTTCTAATTTATTAGAAACTTAATGGAAGTATAAGGGGGAGACGATTGATATTTGAAAATTCACTTAAGGAGCAACAAGGAGTAGGAAAGTACTGTCACTACCACTAAGATAGTGGGAATACTGAGACGCCAAAGGTGGTCATGTTCAGAGATGAATTGACCCGAGATTTACGCGATGGCCCCACCTCTCCAACAGCTACCGGCAGGGTCCCGGAAAGGCCGGCCTGATGTGATGTAACAGGGACTGCATAGTCGTGTACTTCTCTCTGTGAGCTACTGAGCGATCATTGTCCGGTAAAGATTGGACTGTAAGGAGTGTCCATGTTCCCGAGACGACTTTCCGATGATAACGAAGCAATAGCTTCAGGCCCTTTAAATCATACTCATCACATGATAACGAAAGTAATAAAAACGTTGGCGATGAACTCACCATTTCCTACGAAGTAGTGAGAGAAGTCAATTCGAAGGACGAAGGAATAAGGTTGATTTAATCATATTGCATTTTTACTTGTGTTTGTTACATGTGTGTGATTAATGATATGTTAACTTGAGTTTTAGCTTTTATCTTATCTCATGTGTATTATTGTGCAAAGTTGCGTATGACTCACCCTTGCACTTATTTTATAAAAGCAGATAACAGGTGTGACAATGAGCATCCCTCTAGTCCTCGCGATCCACGCTGATTTCCCGTCCCGTGCTGGCTGGCATGTTGATCCAATTACAGGATATTGCTTTTATGAGGGACTCACGATTTTGTGGTGTAGGGATCCAGGAGCAGGGCACATCGGTTTTCCGGTGACGCTCCCTATGGTGTTCTCATTCTTTCTGTCGACCCATGCTCAGCACGTTGGTCCGTAGAGTCCATGCAGCTCACATGTGCATACCCACAGGTAGGCGAGCCTATGGAGACCGGAGAGCCTGTCCCAGCCGTACCAGTCACCGTGGTGAGTCCACAGGGATCTCCTGATTAGAGGGTTCCGGAGACCCAGGAGTCTATGGGATCTCCTCCACCCCGGAGGAACTTGTCTTGCTTTCGGGTCACGACCCTCAAGCGAGTGAGGTCCCCTTGATTCTCCCGAGATGCCAGGATTTACCGTCGCAGATTCCAGAGAGGCAAGGCGTCCGGAGACAGAGTCAGAGCAGGATCCTATACCAGAGCAAGTGTCAGTGCCAGCAGCCGGTGAGGGAGTCAGTGAGGAGGATCTAGAGGAGGAAGATCCGAGGGGATGAAGTCGTATGGTCCGAGTTTCTAATGATGATGATGATTTATGTTTCTATTTCTGTATTTGATTTTCTGTACCAGACTATGTGCTTGAGGGCGCTATGTCCTCTTTATGTGTTGTCGTCTTATCTGTAGACTTATGCGGTGGATCCGTCCACCAACTATGCATGTTATGTATGTTCTGTGTGGTTTATATTGTTGTTCTCCGTAGTCTTAGGTTAGGAGGTCAACTACCTGGGGATGAGAAAGGGGTGCGCGAGTACACTTTAGTCTTGCGACCCCGATCTAATGAGAAAACCCTAAGTAGAAAAAGAAAAAAAAATTCACTAGTTCACGTCGCGTGCTCACTCCTAAGTGATGGAGTTAGGGCGAATTCGTCACTTAAGGAAGGGGACGTGACACTTGTGGTTCGATAATTAAAACCGGGTGTTTTCGTACGCTTGCGGATTTACCTACATAAATGCATTGTGTTATCTATCTTCCAATCCACTCTAGTCAACCTACCCTATGCATATGGAACCTTGATTCAATCCTTGTTGTTCTAGCCTAGTTACACACTTATTGATTCCTCACATAAGCAATTCTCTCATACTAAAAGTTAAGCCCAATTCCTTGTGTACTTAGTCTTTTATAGGAGAACATGCAAATTCAGGCCAACAAAACCCAACTCTTACTCTATTCCTAGTAGTAAGCATAGAAGGATCAATTTCAACCTAAGTCCCTAAACCACAACAATCTTCCGATATGATTATAGTCTAGCCTTTAGCAAGTTTGCACTCAAGCTAATCATGCAATATATAATTGAAACTCAAGGTAGAATCAAGAACAAAAGCATAGGGATAGGAATTTAGCAACTAGAGATTCATGAAATCACTTAAACCCAAAGCAAAAAGTAAACTAGCCACTCATGGCTAGGAGATCCATACAATGAAATGTAAAGAAACCTGAGAAACACGGTGGAAGCTTCCCACAAGCCCCAAAGCTCTTCCTCAGCTTCTAAACTTGATAAAATTATAAGGAAATGATCAAAAGTTCTGAATAAAATGACAAAAGCCTTATTTATAGGCAAAATGGTCGAGCCAGGGCGCTCAAGCCCTGCCCTGGGGCGCTCAGGCGCCCTGACAAAAACACCAGCATCCAAGCTTCTGGAGCGCCAGTCATGGGCGCTGGAGCGCCAGCTGCTTGCTGAAAATGACTTTCTTTCTTCTTGTAACCCCCCTTTGAATGCTTCCATCAATGCTTTAAGCTTTTTGGCCTTCCCTCTTCATGAGTTATCAGCTGACACACTTAAGGACCAAGACAAGGAAAAATATAAAGAAATTCAAAGTGTTTAAAACATAATAGTCCTCACAATTCAATGAAAAACACATGCAAGACCTAAACTTTATAAAAATGCAAGAAAGACCCTTATAAAACTACATAATTACCAAAACTAAACAAAAACTGAAATAAAGATAAAAATGCATGAGAATGCATGAAACACTACATGCGACAAAGAGAACAGACTCAAAACTCACAAAAAAATCACCCTAAAAACACTACTAAAATAGGGTCATCATATCGGGTAGGTCAGATTCCTTGAGAATACTAAGACTTGTGTGTCTTAGTGTTGTTAGTTCTTAGATTTTGGAAATTCAGGACACTGTAGGACAAATGTTTTACCAGATGTCTAGGACATTTGGTACAACATTACTCAAAACACAACAAATAGTGCAACAAGTTAAATGACGGAAAAACTAAAATCACACAAGAGATTGTTAACCCAGTTCGGTGCAATATCACCTATGTCTGGAGGGTTTTCACCCTAGAAAGATAATCCACTATTATAGAGAAATTGATCACAAAAGGTCTCACAAAAACTGCCCCATTTCAACTACCTTTTCTACCTATCTCTACCCGTGGCTTATTACTTAGGTCTCCCCCTAAGCATGAGAACTACCTTTTCTACCTATCACACAACGTAGTTATAGTCCTTTTTTGTTCGATGACAACTTCACCACACCTCGACATGAGTGGTCGGGATCACCAACTCATAGGTGTCACCAGTTATCCGTCGCCACGGTATCCCAACTATCTTAGGTTCCACTTTCGATTTCGTTCGATCCACATTGTCCATGCGTCGCATATTATTCGATAAATATCAAGGCATACTTCATCATGCATCATATGTTCATAATACAAGGCATAGATTCATCATGGATATCATAATAGTTCAACACATCATGTTCAACAAGTAATCATGTTCTCAACAAGTATTCATGTTCTTAAACATCAAGTCATTTAGTCACCTCATCATTCGCATTCACGTTATTCAAACATTCAAACATCTAAGCATATTAGAAATCCCTAACTCATCATCTTCATAATCAATTTCTCATGTTAATCAAGCATTCTTAACTCATAAACTTCAAGTATATCATGCATATCATTCAAGGCAACAAGACAACGGAAAAAGGTAGGATTAAAATTGAAAACTGTATTAAACTAGCAATCCAAAAATCATGAAACTTTTAAAGATTGAAGAACTTTAAGTTCGATTTCAAATAAAATTGGTTTCAGACCATTTGGACTCATATCCAAGGAGTTATGCCCAAAACAATACAGACTGTCCAGCTTACTCGGTAGCAGAAAAATGGTGAAATAAAATTAAAAACTGTATTAAACTTGCAATCCAAAAATCATGAAACGTTTACAAATTGAATAACTTTAAGTTCGCTTTCAAATAAGATTGGTTTCTCACCATTTGGACTCATATCCAAGGAGTTATGCCTAAAACAATACAGACTGTCCAGCTTACTCGGCAGCAGAAATGGGGTGAAATAAAAGTAAAAACTGTATTAAACTAGCAATCCAAAAATCATGGAACTTTTAAATATTGAATAAATTTAAGTTCGATTTCAAATAAAATTGGTTTCGCACCATTTGGACTAATATCCAAGGAGTTATGCCCAAAACAATACAGACTGTCCAGCTTACTCGGAAGCAGAAAATGGGTGAAATAAAATTAAAAATTGTATTAAACTAGCGATCTAAAAATCATGAAACTTTCACAGATCGAAACACGTTAAGTTAACTGTCAAATAAAATTAGTTTCACCCGATTTGGATGCATATCTAAGGAGTTATGCCCAAAACAGTACAGACTGTCCAGCTTACTCGGCCAGATCTAGGTTCCTCCAAACATTTCAAACTTCATTCATTTCTTTTGTCCAAGTCTTAATCTTTTAGTTTCCTAACATGGTTATAAGGTTCATGCATCATATTAAGCTCATTTCCATCATCATACAAGTCGCATGCAATTCCTAGCAAGCAATTTTGCACGCTAAAGTCCAAGACCCGAAGTGCCCTTACCTCGAGTGCTTTCCTTCCTAGCCTTTAGCTCCTCGTAATGAAATCAACAAGGTGTTCTTCACCTTCACAACAATCACCCATTCAATCAATAGTCTTATACATATACATATTATTAGCCATACTTAGTAACTACACAAGGTTTCTAGCATCAACAAGGCTCTAGGTCGACGATTTGTCTCAAGGTCTTAATTTTAAGAATGACAATTTTCAAGATTAGAGAGTCAAAACTCAAGACAACAACGTGATTGAAAAACACTCACCCAAAATCAAATCTTTAAAACTCTTATTGGAGTAAAACCCTCACTTTAAAACCTCTTTCATTTTCCTCAAGTTCTTTTAGTGGAAATAACTTTTCATAAAACTCTTCTACCATCTCTTCTACTCTTTAAACCTCATTTAAAACTTTGCTTACTTTTCAAAATCAAGACTTAACGGCTGGCTGCGTCTACTGTGCTTCAGTTTCATTTTTAGAGTAATAAGACAAAAATATCCTCTATTTCTAATAAAATTCCGTCTTTCTCCCTCATCATCTCCACAGTCCCAACACCACCATTTGCTCCTACACCACCACCGCTTCTTCAATGCTTTGTGATCAAACTCCATTTTGTTTCTGAAAACAAACTTAATTTGCGTTTTTGCTTAATGCTTTGGGACTTTGGGTTGTAATCTAGCATTTTGATGCTCATTTTCATTTTGATTTTTTTCTCTGCACATGAAAAGCCTCTTCATCACTTGCTTCATTCAGTATCTAAGAAAACAAAACCAGAGCACAAAAAAGCTTGAGTTTTTTTCATTATTAAATATCTCTATTTATGGATCTGGGATTTTGGTGGGGGAAACTTTAATTGAGCTTGAACTTTTTTGCGTTTTTGAAAGTGGGTATTTGGAAGGATGAAGGGTTTGCATGTTGCAAAATTTTCAGATTTGGAATTCTGGTGGGGGAGGCTTTGGGTAGAAGTTGTTGTGTTTATGGATCTGGTTTTTTGTGGGGTGGCTCCGATTTGCTTGAATCTTGATGGCCTCCTTGGATTTCTCCACACCCTCAGCGGTCATGGAAAACATCTCTTGCCCTCCATCGCTTTTGGCAGCGTGGGGGTGAGGGTCAGTGGATGTTGAAGGGAGAAGGAGTGGGCTACGGAGGAGGGCGGTGGGGGAAGGAAAAGGGGGTGGGGAGGGAGAGGAGTAGGAAAGGAGGTGGGGTGGGTCTTCACTCTAGAGAACGTGAATCATGGTCAAGATTGGGGGAGGAGGTGGGGTTGGGTTGGGGAAGAAGAAGGGTGTTTTTGTAAATTATGATATAATTAACAAATGAATTGTTTTAATGCTAATTTATCTGAACCGTTAAAATTTAAAAATATCAGATCCAACGGTGCATATGTTAACTGAAGCACCGTGACACACGGTAGACGAAACCAGACTTAACCTTTTTGAAAACTAAATACATGGTTTGAAAGCTCTTTTCATGGGCTACAACTTGTACAAAAGCACTTTCTTCAAACCTCAAGTTCAAAATGTACTAACATCAAAATCTCAACATTTTCCAAACCATTTTCATTTCCATAACGCCAGGGTGAGGCTCAACAACATTAACAAAACCACGAGTCGTAAGGTAGCCCTGGCTACCGCACTCTATACTATTCCACCTCAAGGATTATCCGCACCTAACTCTCGATAACACTTCCGCCAAATTACTTGCACGGTTGTTCCATCCACCACCTTGGTCCAACCATCGACTTGGTTTATCAGGTCACAGCCCACGCTGCCCGGCACAATGCCCACACAATCCACACAATCGGCACATCACCCACACAGTTCGGCTCATAGCCCACACAGTCGGCACATCACCCACACAGTTCGGCGCATCGCCCACACAGTTCGGTTCATAGCCCACATAGTTCGGCACTTAGCCCACACAGTCGGCACATCGCCCACACAGTTCGGTTCATAGCCCACATAGTTCGGCACTTGGCCCACACAGTCGGCACATCGCCCACAGAGTTAGCACATCGCCCACACAGTTCGGTTCATAGCCCACACAGTTCGGCACTTAGCCCACACAGTTCGGCACTTAGCCCACACAGTTGGCTCATCGCTCACACAGTTCGGCTCACAGCCCACACAGTCGGCTCACAGCCCACACAGTTTGGCACAAAGCCCACACAGTCAACACAATCGACACATCGCCCACACAGTTCGGCTCACAGCCCACACAGTTCGGCACATCGTCCACACAGTTCGGCTCACAACCCACACAGTTCGGCTCACAGCCCACACAGTTCAGCACTTAGCCCACACAGTCCGGCACACAGTTGATTGGCGGACAACCTTGATGTCCCCAATCCACCACGACACAACGATCCTATGCGTAACGATGATACTAGTGCCACAACAACCAAAAATAATGTCATACGCACTCGAGGTATTCAACTAAGATCCATTCCTTGTATTTTTATCACACTTCGCTCGACCCTAAGCCTCTCGTACTTATGAGAAGATTCCTCGAACCCTACGACTTAACCTTTCCCTAGTTCAAATCTCCGCTATCCCATTGCCTTCAATCTTCTAGCGCAATCCTTTTCTTAGCTCTACATCGTATTCCCTAAACATGAAGAACTTAACAAAACTCATTTTCCACAATCTACAACTGATAATCAATTTTAATGCCAAGCTTTCTCACTTCTTTTATCATCAAGGAACACACTTATCTCGAAATCGAACCTTTCATGCTATCCATCCTCTAACGATTCCGCCTCAGGATTCACTCACCCTAACGCTGGATTTCTTGGCTTAGTCTCCCTTTACTTGGACTAATCATGTGAGCTAATCAATCAAGGATCTCACAACCAATTGCACAATTCCTTCATCATCAACTTCTATACTTAGGTACTATTATCACGGACAATCAAAGACAACACCGAACGACAACTCCGAAATTCCCTTAAGTCATATAAAAGGATTCTGCACCGAAACTCGAACTCAAACAAAAGAGGTTTCAAACATTCACTTTCCACATTCAACCTTCTAAACATAAGCCCTAGCCCGCAATTAATCACTCAACTATAGCCATTCATCGAACATCCAAGGATTCAAATCTTAATTCCCTATAACAAATTACTTATAACGGAAGCCCTAAACTTCTCAACCCGAGATTTCAATCCTAAAATGCAACTCCATCCTCTAGTCTTCCATCGCAACTCAATCAATTCACAATTCAGTAATCCGGTAAGTTAGCATAAGTTCTACCAATTTAATAAATCGGCCTGAGCCTCAATAGTTCAATGATTCAAAACCTATCTTGTCCACTTAATAATTCAACAATCAAAACCCTCCAAACTTCAAATCCTTATTCAGGAATCCATAATCTACTTCTTCTATCTCATACCAAAGCATCCTCAAGTCCCAACTCTTCGAATTCCAACTTGTACACAACATGACTTAGCTCACTTCTAAACACCCTAACCGGTAAAACTTTAGATCCTTCCCCTCCACAAAATTACTCAAGCAAAATCATCCGCTTAAACTCTAAGATCCATTTGCCTAAACAACAAGAACTCGATCTAATTCTGATCCTTACCCACGTCTAAGAACAATCTCCAATTACAACACTTCTAAGGATAAAACTCGAACAACCCTACCCATACGAGGTCATCTCCTAGGATTCATTCCTAGCCCTGCCTTCACCTAATCGATTACACGTAAGCACATCACAAGTCTCTATGTCTAATAGGGTCCTCTCATCCTTCTACACTTCCACTTGAGGATCACACCACCTTAACCTCTCACTAGAATCCATTCCCCAGTTCCTCTCTTCCTTTACCAACACATACCAGCACAAGACACAATTCTAGGTCTAGTGGAACTCCTCTAGAGCCCTCTTAACAACAATACTAATGGAACACACAAACAACCATCATGCGGACATATCACATGCACCTAAGGCGTTGAACATATACAAGAAGGTTGCAAGAAATTACTTTTATTAAAATACCGCAAGTGGCTTAGATAAAACAGGGTCGTAGTCTTAGACTTTAATAACTAGAGAAATTAACACACGACACAAGCTTCCAAGAGGCGTCATGCTCTCCTTGGCGCCAAATCTTCTGCATTCACGGCTCTTCCCTTGTTAAGTGCATAAACTCTCCCAGAGCATTTGAGCGAAGCCCACCCGTACTGATTCGTCAATGGTTCGGTCTACGGTGCCCTACAATCCTTGGCCATGGCTTCCGGACCTCATCGGTCCCCCTAGTATTTGCTCGATTAGCCCTCTTGTTCTTCATGATTTCTATTTCCCTGCACTTTTCCACCAAAGGTTGGAATTCACGTATCCCCAAAGGTTGCACTGAATCTTCAATATCACATCGGAGTCCATTGGTAAACCTAGCGCATAGATACGCCTCATCCACACGGTTGGCGAAGAAACGGTGCTTTGCCAAAGATTCTAGCTTGGTGCCATACTCTTCCACAGTCACATTCCCCTGAAACAGCTTCAAGAATTGTGCTTCCTTTTATTCCCTTGCGCTAATCGAAAAGTACTTCTCTAGAAAGACAATGCAGAAAGTATCTGTTGGTCAATCTGCAAGTGTACAAAATCTACCCGGTTTTAATTTATCGAACCACAGGGAATTGGTATGCAAATTCAGTTTAAGCTTCGAGCTCACGGTAGGAAAGCGAATAAAATTCAGTTTTAAGGTTGATTGTTTAAGTGCTTAGTTAATAAGCAAATGAAATATAAGTGTGTGAAGAACAATGGTGAGAATGCATTGAGTTCTTGCTCAACTAATTCAGTTTTAGAAAATCTTTCCTACTCACAAAGTTCGGAGTCTCTCCTTGATGTTCTAGCCTAATTAGTCATCTATCGTTGCCTCGCATAGACAACCCTCTCAAGTCAAAAGATAGGCACAATTCCTTGACAGCCTAAACATTTGCTAGAAGCACTATGCATGCAATTCATGCCATCAAACCTCAACCCTTCCTCTTTTCCTAGTAGCAAGCATAGAAGAGGTAATCCCACAACAAGTCCCAAATCTATAACAAACTTCTGTTATGATTATAGAAAAACAAAAAGCTAGTATGCATTCAAGCTTAAAAGATAAAGCATAGGAGTGAGACTCAAGGGTTTACTCAGAACAACATGAATAGAAAAGGAATGATAGCTAAAACATTCAAAGTCTTACAAAAAACCCAAATCAAAAAGGGGTTTAGCCAAACATGGCCATGAAATCCATACATGAAGAAAAAGGTAAAACCTGGAACATAGGACTTGGAGAAAGCTCCTCAAGCTCCAAAACCAAAACCCTTACTTCTTACTTATTAAAATATGAGAAAATGACAAGAGATTCCAAGAGAAATGACAAAAAACCAATTTATAGGCTAAAAGGTCGAGCTGGGGAGCTCAAGCACTGCCCAGGAGCGCTTGAGCGCTCCCCTGAAAAATACTGCCAGGAAGTTACTGGTTGGGTGACGCCTGAGCGCTTAGAACCAGCACTTGAGCGCTCAGCACCCTGGCAAAAACTCTCCATCTTCTCTTTAACTCCCTTTGAATGCTTCCATCAATTATCCTAGCTCTTTGGCCTTCCCTCTTCATCAATTATGATGTGAAATGCTTAGAGCCCAAGCTAAGGAATAAAAGCAAGAAACTCAAAGGGTTAAAAGCATAAAAGTCCTCACATTTAAGTAGAAAAAACATGCAAGTCCTAAATTTTCCTAAAATGCAAGAAAAGTCCCTATAAAACTTTAAAACTACCAAAACAAAGCAAACACACTAATAAAGATAAAAATGCATGAAACAATACATGAGACTCAACAAAAAGACTCAAAACCTACAACGAAATGACCCTAAAACCAAGACTAAACGAGGGTCATCAGTATCCCATGTCACAGCCACACGGTTGGATTCCATCATCATGCATGCTCCTCTCCACCAATATTAAGCTTCTCCCAACAGCAGATAAGTTGCGCAATCAACTCTTGTCTCGGCTAGGGTCCTCAACACCCTGAAGATCTCCTCGATTTCTTGAATCCACAAGTCGGCCTTGTAACGCCCCGATTTCTCGAGTGTCACACAGTGACCAAACCGTCTCAATTTTCGTAAAAAATTTTCGTCGTTCAATTAATTAATCTTCAATTAGTGACAAATGTTCATTTTACGAAACTCTTGAATAATATCACCACGCGGGAATAATCGGTGACATAAGTCTTTCGAAATTGAAATTAACCATTGGATAAACAAACGAAACAAATACGATTCATCGGTCTGAACCCAAAATCAAATTACATCAAATTGTTAAACCAAAACTGAAAAACCAAAACTAAAAGCAATAAAATAATTTCAATGCCCATCCTCGGTACTCTCAACCCAATACAAAAAATGGAAGACTCTCAACCCCGTAACCCTAATCCTTTGCCTACTCGTCATCGTCATCTTCTTCTTCCTCGGTGGTGGGTTCATCGTCTGGTATCGGCTCATTGGTGAACTCTCTAAGCATATGATTCCTCAAGCCACAGTAGATGTCACCCTCTTCATCGAAGTAAGAATTGACTAGCAAACAGAAGAAGCTCCGAACCTTCTGCTCATCCTTACTAGGGTTCTCGCTAACCCACTCCTCACCTTGCGGCTCCGGAAGCTCCTCATCTTTCACTTCAGACTTTGGTGGCTCCTCACATTCCACTGATGGCTCTTTCTGCTCAACCTCCATGTCTTCTGAAGGATCCAGCTCCGACACAGTCTCTCGGAAAGAAGATTCCTCTGACTTCAAGTCCAAAGGGGTCTGGAAGCAAGGGATGCGAACGGTAGCTTCACCCTCCCGTTATGTTGTTGAACCTCGACACACTCTCCTTTCTCGTTGGTTCCCCGAAGTGTGGCATTGCCGACGTAAATGTGACGGACCTGGTGTGTGACGGACGCCCACGCCTCGTCCTTATCCTCGTCATGGAGAATTAGCTTCCAGGAATGCACCGTGTTCGTGGTCCGAACCATCTGGGCTCCCCCAGAACAAACAAGTAAACACAGAAAAGAGGGTCAGTTCACATGCTAGACTTAAAAATAATCACAGTTCAAGTATAAGTATGTGATTAACAAGAGTCTCATAATCTCACATCTCAAGTTAGGAAACCTAAGGTATAGTTAGACTAACGTTCTCACCATTCACACAACCACCTCAACACCTTGGCCAATCTCGATCATCCGCAGATGAACACACAAGGGGACCATACAGTCAACCCAAGTCGCATGGAGACCACACAATCAATCCATAAGTTCTCAAGGATACCACACTATCAATCCTTATCCCATGACTTAATCATGGTTATCACATGGAGACCACACAATCAATCCACAAATTCACCCTCGCGTGCAAGTAACCGTTTGTCTCTAACGGCACCATCGTTCTTATGGTCCATAGCCTATACCCTAGCACTATAATCAATCACATCACTACTTGCAAGCGAAGTCGCATCACTAGGTAAACTACTAATGTCATGTTATAGAGGTAAACCATTGAAACATCATACATAGCACAATTACGAGAGGTCTAGGGTTAAATCCCCTTCTCCTCACAAGATAAGAAATCATCATGCAACTCCCTCCAAATAATCAAGACAAACGCCTAAACCCTAGAGAGGATAGGGCTTCGGCCACACCGACATCATTCATCAAGCAATCATATTATCATACCTCTTTTCATGCCATAAGTAAAAATCAGCACCATCATCATAATCAAAGATAAACTCACCTAACTCTTGTTCATTAGGGTTTCGGCCATGACTAGTTTTAGGGAATCAAAGAACTCTTTCTCATTCTATATCATACTTCACATATCAATTTCAGCAAGCTCTTCATCAAGCACATCATCAAGAAAAATCCATCTTATGCATGTTATCATAGATCCACTACATACATCAACTATTACATGTTTTCTCCTAAGAATGTTCACTAAATCATGGCAATCACCTTTAGACATAACAAAACAGAAACTTTTTACTCTAAGCATGCGTAAGAAGATCTCTAATCACTCATACAAGTCTCACATGTTAAAGATCATCAAAATCCACAAGCTTTCATACAAAAACCACAAGATTTCAAGCATGCAATTGCCTAGACTTTAACCAACTAGAACAACCCTCAACTTTTCCTAAAACTTGAGAAGAAAAGGATGGATATTGAAGAAGATAACCCTTGCTCTTCCTTCCTTGCTCGACTCCCTCTCTTCTCCCTTGATCTCTCTCTCTCTCTCGCGGCTTCTGTCCTTCTTCTCTAGGGTTAGCGGCGGCGGCTCCTCTCTCTCTCTCCCTCAAGACCTTTCTTTTTTTCTTGCTGAGTGAGTACGTGAATGAATGGGTGTGCGATATGCCTTTCTAAATCAGCCTTATTCACTTTAATGAAAGAGAAAAACCTCCCCCCTTTTCCCCTCAAACCCGCGCCCTCACCAAGCCTAACTAGGGTTTCAAAAAAACTTTTTCCTATCTCCTAATTATTTGAAAATAAATTTAATTGTTCAGCCTTTTTCTAAAAAAAACTGAATATAAACATTTAAATAAGGATATAAACCTCCTTCCTTATTTAAAACCTCAATTTTCCCCCCTTTAACCATATTTTTCCCTAAATAACTCAAAACAAATCAAAATGAGATCTTCCCTTATCTCTTTTCTCTCAAAAATTTGGCCAACCCTTCCTTGGCCCTCAAGCAACACGCATCACACCATATTGAGGTCCAAACCTCATCAAATTAATTATTTCCTAACGTACAAACATTATTATTTCAAAATAATAACATTTCCATACCCTTCATACAATTTTCACACGCATAATCAATCAATGAAACTCATTCTTCACTAAAATTCGACACTTATTATTTATTTCAAATAAATACTAATAATAATAAAATAAGGGTCTTACAAGCCTTCTCCGGTCGGCTCCTCCAAAGAACTTAGGCGGGTCAAGGTGCCCGAAATCAATGAGTCCCCTAATCTGAGCTTGAGCGTCCTCTCGTGGCTCTTGGCTTGCCGAACGCTCTTCCTCTGCAGCATTCCGTCAAGCAGTTGAAGTAACCTGTGTAGCAGCATTAGTAGCTTGTCGCGCCACCACAATTTTAAGTTTTGCATGGCCTCTGCCATACGGTTCATGTCCACCATAGTCCGTCGCTTTAGGTCCTATCTTGGAGGCATCCTCTTCCTTCGCAAAGCAACAATTTAGTTTCCCCAAGGCAAGAAGCATAACCAACGCGTCAGCCCAACTAAGAATTTACACACAAAACAAACAATGGGTATGGCTCACGCATACCCATCCACAACAAACAACACAGAGATTACACAACCTAGCCCAACATACCTATTCCCCAACAAGCCTTGGCATCCCAAAACCAGGCTCTGATTCCACAATGTAACGCCCCGATTTTCAAGGGTTACTTAGTGATCCAAAAGTAAATTAATCATGCTAATGAACTTTCAAAATCATAAAGATGCAGGTACTTTTTTTTTTGAAAAATATAATACCTTGTAATACTTTCCATAACATGCTCTAACAAATGCATACATAATACCCAACATATTAAATACCCTTACATCAACGAATATAATCACAACATAGAATCTAAAAGGAATATAAAATGAAAGCCTCCTATGCCCATCGAGCTCCCCGCAATCTCCACACGACTGATCTCTGAATCAGTAGCTCGTCGTCACACCATTTCTCGGCAACGTCTCCTCTCCTGCATCTAACGGTCTCTTGCTCAACCTTTAGAGTGGTGTCGTCGAAATTTCATAAGAGAGAAAATTTTCAAGGGTCAACTTATACCACAAGGCCATAATTAGGACGTGCACACATACAAGCAAGTAGGAGCATGCATAGTCACATATATAAGCACCTAGCAAGATTCTTACCAAATGGCATACTAATACACCCCTAAGGAATTCATAAAGTAAAGTGCCTTCGTTATGTTAGTGAGGAGCAATGAGTATGACATATACGGTTAGGGCATGCTAGCATGAGAAAGTTTTCTCAGCTAAGTAAGCTTGACCTTGTTAGGGGCTTACCCAGTCTGAAGTATTCTTCAGATGCTCTTTGTGAAGCATGTCAGAAAGGAAAATTTACAAAAGTCCCCTTTAAGGCAAAGAATGTTGTTTCCACCTCAAGGTCGTTGGAACTTCTGCATATTGACCTATTTGGGCCGGTGAAAACTGAGTCTATAGGTGGCAAGAAATATGGGATGGTCATTGTTGACGACTATAGCCGCTGGACATGGGTAAAATTCTTAACACGCAAGGATGAGTCGCATTCTGTGTTCTCTACCTTTGTTGCCCAAGTGCAAAACGAGAAGGGTTGCAGGATTGTCCGTGTTAGAAGTGATCATGGTGGAGAATTTGAGAATGAGGATTTTGAGAACCTCTTTGATATCTATGAGATATCACATGATTTCTCTTGTCCTAGAACTCCTCAGCATAATGGAGTAGTGGAAAGGAAGAATAGGGGGGCCCTTCAAGAGATGACTAGAACCATGATCCAAGAAACTGACATGGCAAAACACTTCTGGGCTGAGGCAGTAAACACAACGTGTTATATTCAGAACAAAATCTCCATAAGACCAATTTTGAATAAGACTCCTTATGAATTGTGAAAGAATACAAAGCCCAACATTTCTTACTTTCATCATTTTGGTTGTGTTTGCTATATGTTGAATACTAAGGATAGATTGCATATATTTAATTCTAAGTCTCTGAAATGTTATCTGCTAGGATATTATGTACGTTCTAAGGGTTATAGAATTTATAATATTGAATCTGGAACTATTGAAGAATCTATTCATGTTAGATTTGATGATAAGCTTGACTATGACAAGTTGCAGATATGAGCATAATCATTTTAGATAAGGACCAAGATTCAGAAGTTGCTGAACCAGAAGCAACTACATCAGAAGATGCTGCTACAACTTCTAATCCACCTCGTTAGAAGAAGAGTAGAGTAATAGCTTCTCATCCTGAAGAATTGATTCTGGGTAACAAAGATGAACAAGTTAGAATTAGATCAGCTTTCAGACCTTCTGAAGAGACTCTTCTGAGCTTAAAGGGCTAGGTCTCTCTGATTGAATCAACTTCTATAGATGAAGCTCTTCAAGACAAAGATTGGATTCTGGCTGTGGAAGAAGAACTGAATCAATTCACCAATAATGATGTTTGGAATCTTGTCAATGTTCATGTTATTGGAAGGGAGAAGTTGTCAAAAACTAGGCAAGACTTGTTGCACAAGACTACTGTCAACAAGAAGGCATAGATTACACTAAGACCTTTGCTCATGTAGCAAGGTTAGAAGCTATAAGGTTGTTGATTTCATTTTCAGTGAATCACAACATTGTTCTTCACCAAATGGATGTCAAGAGCGCGTTCCTAAACGGTTACATTTCTGAAGAAGTGTATGTTCATCAACCCCCAGGGTTTGAAGATGCTAAACATCCTGATCATGTATTCAAGTTGTAGAAATCTCTCTATGGATTAAAGCAAGCCCCAAGAGCATAGTATGATAGGCTTAGCTCATTCCTTCTGGAAAATGAGTTTGTAAGGGGTAAAGTTGATACAACACTTTTTTACAAATCTTACAAAGATGATATTCTGATTGTGCAAATTTATGTTGTTGATATTATATTCGGCTCTACTAATCCCTCTCTATGCAAGGAATTCTCTAAGTTAATGCAGGTTGAATTTGTAATGAGTATGATGGGAGAACTCAAGTACTTTTGGGGAATTCAAGTAGATCAACAATCAGAAGCAACGTACATTCATCAAAGTAATATACTAAAGAACTTCTAAAGAAGTTCAACATGTCAGAATGTACTCCAGCCAAGACACCAATGCATCCTACATGCATTCTGGAGAAAGAAGATACAATCTCAAAGGTTTTTCAGAAGCTCTATCGTGGTATGATAGACTCTCTTCTCTATCTGACTATATCCAGGCCATATATTCTGTTTAGTGTACATTTATGTGCTCGTTTCCAATCACATCCTAGAGAAACTCACTTACCTGCTGTTAAGAGATTTCTCAAATATCTGAAAGGTTCCACTAATCTAGGCTTGATGTATTAAAAGACATCAGAGTATAAGCTATCAGATTATTGTGATGCTGATTATGCTGGAGATAGAACTGAAAGGAAAAGTACTTCTGAAAATTGTCAATTTCTGGGAAGTAACTTAGTCTCATGGGCAAGCAAGAGGCAATCTACAATTGCACTATCTGATGTAGAGGAAGAATATGTCGCAGCTGCTATTTGTGGCACTCAGGTGCTCTGGATGAAATATCAACTGGAAGATTATCAAATCCTTGAGAGCAATATCCCAATCTATTGTGACAACACTGATGCTATTTCTCTAAGTAAGAATCCTATCTTACATTCAACGACCAAGTATATTGAGGTAAAGGTAACTTTATCACAAGATGGATATCCATTGGTATTCCTTCTGAGATAAGACAGCAAACGCATGTCAGATTTATTCTGATGCCTCTTTCCTTGTGCTTCTTGGGAATTTCTGTTGTAATGATCACATCTACTTAATTCTCCACTGCATGTTAGTAGTAGTTATTTCTTATTATTACCACATTAATTTCTAGCCGTTGATTTTTAGTTTGGGCTTTTGGTTTTTCAACTACTCAACGGTTACCTTTCAAATCACTACTTACCCACGTTCACACACACATTTCCCTCACTTCACTCTTTCAATAAAATTTTCAAAACCCTAAGTGTTTGCAATTCTCTCTGTTCTCTCTCTTGTTCTTCAATCTTCTGCACCCAAAGCATCAGAATTCTTCACCATGTCTCAATTCAACTCCGTCGATCCTCAAGAACAACATGCACTTGAACATCTGGCTGAGTTTATCGCTGAAGAGAAGCCACAAAAGGTTGCCGCTGAAGGAAGCTCTAAGTTTCAACCAATGGTTGTGGGACTTGCTACTGGGAAATCTGCACCGAGAGTTCAAGCTCAACCTAGTACTCAAGAAAAACAACAAGAGCAACAACCAGAAGAAATAGACATGGAAGACCAAGAGCAGATGATTCCTATCATTGAAAGGACTGCTGCTATTCACTGCACCTTCAAAGTTGAAGAACTCACTGTTCTTAAGGAATTGAGAATAGACTTCGAGAACTTGGCTGCAAATGGTGTAGACATCCAACTAGAGATGGTGGCTCAAGGCTGGAAATGATACTTTGATAGGCTAACAAGACCAGTCTATGAATTCTAGAAGCATGCTGAGTGCGATGACTTCCATGTCGTCTCACATGTCCTGGGAAGGAAGATCGTCATTTCTGGGAAGTACATCTCCCTACTTCTGGGAATGAAGTTGGCTGAAGAGAATCGGTTTCAGAATGTGGACAATAGGATGTCAAGAATAAGGACAACAGTCAACAAGGAACTGTTTGTCAACTGGGAAAAGAAGAAGATAGAATACAAGTCATGTGATCTTCATCCACATCTGAGGGTATGGCACAAGATCATTCTGTCCTGCATCAACCCAAGGACACTGACAAGTTCATCAGATTATATCAATGCCACTCAGAAGGTGATGATATATTTCATCAAGCTGAAGAAGAAGTTGTGCCTTCCATTCATCATCTTCACCTACCTAAAGGAATGCCTGAGGAAGTCCATAACTATAGCTTCTGAGAAGAAGATTATAATCTACTACATTCCCTTTGGGAAGATTCTTTCTGACATCTTCGTGGAAAGTGGCTTGGTGCAAGATCTGATTGATGTTGGGTGCACAGAAGATCTGAATGCAACTTCTGGGGATGCATTCAATGTGAAGAAATTAAAGAAAATGAAGATTGTGCAGACAATTGTGGTTCCTCCCTCTGATGAGTCTTCAAAAGATATCATTCAACGGAGAATCTCCATTGATTCTCTGGTCAAAATTGGATGCTCCAAAAGCAATCATGGAGTATGTCAATTTTCCGAGGACTCAAGGTCTTGAGGTTGATTTCGAGGAATTTTTCAATGCTCTTCCTGAATGACCTCCCTACATGTCTAGACCTCAACCAAAGAAGAGATCACCAGAATCAGATAGTGAATCGGATGAGAAGCACATTGAAGAACAAGCCAAGGTCAATCAAAGTTTTGTTCAGATGATGGACATGATCATGAAGAGACTCCTAGAACCAAAACCTTAGTCTTTAGGAACTCTTTTTCTATCATTTTATTTCTGATGTTTTTATGTTCTGATTTTCTTTGTATATATATATATATATATATATATATATATATATATATATATATATATATATATATCTTCTTATCTAATCTTGTGAACTTAGTCCTTTTATCAGAGGGAGTACCTAGTACTTCAAAGCTAAGTTTATCACACTCTTTGTCCTTTTTTCTTATGACAAAAAGGGGGAGTACAACCTAGTTTTTGATTTGTTTTATTTTCTTTTGGAGAATATAAGTGATCAATCGTTATGACTATATATCTTTCATGAGGCAAAACCAAGGAATACATTTTACTTCTTCTGAAGTGATTATATTCTCTGATCAATTAATAGTTCTAATATGTTCATAATGTCAAACTATTTAATTTCCTACTCTGATTGATATATATCACTCTGATCACTATTTCACTTTAGCTCAGAATCTAGACATTTCTAACAATTGCATTAAGTCATAGACTCAAGGGGAGCTTAGCTCAGAATCAAGCTCTAAACTTGGATTCAGAAGGAGCTAAATAAACTATACATATCAGGATAAGTTTAACTCTAATACCTTAAACTCTGAGTGTATTCAGTTTATTGTTTAAGAATTGTTCATCAAAATACATGGTTTTGTCATCATCAAAACGGGGGAGATTGTAAGACCAAGATTTGGTCAAGTGGTACAACTCTATGTTTTGACGATAACAAGTTTATTATTGTGTATGAAATATTAGGGTACTCTGACGTTTGTCTTTTAAGTGCTTAACAAACAGGTTCTGATTCCAATTAAAAGACATATCGATCAGAAGTTAAAGACCAAGAGTAACCAGTGAAATTCTTCTGCAATCACTACATTCTTCTGAACGGTAGTCAACGCTTCAGATGTTCTGAAGCTAATGACTTGAAGATTCTGAAGTCCAAGAGTAAGCTGACTCTCAAGACCCAAGTACTTCAAATTCTGAAGACCAGATGTTCAGTGTGAATGGTCCAGAAGCAGAAGTTCTGAAGGTCAGAGGATCCAAGATTCCTTCTGACTCTGATCAATTGCTTCACAAGTTCCAACAAGAAGCGTCCCCAAGATCAGAAGTCAACTAGGCTAAGGCAATGTCATTGTCACTAGTACAAAAGCAGTGTACTATTCTGAGCCACAGCAGGTTCTGGAATTTCCAGAATTTCCCTCCAACGAATGGATTCTATCAACGGATACAACACCTACACCTTGGAGTATTTAAAGCCTAAAGATAGAAGAAATTGTCTAAGAAACTATTGTGCAATACAAGTGAAAAACCTTCAAGCAAAATACCTTAGTAATATTTCTTCATTTCTCTTATTGTGTTTACTTCTGCTTGTTTTGAAGCAACTCTTTGTAAACTCAAACCTTCTACTAATTTGTTTGTAGTTCCTTGATAGACCAGGGAGGTCAGGATTCTTGAGAAGACAAAGACTTGTGTGTCTTAGTGTTACTAGTTCTTAGATTTGTTAGTCATTGAGCAAGGTGTGCTAGTGCAGTTGTAACAATCTTTAAATAGTGGATTACCTTCAATCTACGAAGGAAGACATCACCTTAACGGGTGGACTTGATTAGCTTGAGGGATTTATCAAGTGAACTAGGATAAAACACTTGTGTGCTTTTCTCATCCCTTTATCTCTTGCACTTTGTGTTCTTGAAACCGAGAAGATTTGTTCTTGAAACCGAGAAGATTTGTTAAAATCTTAGAGGGATAGTTTTTAAACGTAAAACCCTATTCAAACCCCCTCTTTCTAGTGTTTTTCATACATTCAGACACAAGTCCATATTCAGATTTTTCAGAATAAACTTAAATCTATCTTCGGCTAAGGGTTTTGTGAAGATATCTGCCCATTGATGGTCAGTATCCACAAACTTCAGAAGAAGTACGCCCTTCTGAATATAATCTCTAATAAAGTGATACTTTACCTGAACGTGCTTGGCCTTTGAATGTAAGATAGGATTCTTACTTAGAGAGATAGCAGCAGTGTTGTCACAATAGATTGAAATATTTCTCTCAAAGATTTGATAATCTTCTAGCTGATGTTTCATCCAGAGCATTTGAGTGCTACAAATAGCAGCTAAGATATATTCTTCCTATGCAGTAGATAGTGCAATGGTAGATTTCCTCTTGCTTGCCCATGAGACTAAGTTACTTCCCAGAAATTGACAATTTCCAGAAGTACTTTTCCTTTCAGTTCTATCTCCAGCGTAGTCAGCATCACAATAACCTGAAAGTGTAACGCCCCGATTTCTCGAGGGTCACTCTAGTAACGTTTTTCCAAAAAACGTGTGTATATTTTAACCGAAATAAAAACCTTTTCGAAACATTACTTACAAATAAAAAGTAGTAACATGAGAAGTAGACTGAATAATTCATTTTATTAATAAAAGCTTTGTAAGCGTACAATAATTCTTTCAAATTACAACATAATGATTAAACTAGTGTTCGACCGCCCCGAGCCAACACAACAAGAAGGTCTCTAGGTTAGGTTCGAACCCTATAGACAAACTCACCTCACCCCCAAGTACAAACTCAATTATCACACTCAGTACCCGACTCATAGGTCGCGTGCCCTCCAAGGCCTCCTCCAACGCTTGCATCACATCGTCTCGTATCCTCTTCTCTCGCCAATCCCATAGCTGAACCATCAATCTCGTGGTCGATGTCTCGAGCCTAGTCGTCGTCCACATCAAGCAGGTATAGGGCCGCATCTCGACTGATCACACGCATGCTTGTTGTCTAGGCATTAAGCGCCCCAAACAACAAACAAGCAAGGGTCAACTTCTAACACACACGTATCATAAGTAGGGTATACTACCCTATCAATCACAAGTTCTTCCCTAAGCTAACATTCACAAATAAGGGAACTATTTTAAGTTCTAGGTTTCACAAGTATAGGGAACTATCTCATAGTTCTAAGTTATTGTTAGTCAATGTTGGTGCACATGCATGCAGACACTTTGGATATCCATAAGCCAATCCCTCTTGGAAAGGCTGGACGAACACGACTCCACGATCGTGGCTGGACCTCTCCAACGCATCGCTGCCCAACAGCTTGATGATCGGGGTTGGACCTCTCCAACGCACTGCCGGTTCACGTTCGTCCTTATTCAGGGCCTCCCCTGAATGTCACCATCGACTAGCCCAGTCCAGGTCACTAGCTGTGGCCAACCAAACCCAGTCCAGGTCACTTGGTCCACAATGCATGCCATGCAAGTCAGTCATCATCACTAGGCCCTAAGCCTGTCACGTTCATCTCATATGAACAAAATATCATAACTTAGTAAATGATTCGCTTGCCCCGAAATGACCTGGCCCAATCGGGAAATCCCAATACTTGCATGCATATCAATAAATGTAGCTAACACCCTAGACATATAGGCATGTTCATAATAATACTATCTAAAATTTATTGCATTATTATCATATAACATATCTAGTTCATATATCATCGATGGTCCTAGTATCAAGCTTTCTAACATTCACAATCAATCATAGCCGAAGTGCCCTTACCTTAGTCACAACAGAACACGTCCTAGGACTTTGGATTTGGCAGGATCACGCTCACTTTGAACTTCCTAGTAATGAGGACAAAGTAACGGTAAGAATTAGTAGTGGTTTAGCGATAATATATCCCTTCCCCATCGTTTCAAATTTTTTATCTTAAACCTCGAAAAAACAAAACTTTTCCTTTCATAAGATCAAAACCTCCTTTTTAAAATCCTTGTTTGAAGATCATAAGAATACTATAAGAACATCATGAATTTCTTTAAGAAAACGCCCACAATCTTAAACATTCCTAAGCAACCCGATCAAGATCATTCTCTTCTGGTTTTTGGCTGATCAGCTTAAGCTGCAACCACATAGCATATTTAGAATGGCCTTGCTCAAGGCATAGAAACTAAAACAAGAAAAAAAATAAAAGAAAGACAAGAGAGGGAGAGGAAGCTCACAGCTAGAGAGAGGAGAGAGCAAATGAGCTTGGTGTGAAGAAATGAGAGGGAGGAGCTCTCTATTTATAGTGAGAGGTGAGAGCAAAGCATTAATTGCTTTTCTTCCTCTCCAAGAGAGGCCCATGGTCGCCCCTCTTTAGCCCACTCCATGGTTTCTAGAGCTTTCCAAGCTCCCCACATTCAGCCCTCAAATTTAGGTTTATTTCCTAGTTAAACCCTTAAAAAAATAGCATTTAAATCCATAATCATTTAAAATATACAAATCAGAATCCAAAGAGTTTTAAATCAGATATGAAAAGATCCTTGGTGGTTTTAAAAGTTCAAAAATTAATCCCCCCATTAATTGAAAGTCAAGGAATCAAAATCCCTAAAATTTCTCCTTCATAAAACCTAGCCAAAAAAGGAAATTACTTGCAAAAGTCTCATTTTCCTTCCTCCTCAAGCCTTGGCCGTCCACCACCTTCACCATGCTCAGATTTTCTCTAAAAAATATTAAAATAATAATTTAAATAAAAACCCAAAATAATTAATGCATTAAATACACAATTTCCCTCCTAAATGCATCAAAACTTCAAATTTAAAATTAAAAACCTCATCAATGGTTTTGGCTCCAAATTTCGTGTACCACTCTCATAATATCTCATCAATGGTTTTGACTTTCAATTAATCCCCCCATTAATTGAAAGTCAAGGAATCAAAATCCCTAAAATTTCTCCTTCATAAAACCTAGACAGAAAAGGAAATTACTTGCAAAAGTCTCATTTTCCTTCCTCCTCAAGCCTTGGCCGTCCACCACCTTCACCATGCTTAGATTTTCTCTAAAAAATATTAAAATAATAATTTAAAAAAAAAACCAAAATAATTAATGCATTAAATACACAATTTCCCTCCTAAATGCATCAAAACTTCAAATTTAAAATTAAAAACCTCATCAATGGTTTTGGCTCCAAATTTCGTGTACCACTCTCATAATATCTCAAAAATATTTTTCAGAATAAATTTTGATATTAAACCATAGGTTAAAATTATTTAAATGCATTTTATTTAAATAAAAACCCATTTTATTTAAATAAAACCTTCAAAAACAAAACCAAGGAATATTCCCTCATATAATATTCTTAAAATCATGCCGAGAACCTCCCCATAAGGTGTGGCCCACAAAATCGTCCTCGTCTACTCGATTCGCCAACTCATCGTTGTTGTCGGGCCGATTTTGACCCAAAATTCGCCGTCGCAGAACCCTAGTAATATTACAGCCAAAATGCTCGTATTGTCACGCACATCAATGTCTAGAGGTTTCTAAGACTTAATATTGCTTCTAAAAATTAATCACCCTTTTTAAAAGGCATAATATCACATATAACAGAAGAAATTCACAGAATATTATTTAATATTATTATTAAAATAATATGCCATAAAACCGGGTCTTACAATACCACCCTCCTTAAAATAGTTTCGTCCTCGAAACTACTACAGGAGGACACATTGTAAGACCCTAACCTTACTTAAGTATTACTTAAGCGATTTATTCAATAAAAATGAAGTTTGTAGTGAGGTTTGACTTTATTGCTAATCTGCCTGTGACCTTGTACGAATTTTTGAGAGGTCTTAACGACCTTTTCTGGAGAAGCTTCCTTCATAAGAGTTGTAGCTCTCTGAGTTATCTAAATTCTCCAATTGGTTTCGTGTCAATTCGATATCTGTAGCCCAAGTTAATTGAATTGTTTTGAGCGAAGGTATTGCTGTACAGTGCCAGCGATTTTTGTTGAAATAATAACTTTTAATTTCGAATTTACCTTAGATTTTAGAGAAAAAGGGAGGGTTTTATTTGGGTTTCAGGTCTGATCACTTGGAAATTAGTGGGTCAAGAGGGTTGACTTGGATCGGGCTTGAAAGAAGAAAAAAAAAGAAGCTGCCCTTGAAGAGGGGGGAGGCCGCGAGCTTAAGAGGGTTTTGGGGAGGGGGGGGGGGGGAGGGTAGGGTTTTCTTTTCACACAAGTCTGAAGATAGAAACCCTTGTGCACCTCTGCAACACGTAAAACAGAAGAGAGAAAGAGAGGGAAGCCTCCTCCTTGCACCCTAGGTTTTCTTTTAGAAGTTCAAAAATTAATCCCCCCATTAATTGAAAGTCAAGGAATCAAAATCCTTAAAATTTCTCCTTCATAAAACCTAGCCAGGAAAGGAAATTACTTGCAAAAGTCTCATTTTCCTTCCTCCTCAAGCCTTGGCCGTCCACCACCTTCACCATGCTCAGATTTTCTCAAAAATATATTTAAAATAATAATTTAAATAAAAACCCAAAATAATTAATGCAATAAATACACAATTTACCTCCTAAATGCATCAAAACTTCAAATTTAAAATTAAAAACCTCATCAATGGTTTTGGCTCCAAAATTTCGTGCACCACTCTCATAATATCTCAAAAATATTTTTCAGAATAAATTTTGATATTAAACCATAGGTTAAAATTATTTAAAAACATTTTATTTAAATAAAAACCCATTTTATTTAAATAAAACCTTCAAAAACAAAACCAAGGAATATTCCCACATATAATATTCTTAAAATCATGCCGAGAACCTCCCCATAAGGTGTTGCCCACAAAATCGTCCTCGTCGACTCGATTCGCCAACTCATCACTGCTGTCGGGCCGATTTTGACCTTAAAGTCGCCGTCGCAGAACCCTAACAATATTACAGTCAAAATGCTCGTATCATCGTGCACAACAACGTCTAGAGGTTTCTAAGACTTAATATTGCTTCTAAAAATTAATCACCCTTTTTAAAAGGCATAATATCACATATAGCACAAGAAATTCACAGAATATTATTTAATATTATTATTAAAATAATATGCCATAAAACCGGGTCTTACAATACCACCCTATTTAAAATAGTTTCGTCCTTGAAACTACTACAGGAGGACACACTGTAAGGCCCTAACCTTACTTAAGTATTACTTAAGCGATTTATTCAATAAAAATGAAGTTTGTAGTGAAGTTTGACTTTATTGCCAATCTGCCTGTGACCTTGTACGAATTTTTGAGAGGTCTTAACGACCTTTTCTGGAGAAGCTTCCTTCATGAGCGTTGTATCTCTCTGAGTTATCTAAATTCTCCAATTGGTTTCGTGTTAATTCGATATCTGGGCCCAAGATAATTTAATTGTTGTGAGCGAAGGTCTGGTTGTACAGTGCCAGCGATTTTTGTTGAAATAATAACTTTTAATTTCGAATTTACCTTTGATTTTAGAGAAAGAGGGAGGGTTTTATTTGGGTTTCAGGTCTGATTACTTGAAAATTAGTGGGTCAAGAGGGTTGACTTGGATCGGGCTTGAAAGAAGAAAAAAAAAAGAAGCCGCCCTTGAAGAGGGGGGGAGACCGCGAGCTTAAGAGGGTTTTGGGGTGGGGGGGGGGGGAGGGCAGGGTTTTCTTTTCACACAAGTCTGAAGATAGAAACCCTTGTGCACCTCTGCAAGACGTAAAACAGAAGAGAGAAAGAGAGGGAAGCTTCCTCCTTGCACCCTAGCCGCCGCCGCTTGCACCCTAGCCACCGCCGGCCGTGAACGCGAGAGAGACAGGAGGAAACGCGAGCGAGAGAGAGAAGAAGGGAGTACATTCTGACATGTTGACCTTCTTTATAAGTTCTATAGTATATTTACTTTGATGAATGTACGTTGCTTCTGGTTGTTGATCTACTTGATGAATGTACGTTGCTTCTGGTTGTTGACCTTCTTCTAAACGTTCAAGGGTTATAGAATTTATAATATTGAATCTGGAACTATAGAAGAATCTATTGATGTTAGATTTGATGATAAGCTTGACTCTGACAAGTCAAAGCTAGCTGAAAAGTTTGCAGATATGAGTATAACCATTTCAGAAAAGGTCATAGATTCAGAAGTCAAGGATTTAGAAGCTACTGAACCAGAAGCAACTACATCAGAAGATGTTGCTACAACTCCTGTTCCACTTTGTCAGAGGAAGAGTAGAGTGATGGCTTCTCATCCTGAAGAATTGATTTTGGGCAACAAAGATGCACCTGTCAGAACCAGATCAGCTTTCAGACCTTCTAAAGAGACTCTTCTAAGCTTAAAGGGTTTGGTCTCTCTGATTGAACAAAATTCTATTGATGAAGCTCTTCAAGACAAAGATTGGATTCTGGCTATGGAGGAAGAACTGAATCAATTCACCAAGAATGATGTCGGGAATCTTGTCCTGAAACCCAAAGATGTCCATGTGATAGGAACCAAGTGGGTCTTCAGAAACAAACTCAATGAGAAGGGAGAAGTTATCAGAAATAACGCAAGACTTGTTGCACAAGGCTACAGTCAACAAGAAGGCATGGATTACACACAAACCTTTGCTCCTGTAGCAAGGTTAGAAGCTATAAGTTTGTTGATTTCATTTTCTGTGAATCACAACATTGTTCTTCACCTAATGGATGTCCACATTTCTGAAGAATTGTATGTTCATCAACCCCTTGGGTTTGAAGATGCTAAACATCCTGACCGTGTCTTCATGTTGAAGAAATCTCTCTATGGGTTAAAGCAAGTTCCAAGAGCATGGTATGAGAGACTTAGCTCATTTCTCCTGGACAATGAGTTTGTAAGGGGTAAAGTTGATACAACTCTGTTTTCCAAATCTTACAAAGATGATATTCTGATTGTTCAAATTATGTTGATGATATTATATTTGGCTCGGCTAATCCCTCTCTTTGCAAGGGATTTTCTAAGTTAATGTGTGAGACCCAAGTTTTAAAGTTTGGAATAAATCGAATGAAATTCCTTTTCACGATTAATTTGATGTAACGTGAAGGAAAAACCTGAACAAGGGTTTATTGAATGGGGTAAATTTGTGAAGGAGAAAGTTCAGGAAAAGGCTAAGGATTGTATCAAAGTCGATAGGAGTTATAGCACGATTAGTATTCGCTTAAACCTAGGTCGAGAAAACGCTAGTAAATAGCTAATTTATATTTTAGACACGACGGAAATTAATTCCAAAAATCTTCAGAGAAATGTTAGAACTTCTCTTATTCGTCTATAAACGAGCGTTTCAATACAAACCCTGGAATGGACAAACGTCAAATTCCAATACTCGGAGGTTTGCCGAAAACGAATCACTGATAGTTCAAAACCCTAAAATCAACGGACGATGAAGACTTTTTCCATTCGGAGCTTCAAATGAAGATTCCACCCGCGTTCACTTATTTCTTTTGATGTTCTGAATCTTTCTTCAGAACAAAGTTTTCTCATCCGACATCAACGACAAAAAGTAGTTTTCGGGTAGAACCGATTTACACCGACTTTTGATCGTCTGATTAAATTTCAAGAAACCTGTTTTGAGTTCTGGAATTCTGACGCCAGATCCTATCTTAGAATTCTCCGAAGAATACACAGGAAAAATCGGAATCGCGAAATTATCATTTTTCCAAATTTTCCAAAAACTATAAATAGCGAGAAAATGAAAAAAAAATTCAAAAACTCACCCATTTCCCCCATCGAACCCGTGAGCTTCCAAGAGAGGAGGAGGATTTTGATTTTCGCCGTTTCTTGCCCGTTTGCTGCACCGATCGTTGCAAATCGAAGACCTCGAGGTAGGATTACCATATCTCTGTTCTGATCGTCGTTTCTATCGCTTTTCTCTATGTCTTTCTGTGCTCAAAGTTTTGAGCTTTTTGTAAAACTGTCCAAATAAGCTGATTTCAGTGTCTAAGCTTATTCCCTACATGCTCCTGAGCGTGTTTAGCGGATTACATTTTGCTGAAAGTCGCCGAAATGCCGCCGGGATCCATTTCTGTTGGAAAAACCCATTTCTGGGCAGAGTTCCGTTCTTTACGTTAAAAATTCACGACTTAGCTTCGTGCTAGTAGGATTAGTCGTCATAAACGTCGTTGTTGACGTCCCCATCCAATTTGTTTTTCGAAAATACAGTTTTGAAATTATGAGCTGAAAATAATGACCAAAATACCCCTGCGACAGTTTTTGATCCGAAAATTTTTCTGAGCTTAGAACCGCCTTAGTTACGACTAATGTTAACCTAGGAACCAAGTTTGATCGAAGAAAAATCGACCCCCCTAATTAGGGAAAGTGGCCGAGAGCTCCATCAAGGGGGGAGGGAATTTCGTTTTTTCAAAAACTT
The DNA here is from genome assembly GCF_012489685.1 of Lotus japonicus. NCBI lineage: Eukaryota > Viridiplantae > Streptophyta > Magnoliopsida > Fabales > Fabaceae > Lotus > Lotus japonicus. The sequence continues at coordinate 36,900,003 of NC_080042.1, forward strand.
GTCTTAACGCGTTAGTTTATCGTACTTTGGAGTTAGTAATGCTTCGTGTAATCCTAGTACATATTGTTTGTTGAGTTTCTGACTCATTGTGCTTGATTTCTGTGATTTGTCTTAAGGAACGTTTGAAGAACTTTGTGATGTTCAAGAGGAGGATTGTGAAGAAAACTTTGAGAAACACCCTGGAGAACCTACAGGTGAGGGCTTTTCACTGAATACTAGATAATGATTTAGGTGTCGACGAATTCGACTTGATTTACTGTTTATGCACGTGATTGTGTTTGATTGGGAAAACGTTTTCTGAGGCTACGGCTGACAATTGATAATCATTTATTGCTTGATGGTTGTTGAGGTTGATTCACATGCTAAGTGCTACCTGGTTAATCTAAGATGTGTGATATTTGCCCTATATGCTAAGTGCTACATGGTTATTCTTCAATGTGTTGATATATGTGCCATGACTGTTGGATTGTGTTGCTTTGATTATGCAAATACACATATATCTGTTGTTCGACAGAGTGAGGATAACGGGGCAATTATGCCAAATTTATCGTGAGATTTTGAGAAAGTTTGACGGGACAAACAGAGATTCGGGCCTTGTCGTTGTTTTGATGGATCGAGACCTTCTCTGGGAATTACTTGGGATTATGGGATCTTTTAAACTTATAAGATTTGAGACACAACCAAATGGAAATTATTTTACGAGGAAAATCCATAAAACATTAAACAACCTCTAAACCTTTAATTAATGATTACAAATTCAAATAAGAGCTTAGGACTTGAATATTAGTTTTGGAAATGAGAAGTGTCGCCGAGTCCAAGTTTGGGGAAACTTGATGAGTTTCCGAGTATGTTGATACTCTTTGCTCGAGAAGCAGTTTTGTTGTTTGACTATCTAAAAGATAAGTCGGGAAAATTAATAAGTTTCCGAGTATGTTAATACTCTTTCGCTCGATGAGCTGATTTGTTGTTGGGCTATCTGAAAGATAAGCCGGGAAACGGGTAGTTTCCAAGTACATTGGTACTTTTTGCTCGCTGAGCAGTTTTTGACCATCGGATGGAGATGAGTCGGATGATTCGAGAAATCATCATGAGATACTTTTTATAATTAATTGTCTTTTGTCGCAGAATCGACATTTACCTTAGGGTATTCTTTTTAGAGACAATTAGTTAGCTAGAACAAGTGACGACGTGACGAGTGAGGTAGGAGACGTTGTTTGGCTAACCACTTGCATTCATGCACTCATTGAGGTTAATACACGGTGGGATGCCGGACCTCGTTGGATTCCAAAAATGGTCATAAGACCCGAATTTCCATGTAAGAACACTGCGGTGATTCTTGGTAGCAGACGGAAATGGCAGGCCTGCGGGTTTACTGCTGATCTGACTACACTTTGTTTGGTATAAGAGACACCCGAGCAGAAATGGTCCCACCGTGGCTGGTGTTAGGGCTGTCTCGTTGGTGCCCATCCCTCCGGAATGCATCTTGTTCCTTTGCATATGCATTTCATGCACCATTCATGGTGATTTAGTTGCTGGATGTGTTTTTCCCTTTGCTATCGAGGTTTGAGACATGTTAATTGGTTGAAACTGTTATTTATTTATTTGATAGAATATACCATTTGTAATGTTGTTATTCATAATTAAGCCTATGTGGCTATTATTTAAGTTTTGCCTATTGGATGTATTATTATGTAATTCTTTGAGTTGACCCTTGCGCGTGCTACCTGTGTATGGGGGGCTATGTATGCCCTTTTTGTCAGATGTCCATGGCCGATTGGTTCGAGATGGTCGTCCCTTCGGGGGGGACCAGGTTTGTGTTACTGGATACCGACACCCCGGGTGCTTGGGTGGTTGACCCCGCCACTCGCCGAGCCATTTACACCGGGCGAATAATGGAGGACCACGTGGACCGAATGGGGAACCTGACGCAAGGAGTTTTGAGACGCCACACGGTTAGCTTTAACCTACCGCCGGGCGTGCATTATGGCCCTGGAGTCGAGGTGCCGCCACCATCACCAAAGGACGAGGAGGACCCTTCAGAGGAGTTTCCTGTAGGAAGGGCTTCATCTGAGTCTAGCTCACCCACAGTCGCGGCTGCTGCTGCCTTGGGATCGGGTACAGTACTCGTAGTCCCCGCTGTGAGGACCGATGCAGTCGTCGACCTGATCGTCTTGGATTCAGATTCAGACGACGATCACGGTGGTGCGTTGTTGGGGGTAGTGTGTAGTACTCCTTTAGTAGGGATTAGGGTAGGAGTAGCGTCGAGGCTCTGATCATCAGTTTTACTCATTTTGGGGCAGTTTAGGTCCCCGACCTATAGCTTTTTGTGTGGTTCTCTTGACGGGAGTCACAGGGAGTTGGTCGGATTAGGAGGTCTTCGGACTGTTTTGAGATGACCTACTTTCTGGTTGGAGGACTGTATATCAGGATACTGACCCTATATTTTGTGTTGTACATATCTGCCGTTAGGCACTACTTTCCCGTCATTGGAGGTTACTCGTGACGTGGCTGCTGTTTACTTTGGGGTGTGTATATGTTGTACCTTAGTCATGTTTACATTTTGTCGATGTTTCATTGGTTCGGCAAGTTTCTGCTCATTTAAAACAATTATCGATCGAAAAAAAAAAATTCACGTTTTTCCGCTTTTATTTTCTTTTTGGTTACTAAAGTGACGCCACCGAAATCGGGGTGTTACATTGTGGTATCAGAGCTTAGTCGAGTCTTTCGGGAGTCTTTGGGGAATAGTTCTTCTGTGCTAGGTTGTGTGACTCTGCAAAGAGTGAAAATTGATTGTCTGCAAGCGATTTTTCGCTTAGAATTGATTGAAGTTATTGCTTAATCATATTGTATAGTTATGTTAGATGCTATCCTATGATGAGTACTAACTGTTTGTTTGACTTAACAGAACATGGTGAACACTAACCAACTCGCGGAGATGATGGCCACTATGGCCCAAGTTGTGACGGCACAGGCTAATGAAAGTGCTCTGAGACGTGCGGTTGAGGAAGCACGTGAACAGCATCAGCGTCAGAGAGAAGTGACTCTGGATCAGAATAAGGGTTTGAATGACTTTAGGAGACAATATCCTCCTAAGTTCACTGGTGGAACCGACCCTGATAAAGCGGTCCTTTGGATCCAGGAGATCGAGAAGATTTTCGGTGTACTGCAGACTGCTGAAGGTGCCAAGGTTGGCATGGCTACTTATCTGCTGTTGGGAGATGCTGAGTACTGGTGGAGAGGCGCCAGGGGAATCATGTAAGCCAACCATGAAGAGATTAACTGGAATTCTTTCCGAACTGCTTTTCTGGAGAAGTATTTCCCAACAAGTGCTCGGGATGAGCGAGAGGCACAGTTTCTGACACTTCGTCAAGGGAGTATGTCTGTACCGGAATTCGCTGCGAAGCTGGAGTCCTGGCTAAGCATTTCCAATTTTTCCACGATCACGTGGATGAACGCTACATGTGTAAGCGTTTTGTCAATGGATTGAGGCCGGATATTGAGGATTCTGTGAGGGCACTGGGAATCATGCATTTTCAGTCGCTTGTTGAGAAAGCTACAGAGGTTGAGTTGATGAAGAATAAGAGGTTGAATCGTACTGGAGGTGGAGGACCGGTGAGATCAGGTTCTCAAAACTACCAAGGAAAAGGGAGATTTCAGAACAAGAATTCCTATCAACGTCCTGCTGGAAGGGGGTTTACCTCAGGATCTTACAGACCTATGGTCGGTACTGCTGGAGGTTCTGGAGATCAGGCTGTGAACAGGAATGTAAATTGTTTCAAGTGCGGAAAGCTGGGCACTATGCTAATGCGTGCACAGACACGAGGCCTAAGTGCTTTAACTGTGGCAAGTTTGGACACAATGCCAGTCAGTGTAGGGCACCCAAGACTGAACCGTCTGTCAACACTGCTCGTGGAAAGCGCCCTGCCGGCAAAGCAAGAGTTTACACCATGGATGGTGAAGAGGCTGAAGGAGTTGATGGTCTGATCAAAGGGAATTGCGAGATTGACGGTAATCTCCTAATTGTACTTTTCGATTCCGGTGCAACGCATTCGTTTATTTCTAGGGAGTGCGCGACCAGACTGAAACTGCCTGTTACTGCTTTGAGCTTTGATCTTATAGTCACTACACCTGCTAAGACCCTACTTGCTAATGCTGCATGCATGTACTGTCCGGTGACATATAGAGATAGAGTCTTTTATGCTAACCTAGTGTGCATAACTCTCAAGAACTTAGATGTTATCCTAGGAATGGATTGACTATCTCACTATCATTGTCTTTTGGACTGCAACCGAAAGAGAGTGGTTTTTCCTGACTCGGATCTTTTCGAGGATCTATCCGCAAACCATATTAGGGTTTCGTTGAACGAGGGATCACAAGAGTATTCTCTACTACTGAACCTAGAGGGTAAAGGAAACCCGAATGTGGATGGTATTCCAATTGTGAGAGTCTTCACTGACGTATTTCCTGATGATGTACCTGGATTGCCGCCTATACGCGACATCGAGTTTGCTATTGACATTGTACCAGGAACGGGGCCAATTTCGATTGCACCATATCGTATGGCACCTGCAGAGTTAGTGGAATTAAAGTCTCAGATCGAAGATCTTCTGTCGAAAGGATTTATTCGTCCAAGTGTTTCGCCTTGGGGAGCGCCGGTGTTGTTGGTGAAGAAGAAGGATGGAAGGTCTAGATTGTGTGTTGATTACCGACAACTCAACAAAGCAACCGTCAAGAATAGGTATCCGTTGCCTAGAATTGATGACTTGATGGATCAACTTCGAGGAGCTGCGGTATTCTCAAAGATAGACCTGAAGTCGGGTTATCATCAAATTAGAGTGAAGACGGGGGATATTCAGAAGACTGCATTCAGAACCCGCTATGGACACTATGAGTATTTGGTGATGCCTTTTGGGGTCCCCAATGCACCTGCTATCTTCATGGACTACATGAATAGGACATTCCATGAGTTCTTAGATCGGTTTGTTGTAGTGTTTATCGACGACATCCTGATTTACTCAAAGGATGCTAAGGACCATGAGGAGCACCTGCGCCAAGTTTTGCCAGTGCTGAGGAAGAAGAAGTTGTACGCTAACCCTTCTAAGTGTGAATTTTGGCTTGAAGAGGTTAAGTTCTTAGGTCACGTGATCTCTAAGGAAGGTATCGCGGTAGACCCAGCAAAGGTAGAAACAGTATTGGCTTGGGAACAGCCGAAGACTGTGACGGAAATCAGGAGTTTTGTTGGTTTGGCTGGATACTATCGTCGATTCATCGAGAACTTTGCCAAGATTGTTGGACCTTTGACACAACTTACGAGGAAGGATCAACCTTTTGCATGGACCGAAGCTTGTGAAACAAGTTTCCAGACGATGAAGGAACGTTTGACGACGTCACTTGTACTAGTTTTTCCACAACCAGAGGAGCCATACGAGGTTTACTGTGATGCTTCGCATCAAGGTTTGGGATGTGTGCTGATGCAACATCGGAAGGTTGTAGCTTACGCTTCACGACAACTGAAGACTCACGAGAAGAATTATCCAACTCAAGATTTAGAGCTAGCTCCCATTGTTTTCTCGTTGAAGATCTGGAGACATTACTTATATGGGTGCACTTTCACTATATTCAGTGATCATAAGAGTCTGAAATATTTGTTTGACCAGAAGGAGCTGAATATGAGACAACGACGATGGATGGAATTCATCAAGGATTATGAATTTACCTTGCAATATCATCCTGGAAAGGCAAATGTTGTTGCTGATGCCTTGAGCAGGAAGATGCACATCTCGTAAATGATGGTTAAGGAGCTGCAATTGCTGGAACAATTCCGAGATCTGAGTTTTGATGTGAGATCATCCGAGGGAAAACTGAAGTTCGGTATGATCAGGATCGCAAATGGATTGATGGAAGAAATCCGAGACCAACAGTTACAAGATGAATTTCTACTCGGGAAGAGGAACTTGGTAATTCAGGGTAAGGACCCGAAATTCAAGGTAGGAAATGACAATATCCTGCGGTGTAAGGATAGAGTCTGTGTACCTAACAACCCTGATTTGAGGAGATTGATTATGGACGAAGGTCATAAGAGCAAGTTGAGCATTCATCCTGGAATGAAAAAGATGTACCAAGACTTGAAGATGAATTTTTGGTAGCCAGGAATGAAGAGACAAGTGGCGGAGTATGTAGCTGCATGTTTGACATGTCAGAAAGCGAAAGTGGAACATCAGAAGCCTTCTGAGTTTGGATGTGCTAGAATGGAAATGGGACAACATATCGATGGATTTTGTCGTAGCTTTATCAAGAACTCAGAAAGGATATGATTCGATTTGGGTGATAGTGGATCGATTAACCAAGTCGGCCCATTTCATACCCGTGAGAACTACCTACAATGTGGAGAAATTGTCGGAGATTTACATAGCTGAGATCGTACGTCTTCATGGGGTACCAACTAGTATCGTTTCTGACCGAGACCCAAAATTTACTTCACATTTTTGGGGAGCTCTTCAGGAGGCTTTGGGAACGAGGCTGAGATTGAGTTCTGCTTACCACCCACAGACTGACGGACAAACTGAGAGGACTATCCAATCATTGGAGGATTTGCTACGAGCGTGCGTGCTAGACAACAAAGGTAGTTGGGATAATCTATTGCCATTGATTGAGTTCACTTACAACAACAGTTTTCATACGAGCATAGGTATGGCACCGTATGAAGCCTTGTATGGCCGCAAGTGTCGAACACCATTGTGCTGGTACCAAGATGGAGAGAATTTGTTAGTTGGACCAGAACTTCTGCAACAGACAACAGAGAAGATCAAACAGATCAGAGAGAAAATGAAGACTTCTCAGAGTAGACAGAAAAGTTATGCCGATCAGAGGCGCAGAACTTTAGAATTTGAAGAAGGAGATCATGTATTTCTGCAAGTTACACAGATTACAGGGGTTGGACGAGCGATTAAGTCGAAGAAACTTACGCCAAAGTTTATTGGACCTTACCAGATTACTCGTCGGATAGGACCAGTTGCTTATCAGATTGCACTACCACCATTCTTATCAAACATTCACGATGTGTTCCATGTGTCACAACTGAGGAAGTATATTGCGGACCCGACGCATGTTATCGAGCTTGATGACATCGAGTTGAAGGATGACTTGTCGTTCGAGACGCCGCCAATTAGCATTGGTGACACAAGGATAAAACAGCTGAGGGGAAAAGAGATTGTGTTGGTGAAAGTTATTTGGAATAAGGATACTGGTGATGCGACATGGGAACTGAAGGAAAAGATCAAGGAACAGTATCCGGAACTCTTTACTGAACCTTAAGTTTCGAGGACAAAACTTTCTTTTTGGAGGGTAGTAATGTGAGACCCAAGTTTTTAAGTTTGGAATAAATCGAATGAAATTCCTTTTCACGATTAATTTGATGTAACGTGAAGGAAAAACCTGAACAATAGTTTATTGAATGGGGTAAATTTGTGAAGGAGAAAGTTCAGGAAAAGGCTAAGGATTGTATCAAAGTCGATAGGAGTTATAGCACGATTAGTATTCGCTTAAACCTAGGTCGAGAAAACGCTAGTAAATAGCTAATTTATATTTTAGACACGACGGAAATTAATTCCAAAAATCTTCAGAGAAATGTTAGAACTTCTCTTATTCGTGTATAAACGAGCGTTTCAATACGAAACCCTGGAATGGACAAACGTCAAATTCCAATACTCGGAGGTTTGCCGAAAACGAATCACTAATAGTTCAAAACCCTAAAATCAACGGACGACGAAGACTTTTTCCATTCGGAGCTTCAAATGAAGATTCCACTCGCGTACACTTATTTCCCTTGATGTTCTGAATCTTTCTTCACAACAAAGTTTTCTCATCCGACATCAACGGCAAAAAGTAGTTTTCGGGTAGAACCGATTTACACCGACTTTTGATCGTCTGATTAAATTTCAAGAAACCTGTTTTGAGTTCTGGAATTCTGACGCCAGAACCTATCTTAGAATTCTCCGAGGAATACACAGGAAAAATCGGAATCGCGAAATGATACGCCCCAAGTTGATGCAAGGGCTGCAATGGATCGTCTAGGATTGATCTTGGATGATGAGAACTCTGAAATGTGAGAAAGAAGAAGAAGAATTTCGTGATGGAAGGGAAATGGACAGAAAAGAGGGGAAGTTTTAGTGAAATGGAAGATGAAGACTTCACACAAAGGTGGTGACAAACCCTTGATAAGCCTAATTCTTGAATCACTCAAGAACTATGAGAATCACTCTCACAAATCTGAATCACTCAGAAAAGAAAATACTAATTCATTCATAATCTGTCTATTACATTGAAGGAGTGGTCCTTATAAAGAAGAAGGAAATTCAGCCTTGTTACAAAAAATGATGAGGTGTAATTTCTCTAGAAGAATCCTAGGCTAGGAGTTACAAATTAAAAGAGGAAGATAGTGATTTGCTTCAGCCCTGAACGTGTATTTGGTGGCTGATTGCTTCATGTAACTCCCTTTCTTGATTGTTATTCTGACCAGGGAATATAGCATTCAATGCTCTTTATGAACTTAATTTCCCTTTCTTTGTAACTCCATTCTTGGCTTTGAAAGCTCTTCAATCCTTTGACTTTGCTGATGTAACTCCTCCATTCAGAACTTATTGAAATTCAAACACATTCAAAGAGTTTTAAGAAAGGAATGGATCCCTCCCTTTAAGCCCTTCATGCGCCACATGCAATCTCATACCACTTGAAGTGGATTAAACACACTAAAATAAAATTCAGCAACATAATGCATTTGGATCCAACTTATTCAATTGGTCCTTTGCATTTTTATTGAAATAAAATAAAACAAAACATCACATGGCAGCCCCTATGCGTGGGCTGGCTCTTCTTCTTGGGCCTGAATGATCATCATGATTTTTGGTTCCATCTCTTCTACCACTTTGTCTTCAAGAATGGTTGCCACTACTTGCTGAAGAGTCTCTTTGGCCTTTTTAGCTCTAGCCCTTGTCATTGGTCCTCCAAGTCCTTTTAGTGCTCCATGACCCTTGTCCTTGTCCTTGTCCTCATCATTCCCTCCCTCTTGAAAAGGATTTGACCTCAAATCAAATTCTCCGCCATCTGCATCAAAGAGAGATAAATCAGAGACATTAAAGGTTGAGCTGATGTTATACTCACCTGGAAGCTCTATTTTGTAGGCATTGTGATTGATTCTCTCAAGCACTTGAAAAGGTCCATCCCCTCTAGGTTGGAGTTTGGATTTCCTTTGTTCTGGAAACCTTTCCTTCCTCATGTGCACCCAAACCCAATCTCCGGGTTGGAACACCACCTCCTTTCTTCCCTTGTTAGCTTGCCTAGCATAACTCTCATTCTTTCTCTCAATTTGAGCCTTCACACGCTCATGCATCTTCTTGACATATTCAGCTTTGCCCTGTCCTTCCTTGTGCTTGAAAACAGAAATGTTAGGCATAGGCAACAAATCAAGAGGAGTCAAAGGGTTAAATCCATACACTACTTCAAATGGAGAGCAATTGGTAGTGCTATGGACAGCCCTATTGTAAGCAAATTCAACATGAGGCAAACACGCCTCCCAAGCCTTTAAATTGGCCTTAAGGACAGTCCTAAGCAAGGTGCCTAGGGTCCTATTAACCACCTCAGTTTGCCCATCAGTTTGTGGGTGGCAAGTGGTAGAGAACAAAAGTTTGGTGCCTAACTTCCCCCATAAAGTCCTCCAGAAGTGACTTAGGAACTTGGTGTCCCTATCACTAACTATGCTTCTAGGCATCCCATGAAGTCTTACAACTTCTTTAAAGAACAAATCAGCAACGTGACAAGCATCATCAGCTTTCCTGCAAGGAATAAAGTGAGCCATTTTTGAAAACCTATCAACAACCACAAAAATGGAATCCTTACCATTCTTTGTTCTAGGGAGGCCTAAAACAAAGTCCATAGACAAGTCAACCCAAGGGTATTCAGGGATTGGCAAAGAAGTATACAAACCATGTGGCATCACCTTAGACTTAGCCTTCTTGCAAACAATGCAATGTTCACAAAACTTGATCACATCATGTTTCATTTTGGGCCAATAGAAATGTTCCTGTAAAGTTTCTAGAGTCTTTTGGACTCCAAAATGACCCATTAATCCCCCAGCATGGGATTCTTTAACAAGCAGTTCTCTAATGGAACTTTTAGGCACACACAACCTGTTTTCCTTAAATAAAAATCCATTGTGCCTATAGAATCCATTTTGAGAAACTTTCTCACAAGCCACAAAAATTTCAGCAAAGTTATCATCTTTTTCATACATTTCTTTCACATGTTCAAGTCCTAGCAATTTAGTCTCTAACATGGAAAGCAACACGTGTCTCCTGGATAAAGCATCAGCCACAATGTTACTTTTCCCTTTTTTGTGTTTTATGACATAGGGAAATTGTTCCAAAAATTCAACCCATTTGGCATGCCTTTTGTTCAACTTACCTTGCCCCTTCAAGTATTTCAGCGACTCATGATCACTATGAATCACGAATTCCTTGGGCAAAAGATAATGCTGCCAAGTCTTCAAAGCTCTCACCAAAGCATACAATTCCTTATCATAAGTAGAATAGTTAAGGGCAGCTCCGCTTAACTTTTCACTAAAATAAGCAATTGGGTGGCCTTCTTGAAGCAACACAGCTCCAATACCTACATTTGAAGCATCACATTCAAGTTCAAAAGATTTAGCAAAGTTAGGTAAAGCAAGTATAGGTGCATGGGTAAGCTTATGCTTTAGGGCAGCAAAGGCCTCTTCTTGATTCTTTCCCCAATGAAAACCCACATTCTTTTTCACCACTTCATTTAGGGGTGCTGCCAAGGTACTAAAGTCCTTTACAAACCTCCTGTAGAAACTGGCCAAGCCATGAAAACTTCTTACATCACCCACGGATTTAGGAGTGGGCCACTCTTGAATGGCTTTGATCTTTTCCTCATCAACCTGCACTCCTTTCGAACTCACAACAAAACCAAGAAACACAACATGGTCAGTGCAAAAAGTGCATTTCTCAAGATTGGCAAACAATTGTTCCTTTCTAAGCATACTCAAGACGGATCTTAAGTGCTCAACATGCAGCTCAAGAGTAGTGCTATAGACCAAAATATCATCAAAGTACACAACCACAAATTTCCCAATGAATTCCCTCAAAACATGGTTCATTAGTCTCATAAAAGTACTAGGTGCATTAGTTAAACCAAAAGGCATAACCAACCATTCATACAAACCATATTTAGTTTTGAAAGCAGTTTTCCATTCATCCCCTTCTTTAATCCTTATCTGATTGTAACCACTTTTCAAATCAATTTTAGAAAAATAACATGCTCCATGCAATTCATCAAGCAAATCATCAAGTCTAGGAATAGGGTGCCTATACTTAATGGTGATGTTATTCAAGGCTCTACAATCAGAGCACATTCTCCAAGTCCCATCTTTCTTTGGTACCAAAATCACCGGTACAGCACAAGAACTCATGCTATTTCTTACCCACCCTTTGTTCAAGAGTTCTTCCACTTGTCTTTGAATTTCAGTGGTTTCTTGTGGGTTGCTTCTATATGCTGGCCTATTAGGCAAAGAAGCTCCCGGAATGAGATCAATTTGATGCTCAATTCCTCTCAGTGGTGGTAGACCACTTGGAACACTTGTTGGAAACACATCCTCATAATCCTGCAAAAGAGATTTAACACTAGAAGGCAGCTCAAAATTTTCAAAAGTGTTAGTGTTCAAAATCTGATTTTTGCAAAACATCAAGTATAGGATCTGTTTTGAAGCTATCATCCTTTTCACCTCTCTCTTTTTGATCAAACAAATTTCTTTTCTCTCAAGTATTTCACTCTTTTCTTTTTGCTCTCTCTCAAGTGTTTCACTCTTTTCTTTTTGCTTTCTCTCAAGTGTCTCACTCTTTTCTTTTCTCTCTTGTTCAATCTTTTCTCTCATTTTCTTTTGATCCTCACGCACCTCCCTAGGGCTCAAAGGTTTGAGCGTAATTTTCTGGCCATGATGTTGGAATGAGATCTTGTTGGTGCTTCCATTATGATCAGAGTTGGTGTCATATTGCCATGGTCTTCCCAGCAGTATGTGACTAGCCTCCATGGGAACAACATCACAAAGAACCTTATCCCTGTATTTGCCAATGGAAAAGTCAACTTCAACTTGCTTACTTACTTGTATTTCTCCATAGTGGCTGAGCCATTGAAGTTTGTATGGCCAAGGATGTGGTTTTGTGACCAGGTTCAGCTTCTCCACCATTCTTTCACTAGCCACATTAGTACAGCTTCCGCCATCAACAATCATCAAGCAAATCTGCCCATTGACAGAACATCTTGTGTGAAAGATATTCTCTCTTTGGCTTTCTTTCTTTGGCTTTTGTTGGCTACCAAGCATTCTTCGGATCATCAACAGTTCACCATTCATGGCTGCCTCCTCTTCTTCTTCACTTTGTTCTCCTTCGGACTCACTGGTGTAGTCTCCATCATCCTTAAGAATCATGGTCTTTTTGGAGGCACATTCATAAGCATAATGTCCCATACCTTGGCATTTGAAGCACTTGACCTCTTTGCTCTTTTTGGATGGTTGTTCAAGAGGTTTTGAAGAAGCTGAAGCTTGTGGTTTGGTGGCTGGTTTGCTAAGGGTGCTCGGCCCTTCATTCTTCATTCTGTCTCTCCAAGATGAATTGGAATTGGTAGAACTCTTCCTTGCAAGCCCTTTCCTTTTGAGTTGTTGCTCAACTTTAGTGGCCTTGTGCAGCAATTCTTCCATGTCTACATATTCCTGAAGTTCTACAATATCTCTAACATCATTAGACAGACCATTAATAAATCGAATCATGGTTACCTCTTCATCCTCCTCAAGATTGGCTTGCAACATAAGCACCTCAAGTTCTTTGTAATACTCCTCAACACTCTTGCTGCCTTGGGTAAGTTTTTGAAGTTTAAATTTTACATCCCTAGCATGGCTTGAAGGGACATATCTTTTCCTCATGATTCGTTTCATTTCAGCCCATGTTTCCACCGCTGGCTCCTCATTTCTCAATCTCTCTTTTGCAAACTTATTCCACCAAACAAGAGCATAGTCTGAAAAGTGAGCAGCTGCAAGTTTCACCTTTTGGTCCTCCTCATAGTTGTTGCAAGCAAAGACATGCTCTATTTTGAGTTCCCACTCCAAGTATGCCTCTGGATCACTCTTTCCCTTAAAAGGAGGAATTTGGAATTTGACTCCTTCAATCCGAGCAGGTCTAGGATTTTCATGAATTCGTCGTGGCCTCCCGCCTTCACTGTCACTATTGTTCCGGTTCTCCATTTGATCCAGCCTTTCGTGGATCTCTTCAGTTTGCCTCCTCATTAAGTTTTCCAGATGTTGTGTAAGAGCCCGCATTTCGATGGTCGAGAGTCGCACTGCTGGTTGCTCCTCCTCTTCTCCTGACATCTTTGACAAATGAAAAGATTCAAGTAGAACAAACAAATGTTAGTGTTTACCTCACTTCTCTCGTGTTTCCCTCAAATTGGCTTTTCTATGATGTGCACTCTTGCCTTTTTCCACTCAAAAATTCTCACAATCTCTTGAGTAAATCAAAGTTAAGACACACAAAGAATTATGCCACCAAATTTGTGTAGAGTCACACAGATTAGAATAGACTTTAGAAAATGAAACAAAAGAAGACAAGACAAATCACCACAGAAATGGAAAGGACTCCAAATATTTAGAGACTAAAAAAGAATTCAAGAACAAACAGAAAGAAGAAAATAAATTGGAATGCTAGCAACAAAATTACCTTGAACAATTGAATTTGGCTAATTAAACAAGAACCATTCAGCCATTTTTTTTTTTGAATTTTCGTTTTTTTTTTTTTTGAATTTTCGTTTTGTAATTTGTTTTTGATTCTGAACAATTAACAAGGCTTACCTTTTGCAATGGTTCAGCCAAAAGAAACAAAAACTAAAATCAAGGTAACAAGAAATGACAAAGAGTTGCTAACCAGAATTCCAGATAAGAAAAGAAACCAAAATCCTAGAACCGGAGCTCTGATTACCAAATGATACGCCCCAAGTTGATGCAAGGGCTGCAATGGATCGTCTAGGATTGATCTTGGATGATGAGAACTCTGAAATGTGAGAAAGAAGAAGAAGAATTTCGTGATGGAAGGGAAATGGACAGAAAAGAGGGGAAGTTTTAGTGAAATGGAAGATGAAGACTTCACACAAAGGTGGTGACAAACCCTTGATAAGCCTAATTCTTGAATCACTCAAGAACTATGAGAATCACTCTCACAAATCTGAATCACTCAGAAAAGAAAATACTAATTCATTCATAATCTGTCTATTACATTGAAGGAGTGGTCCTTATAAAGAAGAAGGAAATTCAGCCTTGTTACAAAAAATGATGAGGTGTAATTTCTCTAGAAGAATCCTAGGCTAGGAGTTACAAATTAAAAGAGGAAGATAGTGATTTGCTTCAGCCCTGAACGTGTATTTGGTGGCTGATTGCTTCATGTAACTCCCTTTCTTGATTGTTATTCTGACCAGGGAATATAGCATTCAATGCTCTTTATGAACTTAATTTCCCTTTCTTTGTAACTCCATTCTTGGCTTTGAAAGCTCTTCAATCCTTTGACTTTGCTGATGTAACTCCTCCATTCAGAACTTATTGAAATTCAAACACATTCAAAGAGTTTTAAGAAAGGAATGGATCCCTCCCTTTAAGCCCTTCATGCGCCACATGCAATCTCATACCACTTGAAGTGGATTAAACACACTAAAATAAAATTCAGCAACATAATGCATTTGGATCCAACTTATTCAATTGGTCCTTTGCATTTTTATTGAAATAAAATAAAACAAAACATCACATGGCAGCCCCTATGCGTGGGCTGGCTCTTCTTCTTGGGCCTGAATGATCATCATGATTTTTGGTTCCATCTCTTCTACCACTTTGTCTTCAAGAATGGTTGCCACTACTTGCTGAAGAGTCTCTTTGGCCTTTTTAGCTCTAGCCCTTGTCATTGGTCCTCCAAGTCCTTTTAGTGCTCCATGACCCTTGTCCTTGTCCTCATCACGAAATTATCATTTTTCCAAATTTTCCAAAAACTATAAATAGCGAGAAAATGAAAAAAAAATTCAAAAACTCACCCATTTCCCCCATTGAACCCGCGAGCTTCCAAGAGAGGAGGAGGATTTTGATTTTCGCCGTTTCTTGCCCGTTTGCTGCACCGATCGTTGCAAATCGAAGACCTCGAGGTAGGATTACCATATCTCTGTTCTGATCGTCGTTTCTATCGTTTTTCTCTATGTCTTTCTGTGCTCAAAGTTTTGAGCTTTTTGTAAAACTGTCCAAATAAGCTGATTTCAGTGTCTAAGCGTATTCCCTGCATGCTCCTGAGCGTGTTTAGCGGATTACATTTTGCTGAAAGTCGCCGAAATACCGCCGGGATCCATTTCTGTTGGAAAAACCCATTTCTGGGCAAAGTTCCGTTCTTTACGTTAAAAATTCAAGACTTAGCTTCGTGCTAGTAGGATTAGTCGTCATAAACGTCGTTGTTGACGTCCCCATCCAATTTGTTTTTCGAAAATCCAGTTTTAAAATTATGAGCTGAAAATAATGACCAAAATACCCCTGCGACGGTTTTTGATCCGAAAATTTTTCTGAGCTTAGAACCGCCTTAGTTACGACTAATGTTAACCTAGGAACCAAGTTTGATCGAAGAAAAATCGACCCCCCTAATTAGGGAAAGTGGCCGAGAGCTCCATCAAGGGGGGAGGGAATTTCGTTTTTTCGAAAACTTGTCTTAACGCGTTAGTGTATCGTACTTTGGAGTTAGTACTGCTTCGTGTAATCCTAGTACGTATTGTTTGTTGAGTTTCTGACTCATTGTGCTTGATTTCTGTGATTTGTCCTAAGGAACGTTTGAAGAACTTTGTGAAGTTCAAGAGGAGGATTGTGAAGAAAACTTTGAGAAACACCCTGGAGAACCTACAGGTGAGGGCTTCTCACTGAATACTAGATAATGATTTAGGTGTCGACGAATTCGACTTGATTTACTGTTTATGCACTTGATTGTGTTTGATTGGGAAAACGTTTTCTGAGGCTACGGCTGACAATTGATAATCATTTATTGCTTGATGGTTGTTGAGGTTGATTCACATGCTAAGTGCTACCTGGTTAATCTAAGATGTGTGATATGTGCCCTATATGCTAAGTGCTACATGGTTATTCTTCAATGTGTTGATATATGTGCCATGACTGTTGGATTGTGTTGCTTTGATTATGCAAATACACATATATCTGTTGTTCGACAGAGTGAGGATAACGGGGCAATTATGCCAAATTTATCGTGAGATTTTGAGAAAGTTTGACGGGACGAACAGAGATTCGGGCCTTGTCGTTGTTTTGATGGATCGAGACCTTCTCTGGGAATTACTTGGGATTATGGGATCTTTTAAACTTATAAGATTTGAGACACAACCAAATGGAAATTATTTTACGAGGAAAATCCATAAAACATTAAACAACCTCTAAACCTTTAATTAATGATTACAAATTCAAATAAGAGCTTAGGACTTGAATATTAGTTTTGGAAATGAGAAGTGTCGCCGAGTCCAAGTGTGGGGAAACTTGATGAGTTTCCGAGTATGTTGATATTCTTTGCTCGAGAAGCAGTTTTGTTGTTTGACTATCTAAAAGATAAGTCGGGAAAATTAATAAGTTTCCGAGTATGTTAATACTCTTTCGCTCGATGAGCTGATTTGTTGTTGGGCTATCTGAAAGATAAGCCGGGAAACGAGTAGTTTCCAAGTACATTGGTACTTTTTGCTCGCTGAGCAGTTTTTGACCATCGGATGGAGATGAGTCGGATGATTCGAGAAATCATCATGAGATACTTTTTATAATTAATTGTCTTTTGTCGCAGAATTGACATTTACCTTAGGGTATTCTTTTTAGAGACAATTAGTTAGCTAGAACACGTGACGACGTGACGAGTGAGGTAGGAGACGTTGTTTGGCTAACCACTTGCATTCATGCACTCATTGAGATTAATACACGGTGGGATGTCGGACCTCGTTGGATTCCAAAAATAGTCATAAGACCCGGATTTCCATGTAAGAACACTGCGGTGATTCTTGGTAGCAGACGGAAATGGCAGGCCTGCGGGTTTACTGCTGATCTGACTACACTTTGTTTAGTATAAGAGACACCCGAGCAGAAATGGTCCCACTGTGGCTGGTATTAGGGCTGAGTCGTTGGTGCCCATCCCTCCGGAATGCATCTTGTTCCTTTGCATATGCATTTCATGCACCATTCATGGTGATTTAGTTGCTAGATGTGTTTTTCCCTTTGCAATCGATGTTTGAGACATGTTAATTGGTTGAAACTTTTATTTATTTATTTGATAGAATATACCATTTGTAATGTTGTTATTCATAATTAAGCCTATGTGGCTATTATTTAAGTTTTGCTTATTGGATGTATTATTATGTAATTCTTTGAGTTGACCCTTGCGCGTGCTACCTGTGTATGGGGGGCTATGTATGCCCTTTTTGTCAGATGTCCATGGCCGATTGGTTCGAGATGGTCGTCCCTTCGGGGGGGACCAGGTTTGAGTTACTGGATACCGACACCCCGGGTGCTTGGGTGGTTGACCCCGCCACTCGCCGAGCCATTTACACGGGGCGAATAATGGAGGACCACGTGGACCGAATGGGGAACCTGACGCAAGGAGTTTTGAGACGCCACACAGTTAGCTTTAACCTACCGCCGGGCGTGTATTATGGCCCTGGAGTCGAGGTGTCGCCACCATCACCAGAGGACGAGGAGGACCCTTCAGAGGAGTTGCCTGTAGGAGGGGCTTCATCTGAGTCTAGCTCACCCACAGTCGCGGCTGCTGCTGCCTTGGGATCGGGTTCAGTACCCGTAGTCCCCGCTGTGAGGACCGATGCAGTCGTCGACCTGATCGTCTTGGATTCAGATTCAGACGACGATCACGGTGGTGCGTAGTTGGGGGTAGTGTGTTGTACTCCTTTAGTAGGGATTAGGGTAGGAGTAGCGTCGAGGCTCTGATCATCAGTTTTACTCATTTTGGGGCAAGGTAGGTCCCCGACCTATAGCTTTTTGTGTGGTTCTCTTGACGGGAGTCACAGGGAGTTGGTCGGATTAGGAGGTCTTCGGACTGTTTTGAGATGACCTACTTTCTGGTTGGAGGACTGTATATCAGGATACTGACCCTATATTTTGTGTTGTACATATCTGCCGTTAGGCACTACTTTCCCGTCATTGGAGGTTACTCGTGACGTGGCTGCTGTTTACTTTGTGGTGTGTATATATTGTACCTTAGTCATGTTTACATTTTGTCGATGTTTCATTGGTTCGGCAAGTTTCTGCTCATTTAAAACAATTATCGATCGAAAAAAAAAAATTCACGTTTTTCCGCTTTTATTTTCTTTTTGGTTACTAAAGTGACGCCACCGAAATCGGGGTGTTACATTGTGGTATCAGAGCTTAGTCGAGTCTTTCGGGAGTCTTTGGGGAATAGGTCATCTGTGCTAGGTTGTGTGACTCTGCAAAGAGTGAAAATTGATTGTCTGCAAGCGATTTTTCGCTTAGAATTGATTGAAGTTATTGCTTAATCATATTGTATAGTTATGTTAGATGCTATCCTATGATGAGTACTAACTATTTGTTTGACTTAACAGAACATGGTGAACACTAACCAACTCGCGGAGATGATGGCCACTATGGCCCAAGTTGTGACGGCACAGGCTAATGAAAGTGCTCTGAGACGTGCGGCTGAGGAAGCACGTGAACAGCATCAGCGTCAGAGAGAAGTGACTCTGGATCAGAATAAGGGTTTGAATGACTTTAGGAGACAATATCCTCCTAAGTCCACTGGTGGAACCGACCCTGATAAAGCGGTCCTTTGGATCCAGGAGATCGAGAAGATTTTCGGTGTACTGCAGACTGCTGAAGGTGCCAAGGTTGGCATGGCTACTTATCTGCTGCTGGGAGATGCTGAGTACTGGTGGAGAGGTGCCAGGGGAATCATGGAAGCCAACCATGAAGAGATTAACTGGAATTCTTTCCGAACTGCTTTTCTGGAGAAGTATTTCCCAACAAGTGCTCGGGATGAGCGAGAGGCACAGTTTCTGACACTTCGTCAAGGGAGTATGTCTGTACCGGAATTCGCTGCGAAGCTGGAGTCCTTGGCTAAGCATTTCCAATTTTTCCACGATCACGTGGATGAACGCTACATGTGTAAGCGTTTTGTCAATGGATTAAGGCCGGATATTGAGGATTCTGTGAGGCCACTAGGAATCATGCGTTTTCAGTCGCTTGTTGAGAAAGCTACAGAGGTTGAGTTGATGAAGAATAAGAGGTTGAATCGTACTGGAGGTGGAGGACCGGTGAGATCAGGTTCTCAAAACTACCAGGGAAAAGGGAGATTTCGGAACAAGAAACCCTATCAACGTCCTGCTGGAAGGGGGTTTACCTCAGGATCTTACAGACCTATGGTCGGTACTGCTAGAGGTTCTGGAGATCAGGCTGTGAACAGGAATGTAAATTGTTTCAAGTGCGGAAAGCTGGGGCACTATGCTAATGCGTGCACAGACACGAGGCCTAAGTGCTTTAACTGTGGCAAGTTTGGACACAATGCCAGTCAGTGTAGGGCACCCAAGACTGAACCGTCTGTCAACACTGCTCGTGGAAAGCACCCTGCCGCCAAAGCAAGAGTTTACACCATGGATGGTGAAGAGGCTGAAGGAGTTGATGGTCTGATCAAAGGGAATTGCGAGATTGACGGTAATCTCCTAACTGTACTTTTCGATTCCGGTGCAACGCATTCGTTTATTTCTAGGGAGTGCGCGACCAGACTGAAACTGCCTGTTACTGCTTTGAGCTTTGATCTTATAGTCACTACACCTGCTAAGACCCTACTTGCTAATGCTGCATGCATGTACTGTCCGGTGACATATAGAGATAGAGTCTTTTATGCTAACCTAGTATGCATAACTCTCAAGAACTTAGATGTTATCCTAGGAATGGATTGACTATCTCACTATCATTGTCTTTTGGACTGCAACCGAAAGAGAGTGGTTTTTCCTGACTCGGATCTTTTCGAGTATCTATCCGCAAACCATATTAGGGTTTCGTTGAACGAGGGATCACAAGAGTATTCTCTACTACTGAACCTAGAGGGTAAAGGAAACCCGAATGTAGATGTTATTCCAATTGTGAGAGACTTCACTGACGTATTTCCTGATGATGTACCTGGATTGCCGCCTATACGCGACATCGAGTTTGCTATTGACATTGTACCAGGAACGGGGCCAATTTCGATTGCACCATATCGTATGGCACCTGCAGAGTTAGTGGGATTAAAGTCTCAGATCGAAGATCTTCTGTCGAAAGGATTTATTCGTCCAAGTGTTTCGCCTTGGGGAGCGCCGGTGTTGTTGGTGAAGAAGAAGGATGGAAGGTCTAGATTGTGTGTTGATTACCGACAACTCAACAAAGCAACCGTCAAGAATAGGTATCCGTTGCCTAGAATTGATGACTTGATGGATCAACTTCGAGGAGCTGCGGTATTCTCAAAGATAGACCTGAAGTCGGGTTATCATCAAATTAGAGTGAAGACGGGGGATATTCAGAAGACTGCATTCAGAACCCGCTATGGACACTATGAGTATTTGGTGATGCCTTTTGGGGTGACCAATGCACCTGCTATCTTCATGGACTACATGAATAGGACATTCCATGAGTTCTTAGATCGGTTTGTTGTAGTGTTAATCGACGACATCCTGATTTACTCAAAGGATGCTAAGGACCATGAGGAGCACCTGCGCCAAGTTTTGCAAGTGCTGAGGAAGAAGAAGTTGTACGCTAACCCTTCTAAGTGTGAATTTTGGCTTGAAGAGGTTAAGTTCTTAGGTCACGTGATCTCTAAGGAAGGTATCGCTGTAGACCCAGCAAAGGTAGAAACAGTATTGGCTTGGGAACAGCCGAAGACTGTGACAGAAATCAGGAGTTTTGTTGGTTTGGCTGGATACTATCGTCGATTCATCGAGAACTTTGCCAAGATTGTTGGACCTGTGACTCAACTTACGAGGAAGGATCAACCTTTTGCATGGACCGAAGCTTGTGAAACAAGTTTCCAGACGATGAAGGAACGTTTGACGACGTCACTTGTACTAGTTTTGCCACAACCAGAGGAGCCATACGAGGTTTACTGTGATGCTTCGCATCAAGGTTTGGGATGTGTGCTGATGCAACATCGGAAGGTTGTAGCTTACGCTTCACGACAACTGAAGACTCACGAGAAGAATTATCCAACTCATGATTTAGAGCTAGCTGCCATTGTTTTCTCGTTGAAGATCTGGAGACATTACTTATATGGGTGCACTTTCACTATATTCAGTGATCATAAGAGTCTGAAATATTTGTTTGACCAGAAGGAGCTGAATATGAGACAACGACGATGGATGGAATTCATCAAGGATTATGAATTTACCTTGCAATATCATCCTGGAAAGGCAAATGTTGTTGCTGATGCCTTGAGCAGGAAGATGCACATCTCGTTAATGATGGTTAAGGAGCTGCAATTGCTGGAACAATTCCGAGATCTGAGTTTTGATGTGAGATCATCCGAGGGAAAACTGAAGTTCAGTATGATCAGGATCGCAAATGGATTGATGGAAGAAATACGAGACCAACAGTTACAAGATGAATTTCTACTCGGGAAGAGGAACTTGGTAATTCAGGGTAAGGACCCGAAATTCAAGGTAGGAAATGACAATATCCTGCGGTGTAAGGATAGAGTCTGTGTACCTAACAACCCTGATTTGAGGAGATTGATTATGGACGAAGGTCATAAGAGCAAGTTGAGCATTCATCCTGGAATGAAAAAGATGTACCAAGACTTGAAGATGAATTTTTGGTAGCCAGGAATGAAGAGACAAGTGGCGGAGTATGTAGCTGCATGTTTGACATGTCAGAAAGCGAAAGTGGAACATCAGAAGCCTTCAGGTATGCTACAGAGTTTGGATGTGCCAGAATGGAAATGGGACAGCATATCGATGGATTTTGTCGTAGCTTTATCAAGAACTCAGAAAGGATATGATTCGATTTGGGTGATAGTGGATCGATTAACCAAGTCGGCCCATTTCATACCCGTGAGAACTACCTACAATGTGGAGAAATTGTCGGAGATTTACATAGCTGAGATCGTACGTCTTCATGGGGTACCAACTAGTATCGTTTCTGACCGAGACCCAAAATTTACTTCACATTTTTGGGGAGCTCTTCAGGAGGCTTTGGGAACGAGGCTGAGATTGAGTTCTGCTTACCACCCACAGACTGACGGACAAACTGAGAGGACTATCCAATCATTGGAGGATTTGCTACGAGCGTGCGTGCTAGACAACAAAGGTAGTTGGGATAATCTATTGCCATTGATTGAGTTCACTTACAACAACAGTTTTCATACGAGCATAGGTATGGCACCGTATGAAGCCTTGTATGGCCGCAAGTGTCGAACACCATTGTGCTGGTACCAAGATGGAGAGAATTTGTTAGTTGGACCAGAACTTCTGCAACAGACAACAGAGAAGATCAAACAGATCGGAGAGAAAATGAAGACTTCTCAGAGTAGACAGAAAAGTTATGCCGATCAGAGGCGCAGAACTTTAGAATTTGAAGAAGGAGATCATGTATTTCTGCGAGTTACACAGACTACAGGGGTTGGACAAGCGATTAAGTCGAAGAAACTTACGCCAAAGTTTATTGGACCTTACCAGATTACTCGTCGGATAGGACCAGTTGCTTATCAGATTGCACTACCACCATTCTTATCAAACATTCACGATGTGTTCCATGTGTCACAACTGAGGAAGTATATTGCGGAGCCGACGCATGTTATCGAGCTTGATGACATCGAGTTGAAGGATGACTTGTCGTTCGAGACGCCGCCAATTAGCATTGGTGACGCAAGGATAAAACAGCTGAGGGGAAAAGAGATTGTGTTGGTGAAAGTTATTTGGAATAAGGATACTGGTGATGCGACATGGGAACTGAAGGAAAAGATCAAGGAACAGTATCCGGAACTCTTTGCTGAACCTTAAGTTTCGAGGACGAAACTTTCTTTTTGGAGGGTAGTAATGTGAGACCCAAGTTTTTAAGTTTTGAATAAATCGAATGAAATTCCTTTTCACGATTAATTTGATGTAACGTGAACGTTCAAAGCCCTTGCATTCTCTTCGTTCTCTCTCTTGTTCTTCATCCCTCTTTACCCAAAGCCTCAGAATTCTTCATCATGTCTCAAGATCATCAAAGGCAAGCCGCACTTGAGTACCTGGAAGAGGTTCTTGCTCAAGAAAGAGATGAAAAAGCTGCATCAGTCGAGGGTACTAAGTTTCCGGTAATGGTTGTGGGTCTGGCTACTGGGCAATCCGCTCCAATAGTTCAAGCTCAACCTAGAGTTCAAGAGCAACAACAAGAGGAAGATCAAGTGATTCCTATTACTGAAAGGGCAGCCGCTGTCACATCCAACTTCAAGGTAGAAGAACTCACTGTTCTTAGATAATTGAGGGTAGATTTTGAAAATACGGCTTCAAATGGAGTAGATCTCAGACTTGAGATGATGGCTCAAGGTTGGAAGAGCTATTTTGATAGGCTCTCTGGACCAGTGTATGAGAAAATGGTGAAAGAGTTCTAGAAGCATGCTGATTGTGATGACTATTAAGTAGTCTCACATGTTTAGGGCAGAAGAATTGTCATTACTGTGAAGTTAATAGCTCAATTTCTGGGAATGAATTTGATTAAGGCCTGAGATTTCAGAATGTTGACGACAAAATGTCTGGGATCAAGAAAACCGTCAACAAGGAACTTTTTGTAAACTGGCAGTTGAAGAAGACTGAGTACAAGTCCAGCGGTCTCTATGCAGACCTGAGAATGTGGCACAAGATTATCCTCACCTGCATCAACCCGAGACCCTTAACAAGTTCCTCTGACTACATCAACATAATTGAAAAGGTGATCCTCTACTTTATTAGGAAGAAGCTAAAGTTGTGTCTTCACCTATCTAAAGGATTGCTTGAGGAAGTCCAGAACCACAACTTCTGACAAGAAAGCTGTCATCTACTACATTCCTTTTGGAAAGCTTCTATCTGATATATTCGTGGAAAGTGGCTTAGTGAAGGAATTGATTGACGCTGGGTGCACAAAAGATCTGACCACTACTTCTGGAGATGCACTCAATGTCATGCCCCCTTCCTTAAGTGACGAATTCGCCCTAACTCCATCACTTAGGAGTGAGCCCGCGAAGTGAACTAGTGAATTTTTTTTTCTACTTAGGGTTTTCTCATTAGATCGGGGTCGCAAGAGTAAAGTGTACTCGCGCACCCCCTTCTCATCCCCAGGTAGTTGACCTCCTAACCTAAGACTACTGAGAACAACGATATAAACCACACAGAACATACATAACATGCATAGTTGGTGGACGGATCCACCGCATAACTCTACAGATAAGAAGACAACACATAAAGAGGACATAGCGCCCTCAAGCACATGGTCTGGTATAGGAAATCAAATACAGAAATAGAAACATAAATCATCATCATCATCATCAGATACGCGGACCATACGACTTCATCCCCTCGAATCTTCCTCCTCTGGATCCTCCTCACTGACTCCCTCACCGGCTGCTGGCATTGACACTGGCTCTGGTATAGGACCCTGCTCTGACTCTCTGTCTCCGGACGCCTCGCCTCTCTAGAATCTGCGACGGTAAATCCTGGCATCTCGGGAGAATCTAGGGGACCTCACTCGCTTGCGGGCCGTGACTCGAAAGCATGACAAGTTCCTCCGGGGTGGAGGAGATCCCATAGACTCCTGGGTCTGCGGAAAACTCTGATCAAGAAATCCTTGTGGACTCAACACGATGACTGGTGCGGCTGGGACAGGCTCTCCGGTCTCCATAGGCTCGCCTGCCTGTGGGTATGGCACCTGTGGGCTTCCTGGACTCTGCGGACCAACGTGCTGAGCATGGGTCGGCAGAAAGAATGAGAACACCATAGGGAGCGTTACGGGAAAACCGATGTGCCCTGGTCCTGGATCCCTGCACCACAAAATCCTAAGGTGTTATATGTTGGTCGATTTCCAAAAGCATGTATCGATAACTCGTTAAATCGGGGATTATCCTTTCCCTCTTCCCACTACCCCAGATGCTTCAACGTATCAGAGACAATCCTGATACCATGCCATTTAGGCTCATAATCCTAAGTACCACTATATCCCATAGTGTACTGTCATCCCTTTCTACTGTGCAACACTTCAAGCATGAGTCACAATCACAGCAATTCAACACAGCATTTCATCCAACATTCACTCTTCAAGCATAACATCCAATCATGCATCTAATAACACATAAGCAAATAATAATATGCTTCCTATCGTAATAACGATTTACAGAGTTGTGTACCAAGACAAGGTCTTGTATAACCCCCCTTACCTTTATCATTTACCAATTGAAGATCTTGTAGGTATGAGATAGCTCCCTCTGCATCATTGATTATGCTTGGGTTAGGATAGGCTAATCAAGGTATTAAATCGTTCGTTATTATTATTGTTATTATTATTATTATTATTATTATTATTATTATTATTATTATTATTATTAAGTCATTAAACTATTAAACTAGTATCACTCTATCTTAATCTTGGTCTCAACTAACTAGGGTGTGACCTTTATATCCTTATGTCCACTAATCTGACCTAATCATTTTTGAGTCATTAAACTATCCACTTAGGTTAATTATTAATCCAAAATACTACAACTTAATTATCTAGTCATATTATGCAAACTAATTTCATTTTTAATAGCCAAATTCTGTAGTTATTTCTTCATTATCATCTCTGATCTCATTACTCCTATTCTATCATGAACTCTGCCCTCATTGTTCCTAAGTCATTAGTCTACTAATCTAACTTAAGCTAAAATATTTCTATTTAATTATTTCACTTACCTAAGCCATATTATGTAAATTAAATCCATAACTAAGCTACAACTTCTAAGTCTTCTCTTGCTCATTGTTCTAATGGTTTTGGGTTCTGTTAAGCACATTTTACTTTTCTCAGCTTATGCTCAGGTTCAGAATAACTTATTTTAAGCACTTAATTCAAAGTCTACTTGCAAACTAAGAAATCTATATACTGAGCCTAAAACTAACATCTAATAGTCCATTCCTATAGTTTTCTACCTCCTGAGTTCAATGGAATCATCAATTTTAGCTTTTGGGCACTCTAACCATGCCAATTTGCGATTTCAGGGGCTGCCCGCGAGGTGAAATTGGGGCTTTCCTCTTCAGAGCTCAATTACTACAATTAGCTATCCTGAAAGCTCCTATGACCTTCTAGAAGTACAGGAGGATCAATTTGGCACATCAATTCGCGGCCAAACGTCCAACCCGATAGCTCAATTTGAGCTTCAAAGTTCATGAATTGGTTCTATCAATTAACAACGATTCAGGTCCTAAAACTAGTCTAAAGCTTCCTAATTATGTCCTAGCATGCTTAAGGGATCAATTTGGATCGAAAACGAGCTGAAACGAGCAAGTTGCAGAACTTACTCGCCGGCAAATGATGATGCTCGCCGGAGAAGATGATCGGAGGGTCGTGAAATGTCACCGCCGTGCTATTCCAAGTGGTGGAACTTGATCTACAGGTCGTGGGGAGTTGAATGGTGATCGTGGGTGAAGTGCTCGGAGATGGGAGAAAGGGTGAGTTACAAGTCAAGGGTTCGCCGGAGCTTCGCCGAAGATGGTGGAGTCGTGGTTTCTCGACCAAAACTTGACCAAGACTAGTCGATTCTCTTCCTCCCCTCTCCAGGAACTCAATGGAACAAAAATGGGAACCTAACTCTCTCTGGTTTGAGAGATTCGAAGAGGGGAAGTTTCAGAACTTCCTCTCGGTCTCACTCTCGTTCTGGGCTCTCTGTGCACTCTCTGAAGGTTCTAGGGCACTCACTGGGTAGCTAGGGTCGCGTGGATTCGAATGGTATCTCCTTCTGATGATTATCTAGAGGATATCATCCAACAAAGAATCCCTGTTGATGATTATCCCGTGTGGATTTACAAGATAATATGATGGCAATCGTGCATTATCTGAATCAGATGATGGAAGAAGGTTATGACGTGGATGTAGAGGAGTTCTTCGGAACCTTCCCTGAAATTCTAGTTCCCTTGGAAAGAATGTCTTACGCGATGCTGGGACAATTGATTAGAACAATTGATTACTCAATAACAATATAAACTAAAAACATAAGAGAAACAAGACACAAGAATTGGTAACCCAGTTCGGTGAAACTTCACCTACGTCTGGAGGGTTTGCACCCAAAGAAAGGAAATCCACTATATCAAGATTCAGAAACTACAGACACTCATGAACACAACAAGTTCATAGGTCTTTTCCTAATCTACCCAATGTATTTCTACTTAGTATCTCAACCTCAGTATGAGAGCCCCTCTTACTTTCTCTCAATCACTACCACAATGATTGGTGACAACAAATCACAAGAGTGTTTGAACAACCAAACAAAACATAGAACGCAGCCTTGCCTTACAGAATCAGAGAGCAAGACTCGTTCACAACTAATAAGAACAAAGCACAATTAACAAACCTAAAAACACTAGATCTTCAATCTGAGCTTCAGTGTCTTCATGTTTTAGGTCTTTGTTCTTTTTATACTTCAGCAGAGGCGGCACTAAGGTTAGCTTGGTCTGAAGAACATGATTGATCCACACACAATCAAAAGCAATCTTCCTAGATATGATTTGCGTAACAACCAAGTAGAAGATAGAAACAAATCCTCAATCTTAGATTTGTTTCAACAATAATCAGTCCGCAAATAACTCCCTTCAATTAGTTACTTGAACCTTAAGTAACAACAAACCAAATCTTTAAAAAGATAACAAAGGGACCCACTTTGCGCGCCAGCCAGAGGACGGATGTCCTGGCTTCATGAAATCAGATGCCAAGGCACCTGCTTCTACATCAGGTTATTTTTAACAAAATGCAAGACAATAAAGGAACAACAATCTCCCCCTTTGTCAAATTTTGTCTAAAAACAACTTCACAACCAAAGAGGGAAAAAACACAAAAAAGTCAGCCGCGGAAAACTCCCCCTCAAAACAATGCTTCTCCACAATCAAACATAGAGGAACTCCCCCTCAAATGAAGCATCAATAAACACACATATAGACTGCTTGAAGTATATAAACCATAGACATAGCAGCACACATTCACTAAACACCAAGTAAAACAAGAAAACCAGTAGAACTTGAACAATGCAGCAGCAGCACATACACTAACAAACACCAAGTAACATCAGAAATCCAGTAGAACTTGAACAGCCAGCATGAAGAAAACATATAACTTTTCTTGGAATAAGTCTTCTAATTCTTATAGACCAAAAGCAAAAAGAAATCAGTCTTCAAATCTTTGAAACTACTCCCCCTTTTTAGCACAAATTTGGCAAAGATTGCGAATGAAGCATAACCAAAACAAAACCAAACTAGGACTACAATTAAACTTCAGAAGAAGAGTCATCCTCTACAGTTTCTTCAGATCCTTCCTCCTCTGAAGCAACGCCTATAGGCTCACCCTCTTGACCTGCTTCCTCTTTAAGCTTGAGAAGTAGTGCATCCACCTTCAGCTTCCTCTTAGAAGTAATCTCGATAGACTCCTGCAGCTCCTTTGAGAGGTCCTCCAACTCAGCAATAATACTCGTAGTCCTAGAGGCAGACACTGAAACAGGAATTGATATCCTGCGGGATGGCATATCAATGTCCAGGACATGAGGGTCCAAGAACAAACGATGATTCAAGGTGATTGGGGCACCCTTGGACACAGCCACATCATCCATTCTGATAATATCAGGATGCTGCTTTAGGATGATGGCAGTTATGAGAGAGGGGAATGAAAAGGGCAGCTTAACAGCACAAGTCTCTGCATGCTTCAAGGTTTGAGCAAACACCAAAGAACCAAAGTCAAAGGGGATCTCAGTCCCAATCCTGTAGATTAGTTTGGCCAGAATAGCAGAGATAGAAGAATTAGAGTGAGAGGGAATCCAATTCACCACTCCAATCCTGTTAAGGATGACATACTTCACACTCAGAGATCCAGTAGAAAGAAGCTTCTTGGCAGGCCATTTCCTCACTTGCCCAGCAGTAAGTTCCTTGGCTATGGTGTCCAAAGACAGCTCTTCCTCTACAAATTCCACAGCACTCCTCCCAAGAGCTTGGTTGATCCCAGCAGGGGAGAAGGTTACACACCTTCCACGCACATACACTTTCCGGAACTCAGGGCTTCCTGGAACACCAACATTATCAGGCAGGTTGACCAGAAACTCCTTCACTAGCCTCTCATAACATTACCCAATATCAAGAGCTGTCTTCTTTAGGCCAGCCCTCTCAATTAGAGCAACGATTTCCTTACACTCAAGCACATCAGTGTCAATCTCCCTTTCCTCTACAATCCGACGCTTGCAGACATACTTCCACTTGAGAACATTCTTAGTAGCATGAAATGAAATATTATCAATAAGAAAAGAGGGAACATCCTGAGGGATGCGCTTACCAGATAATTTCTTACTCTTAGAAGTCAGGATGTCCTGGACATTGGCTTCAATATCAGACTCAGTTTCCAGATCAACCCTTGGAATCTTTTATGGAAGTTTGAATAAAATTGAAGTTTTTGGCTATGTTTGATAACTGGCAGATTAGAACTGTCAACTTGTGTGAATTTTTAGAGGGTCTTAACGACTTCATTTGGGAAAACTTCCTTCATGAGAGTTGTAGCCCCTCAAGTCTAGAAAATTCTCCAAGTGGTTTCCTGTCGATCCGATATCTTTAGCTCCAGATATCCCCGTTTTAGTGAACGTAGTTCCGGCTGTACAGTGCCAGCGGGATTATTACATTGTTTTTCTTCTAAGTCCGAATTTAATTATGAATTTACCTTTGAGGGCTTAGGTTTTAGTAAGTTTCAGGTCTGATTAGGTAATTAAATTGGTGGGTTAAGGTTGAACTTGGGTCGGGCTTGTGGAAAAACAAAACCCTAGCCCACTTGTGGGTTGCATGGGATTTTAGCCAAGGGGGGAAACCCTATTCTTCCACAATCAGAAAACAGAGATACACTACAGCACCTTCACGTGAAAAACAAAGAGAGAGCAGAAGAGAGAAAAGAGAGAACGTGTGAGAGAAGAGAAGGGAGCCGCCGCCCAAGCCACCACCATTGTCGCCGGTCACGCACGCGAGCAAGGGAGAGAGCGCGAGTAGAGAGGGATTCGCGAGGGAGAGGAAATAGAGAACGAGGACAGCAGCTTTTGAACCTTCTTTCCATCTCCAAACTTCTGTTTTTCCATCACCAAACAAGGTAAGGGCTGGTCTTAGGATCTTTTGGGTAGAATAGGGGTTATATCATGAGTTTTCTTGGAAAAATTATGATTCTTGCCATGCTTTGACATGATTTTCTGTATGAACTTGATTGATGTGCTTGAGGTTTTGAATATGCGATGTGTGCTGGACTTTTCCAGGTCATATTGGGTTACACTGTGAACATGTTACTATATTTGATGCTGGTAGATGACTTAGAACCCTTAGAATAGAATGGCTTAAACGAAATTGATGGCAAATGCATTCTCTGTCAGATTTCTGTGCTGGACAGTAAACTTCAGGTCCTATTTTCACTTGTTTCTGGTCGTCAAATAAAGAAATGATTAAAATACAAATTGTAGATCTTCGAAAGAGCTTTCCAGGAATATAAAGATCATAAATTTTGGTCTAGTATTGTGTGTTGTAGGTCGTTTTGGGTAACTGTCATACTTGCTGTTTTTCCCTGTGTCGGACAGAAACTTTAAGGAGTAATATCACCTAATTCTGGGGCTCAAATGAAAATGATTTTAACTAGAGAGTTGTAGATCTTTAAAATAGCTTTCCAGAAAGATATTATACATGATTTTTTGTTGGAGGACGCATTCTGTAGACCAGTTTCAATGAACGTTGTTTCTGCTGTCCAAAAAGCTAAGTTGCGAAAATGTGTTGTTTTCCATGCATAAGCCTTATGTTACCTTATTTGATAATTTATGCCATGATGTGCCATGCGTAAGTGTAAGTTTGTGCTATGCCTTATGTGAATTGTGATATTATTGGAAATTATTCAAAGGGTCGCTCACCTAGCTGTAATTCCCTTGTTATCGTGAATGGTGCTATTTATTGTGTGCGATTAAGCTAAAAGACTTAGGGTGACTGACTTAGAGCCTTAAGAACCAAGAGAAAAAGAACTAATATTGTTGTGACTCGCTTGCAAGTGAAATTAATTAATTTACGGACATAGGTCGGGTAGACTATGGTCCATGAGAACGATGGGCTTGCACGCGAGGGAGATTTTGGGTCGACTGCGGTCACCCGTGATTTTTGTGGATCATTGCGGCTCCACGTGTTTGGTTGACTGCGGTCACCGTGATTTTTGTGGATCATTGCGGCTCCACGTGTTTGGTTGACTGCGGTCACCGTGATTACCGTGCCTCTGCGGAAGCACGAAGATGGCCATGGAAGTGTTTGGCGGGTTGTGCAAAGTGAGGAATCGTTAGGTGACTAACTAACATCTAAAACTTTAAAGAGAAAGAGAATTATTTCGATAGCGGATGATGTTCATTTATATCCACTGTACTGTATGTTCTTGTTGTTTTCTTTTAGACCTGACCCTTTCTTGTTTGCTATGTGTTTATTTGGGGGGGGGGGTAGATGGTCGTGAAGATAATGGTGACGACTCATTCTTGGGAGTTGATGCTACGTAACGAGCCACTACCGGATGACAACTACACTTCTGATGAAGAGGAAGAAGATAAAGAGGAAGGGGTCAAGGATATGGTTGGGTTTTGAGACATCTATTTTTCTTTTGGGTTGAGAGTACCGAGTTTTGGAAGTATTGAACCATTACTTTATTTTAGTTGCGATAGTTTAACTTGATGTAATTTACTTTGAAGTTTTCTTCCGGTTATTTATTTCATACTCTTTTCAATGATTAATAAAGTTGAGGTTTACGTTGATGATTATTTCCGCAAGTTTGAAATGGTTAAGTTTCGAGAATTTTGTAAAATTGAACTTTTATCATTAATTCGAGATTAATAAGTGAATCGACGAAAACTCTTTACGAAAATTGGTTAATTAGTTACTGTGTAACACTCGAGAAATCGGGGCGTTACATTGTGGTATCAGAGCTCCGGTTGAGAAACCAGAGCACTAAGGGTTTTGGGTTTACGAGTTTCCGAACTCGTTGGTGTTTTTGTTTTTGATAAAGATGTTTTCAAAGCTTCACGGTGAGATTGGGTAGACTTGTTTGCTAAGATGTTTGCTTGGCTGTGAGATTGTCTGTAGTTAGTATCATTGCCGTGATACTTGAGACTAAGTGTTTGATTATATTAAGATGTTTGAACTCTGAGATCGATTGATGGAATGTCAATCGAAGGAAGAGTGGGCTTTGGAATCCCTTTTGCGCCCCAAGGTGTACGCCTGTGTGCGTTTGTGTGCACCAGTGCTGTTGGTGAAGCAGAAGGATGGAAGGTCCAGACTATGTGTGACCTACCGACAACTCAACAAAGTGATCGTGAAGAATCGTTATCCGATGCCTCGGATAGACGACTTAATGGATCAACTTAGAGGAGCGGTGATCTTCTCGAAGATAGATCTTAAGTCAGGATACCATCAGATCCGAGTCAAGGAATCTGACATCCAGAAGACCGCATTCAGGACCCGATACGGGCATTATGAATATCTTGTGATGCCGTTTGGGGTTACTAATGCACCCGCAGTGTTTATGGACTACATGAACAGAGTGTTCAGGCCATTCCTGGACAAGTTCGTGGTGGTGTTTATTGATGATATTTTGATCTACTCGAAGAGTAAGGAAGAGCATGAAGAGCATTTGCGTCAAGTGCTAGGAGTATTGCGGGAGAAGGAGCTATATGCTAACGGCTCGAAGTGTGAATTCTGGATGGAAGAGGTGAAGTTCCTAGGTCATGTCATATCAAGTCAGGGTGTGGCTGTTGACCCTAGCAAGATCGAGACGATTCTGTCATGGGAGCAACCAAAGACAGCAAGCGACATCAGAAGCTTTGTTGGGCTTGCTGGCTACTATAGACGATTCGTCAAAGATTACGCAAAGTTGACTTCGCCGTTGACCTAGTTGACAAAGAAGAATCAACCGTTTGCTTGGACGGAGAAGTGTGAGGCTAGTTTCCAGGAGTTGAAGAAGCGGCTGACCACCGCACCCATACTAGCTTTACCTAAGGAAGGAGAACCTTATGACGTGTACTGTGATGCGTCACACAATGGTTTGGGGTGTGTAATGATGCAAGATAAGAAAGCAATTGCCTATGCTTCAAGGAAGTTGAAGACTCATGAGAAGAACTACCCCACACATGACTTGGAGTTGGCTGCCATAGTTTATGCTCTCAAGATTTGGAGACACTACCTCTATGGCAGTACGTTCACGATCTACAGCGATCATAAGAGTTTAAAGTACCTATTTGATCAGAAGGATCTGAACATGAGGCAGCGGAGGTGGATGGAATTCCTTCAGGACTATGAGTTCACTCTACAGTACCATCCGGGGAAAAGCAATGTCGTAGCCGACGCTCTCAGCCGGAAGGCTATACATGTGTCCTTAATGATGGTCAAGGAGTTAGAACTGTTCGAGGCTTTCCGAGATATGAGCTTGGACGTTAAGCTCGCACCAGGAAGACTGAGTTTCGGAATGGTGACGGTGTCAAGTGGACTTTTGGAAGAGATCAAGTCTAGACAAGAGACTGATGAAGGGATAGCTGAGTGGCGAGACCGTGTGACTCAGGGAAAGGCACCAGAGTTCTCTATTGGGAATGACAATATTCTGCGATGCAAGGGACGGATATGTGTGCCTAACGATGCAGAAATGAGAAGATTGATCCTGGATGAAGGGCACAAGAGTAGGTTGAGTATCCATCCCGGAATGAACAAGATGTATCAGGACTTGAAACTTCACTTCTGGTGGCCTGGGATGAAGAAGCAGGTTGCTGAGTATGTTTCTACTTGCTTGACATGTCAGAAAGCGAAGGTAGAGCATCAGAAGCCCGCAGGGAAGCTGCAACCACTAGATGTCCCAGAGTGGAAGTGGGACAATATTTCTATGGACTTCGTGACGGCTTTACCTTTAACTCGGAGGAAGTTCGATGCAATTTGGGTTGTTGTTGATCGTTTGACAAAGACCGCTCATTTTATCCCGATCAACCTGAAGTACAAGGTGGAGAAATTGGCGGAAATTTATGTGGCTGAGGTTGTGCGTCTACATGGTGTACCGACCAGCATCGTGTCAGACAGAGATCCGAGGTTTACCTCTCACTTTTGGGGAGCCTTGCAGCAGGCCCTCGGAACTAAGTTGAGATTGAGCTCTGCCTATCATCCGCAAACCGATGGGCAGACAGAGAGGACAATCCAGTCGCTGGAAGATTTGCTACGGGCCTGTGTGTTGGATCACAAGGGCAGTTGGGATGAGACGCTGCCATTGATCGAATTCACTTACAACAATAGTTTCCATGCGAGCATCGACATGGCACTTTACGAAGCTTTGTACGGTCGGAGGTGTCGTACGCCCTTATGCTGGCATCAAGATGGAGAAAATTTGGTGATTGGCCCGGAATTGGTGCAACAGACCACCGAGGAAGTCAGGAGTATTCAGGAAAAGATGAGAACCACGCAGAGTCGCCAAAAGAGTTACGCCGACAACCGACGGAAGGAGTTGGAATTTCAGGCCGGAGACCATGTCTTCTTGCGGGTTACCCCGATGACAGGTGTCGGAAGGGCAATCAAGTCCAAGAAGCTTACTCCGAAGTTTATTGGGCCGTACCAGATCACGGAGCGAGTTGGACCGGTGGCGTACAGGATCGCCCTACCACCGTTTCTATCCAACATCCATGACGTTCTTCATGTGTCGCAGTTGCGAAAGTACATGGCAGATGATTCACATGTGATTACGCCAGACGATATACAGCTGAGAGATGATCTGACAATGGAGGTGCCACCCATCAAGATCGTCGACCGAAGCATAAAGCGCTTAAGAAACAAGGAGGTGCCTTTAGTGAAGGTCGTGTGGAACCAAGAGACTGGCGACGCGACCTGGGAGTTAGAGGATAAGATGCGGGAGTCACACCCCGATTTATTTGTAAACCCTTAAGTTTCGAGGGCGAAACTATTTTAAGGGGGGTGGTATTGTAAGGCCCTAAGTTCAATTTGGAACAATTTTATGGAAGTTTGAATAAAATTGAAGTTTTTGGCTATGTTTGATAACTGGCAGATTAGAACTGTCAACTTGTGTGAATTTTTAGAGGGTCTTAACGACTTCATTTGGGAAAACTTCCTTCATGAGAGTTGTAGCCCCTCAAGTCTAGAAAATTCTCCAAGTGGTTTCGTGTCGATCCGATATCTGTAGCTCCAGATATCCCCGTTTTAGTGAACGTAGTTCCGGCTGTACAGTGCCAGCGGGATTATTACATTGTTTTTCTTCTAAGTCCGAATTTAATTATGAATTTACCTTTGAGGGCTTAGGTTTTAGTAAGTTTCAGGTCTGATTAGGTAATTAAATTGGTGGGTTAAGGTTGAACTTGGGTCGGGCTTGTGGAAAAACAAAACCCTAGCCCACTTGTGGGTTGCATGGGATTTTAGCCAAGGGGGGAAACCCTATTCTTCCACAATCAGAAAACAGAGATACACTACAGCACCTTCACGTGAAAAACAAAGAGAGAGCAGAAGAGAGAAAAGAGAGAACGTGTGAGAGAAGAGAAGGGAGCCGCCGCCCAAGCCACCACCATTGTCGCCGGTCACGCACGCGAGCAAGGGAGAGAGCGCGAGTAGAGAGGGATTCGCGAGGGAGAGGAAATAGAGAACGAGGACAGCAGCTTTTGAACCTTCTTTCCATCTCCAAACTTCTGTTTTTCCATCACCAAACAAGGTAAGGGCTGGTCTTAGGATCTTTTGGGTAGAATAGGGGTTATATCATGAGTTTTCTTGGAAAAATTATGATTCTTGCCATGCTTTGACATGATTTTATGTATGAACTTGATTCATGTGCTTGAGGTTTTGAATATGCGATGTGTGCTGGACTTTTCCAGGTCATATTGGGTTACACTGTGAACATGTTACTATATTTGATGCTGGTAGATGACTTAGAACCCTTAGAATAGAATGGCTTAAACGAAATTGATGGCAAATGCATTCTCTGTCAGATTTCTGTGCTGGACAGTAAACTTCAGGTCCTATTTTCACTTGTTTCTGGTCGTCAAATAAAGAAATGATTAAAATACAAATTGTAGATCTTCGAAAGAGCTTTCCAGGCATATAAAGATCATAAATTTTGGTCTAGTATTGTGTGTTGTAGGTCGTTTTGGGTAACTGTCATACTTGCTGTTTTTCCCTGTGTCGGACAGAAACTTTAAGGAGTAATATCACCTAATTCTGGGGCTCAAAGGAAAATTATTTTAACTAGAGAGTTGTAGATCTTTAAAATAGCTTTCCAGAAAGATATTATACATGATTTTTTGTTGGAGGATGCATTCTGTAGACCAGTTTCAATGAACGTTGTTTCTGCTGTCCAAAAAGCTAAGTTGCGAAAATGTGTTGTTTTCCATGCATAAGCCTTATGTTACCTTATTTGATAATTTATGCCATGATGTGCCATGCGTAAGTGTAAGTTTGTGCTATGCCTTATGTGAATTGTGATATTATTGGAAATTATTCAAAGGGTCGCTCACCTAGCTGTAATTCCCTTGTTATCGTGAATGGTGCTATTTATTGTGTGCGATTAAGCTAAAAGACTTAGGGTGACTGACTTAGAGCCTTAAGAACCAAGAGAAAAAGAACTAATATTGTTGTGACTCGCTTGCAAGTGAAATTAATTAATTTACGGACATAGGTCGGGTAGACTATGGTCCATGAGAACGATGGGCTTGCACGCGAGGGAGATTTTGGGTCGACTGCGGTCACCCGTGATTTTTGTGGATCATTGCGGCTCCACGTGTTTGTTTGACTGCGGTCACCGTGATTTTTGTGGATCATTGCGGCTCCACGTGTTTGGTTGACTGCGGTCACCGTGATTACCGTGCCTCTGCGGAAGCACGAAGATGGCCATGGAAGTGTTTGGCGGGTTGTGCAAAGTGAGGAATCGTTAGGTGACTAACTAACATCTAAAACTTTAAAGAAAAAGAGAATTATTTCGATAGCGGATGATGTTCATTTATATCCACTGTACTGTATGTTCTTGTTGTTTTCTTTTAGACCTGACCCTTTCTTGTTTGCTATGTGTTTATTTGGGGGGGGGGGGGGTAGATGGTCGTGAAGATAATGGTGACGACTCATTCTTGGGAGTTGATGCTACGTAACGAGCCACTACCGGATGACAACTACACTTCTGATGAAGAGGAAGAAGATAAAGAGGAAGGGGTCAAGGATATGGTTGGGTTTTGAGACATCCATTTTTCTTTTGGGTTGAGATTACCGAGTTTTGGAAGTATTGAACCATTACTTTATTTTAGTTGCGACAGTTTAACTTGATGTAATTTACTTTGAAGTTTTCTTCCGGTTATTTATTTCATACTCTTTTCAATGATTAATAATGTTGAGGTTTACGTTGATGATTATTTCCGCAAGTTTGAAATGGTTAAGTTTCGAGAATTTTGTAAAATTGAACTTTTATCATTAATTCGAGATTAATAAGTGAATCGACGAAAACTCTTTACGAAAATTGGTTAATTAGTTACTGTGTAACACTCGAGAAATCGGGGCGTTACACTTCCTGGCAGGGGTTCTTGAATCCTTCGTTACAGAAGCCTTCTTGGATTGAGTGGAAGACTTCACATTCAAACCCATAACTTTGACTCCAAGAGAAGTCTTCTCAATCTTGCCTTTGATAGGATCTTGCTTTCCAGAGACTTGAGACATGGTGAAGAAATAGTGTAAAGTGAACAAATTCAGAGAATTGATGAAAAATTGAGAGCAAGGAGAGACAGAGGTTACTAAATCAAATATCACAATCGGTTGTGAAATTGAAATTTGGCCTTTGGGGTGATTATATGGCAGTTGAGTGATGAAGAAGCAACCTTGGTGATGATGTCATAACGACAGCTATTGGTAGTTACGAGAAAACTAGCCGTTAGAGCAAAAAGGTGCGTTGATTGCTATGCTTCATCAAAGAGGCAAATCCCAAGATTTCCTCTCAATTTATCAAAGGTGGTAGCATCGAGTGGTTTGGTGAAGATATCTGCCCATTGCTTTTCAGTGGGAACATGCTCCAAAGTCCTCTACCAAATCTCTAATGAAATGATGTTTGATGTCAATGTGCATAGTCCTACTATGTTGAATAGGATTCTTGGAAATATTAATAGCACTGAGATTGTCACAATACAATGTCATGACATCTTGCTTGAATTCATACTCCTTTAGCATTTGCTTCATCAACATGAGTTGAGTGCAACTACTCCTAGCAACAATATATTCAGCTTCAGTAGTTGACAATGAGACACAGTTTTGCTTCTTGCTGAACCATGAAATCAAGTTATTCCCTCGGAAGAAACAATCTCCAGATGTGCTCTTTCTATCACCAGAACTCCATGCCCAATCTGCATGACAATAACCAACGAGAGAAGAATTTGTATCATGTGTATAGAGAATGCCATAATCACATGTACCATTTATGTATTTGATGATTCTCTTCACTTGCAAGAGATGACTAGCCTTTGTCACTCTTCACAAACAGGGTCTTGTCTATTACTCCCTGATAGTAGCCATTGCTGACAAGAAATTATGTGAGTCTTTCATACCACGCCCTAGGAGCCTGTTTTAATCCATACAGTGCCTTATTGAGCTTGATCTGGATGATGAGGATCTATGAATCCTTTGGGTTGTTCAACATATACTTCTTCACTCAAATACCCATTCAGAAATGCACTCTTGACATCCATCTGATAGAGTCTAAACTTTAAGAGACAAGAAACTCCCAGTAAGAGCCTTATAGATTCCAGTCGAGCCACTGGTGCAAAAGTTTCATCAAAATCTACTCCTTCTATCTGGGTGTAGCCTTGAGCTACCAACCTTGCTCTATTTCTAGTAACAACTCCATTCTCATCTGTCTTGTTCTTGAAAATCAACTTAGTACCAATGATGTTCACTCCTTCAGGCCTTGAGATGAGATCACAACTCCATTCTCATCTGACTTGTTCTTGCATGGCATTTATCCGGTATTCATCAGTCAGTGCTTCCTTGATATTCTTGGGTTCTATCTTGGATATGAAATAACCATGAGCAATAATATTCTCTGGAGGGTGAATCTTCTGAATTCTGATTGATGGGGCCTTATTTGAAGTAGTCACCTTATCTTCATGTTCATCAGCAATAGTCTCAGATTCATTGTCGAAGCAATTGGTGGGACATCGGCTTGGACAGGTGCACCATCATCATCTTCATTTACATTTGACTCCTCTCTTTCACTTGGTACATCATCTATAGATACGTTCACAGATTCCATCATGGCCTTTGTGCGTGAGTTATACACTCTATATAAGCCTTACTGTTTGTTGAGTATCCCATAAAAATGCCTTCATCACTCTTGGGGTCAAGCTTCCTTCTTGGTTCACGATCAGCCAGAATATAGCATTTACTGCCAAAGATATGAAAGTGTTTCACAGTAGGCTTCCTTCCTTTCCAGATCTCATACTGAGCAGGTGAGGTTCCTGCTCTAATAGTTACTCTGTTGTGAATGTAGCAAACAGTACTCATTGCTTCAGCCCAGAACTTGTTGGGAACCTTCCTTGCATGTAGCATCACCCTGGTGTATTCTTGAAGAGTTTTTTTTTTCCTTTCAACAATACCATTCTGCTGAGGAGTGATGGGAGCAGAAAACTCATGACTTATTCCTTCTGAGCCATAAAAATCAGAGAATTTTGAGTTCACAAACTCTCTTCCATGGTCACTTCTAATTCTTATTATAGCCTGCTTTTCTCAGTTTGAAGCTTTAGACATAACCTCTTGAATATCTCAAAGGTCTCAGATTTCTCTCTCATGAAGTCAATTCATGTGTACCTGGAAAAGTCATCAACACAGACAAAAACATACTTTTTACCTCCCAGACTTTCAACTTGCATGGGCCCCATTAGATCTATGTGTAGTAGTTTAAGGACCTTTGTTCTGGTTGGATGTTGGAGCTTTGCATGGGACTTCTTGGTTTGCTTTCCAATTTTACACTCTCCACATATTCTATCTTCTCCTGCCTTCAACTTTGGTATACCACGAATGGCTTCTTCAGAAATGATCTTCTGCATGCTCTTGAGGTTGATATGACCCAGTCTTTGGTGCTATAAGTTTAGCTCATCCACTGTTGATATCAAACATCTAGAGACTTGAACTTTCTCCTGTGAGACCCACATGTAGCAGTTGTCTTTGGATCTGACTCCTCTCATCATCACTTTATGATTATTTGTAGTAACAATAGACACTACCTTACTGAACAAAACATAAGACCTTGATCACAGAGTTGGCTTATGCTGATAAGGTTTGCAGTCAATCCTTTAACAAGTAACACATCATTCAGATCTGGGAATCCAGGATTTACCAGCTTTCATATTTCCTTGATCTTTCCTTTCGCTCCATCTCCAAAAGTAACAAAGTTGCTAGATTATCCTTTGAGATTTTCCAGATATTCCTTGTTTCCAGTCATATGTCTTGAGCAACCACTGTCAAAATACCAATCTTCACTTGAAGAAGCTCTGAAAGATGTGTGAGCTATGAGGCATGTGACTTTACCTTTGGGCTTCCAAGTCTTCCTTTTTTGTTTTCCCTTTAAGGCTTTAACTATGTTCTGAGTCTGAGGATAACCATAAAGCTTGAAGCAATAAGGCTTTATGTGGCCATTCCTTCCACAGTAATGACATCTCCAAGGAGTAGGTGTATAATTCTTCAGCTGAGAACCCCCATGTTGGGACATCGGGTCCAACATCAGATAGTTGGTGGGGTTCTTGAATTCAGATTTGGTTTTAGCCCCAACAAATTTCTTTGGCCCCTTCTGATTTTCCTTGTTAGCAGTCTTGTAGTTAAAGCCAATACCTTTCAAGCTTCTTCCTTGTTTCCTTGTTTCCTTCAGTATCTCATCAAGCATGATAGATCCACTATTCCGCATACGCACTGATTTATGGGTAGCTTCAAGTTTGTTTGTCAGTATGGACACTTTTTCTTGAAGTTCATCATTGATCAACATCAGTTTAGGCTTTTCCACAGTGTCAACATCTTTAAGCTTTGTATTCCATTCATCAAGATCATCCTGCAGCTTGTCAATAGCTTCTCTCAGTTTTTCATTTTCTGACTTGAGTTGCTCTATTTCATCTTCTTTACTCTGACCAGATTTCTCTTCCTCTTTGGTCTTTCGCTGAGAATTAAATGGCTTAATGTCCTGGACATTTGACCTGTTTCTTCTATCAATCTTCCTCAGGGCTCTATTGAATTTTCTAGCAAGAAGAGCCAGCGATTCATATGGGTTCTCACTTTCACAGTCAGCATCATGTCCTTCATCAGTGTTGGATACAAAGGCTATGCTTTTGCTCTTCTTCTCAGGTTTATCACCCAATTTCAACTCATAAGTCTGCAACGAACCAATGAATTCATCAACCTTCATACTGCTGATGTCTTGAGCTTCTTCAATAGCAATGACTTTCATAGCAAATTTGCTGGTGACGGACCTCAAGTTCTTCCTCACAAGCTTTTCATCTGACATAGGTTCTCCCAGAGCAAACGAAGCATTTGACAAGTCACGCACACACTTGTGAAATTCAGAAATAGTCTCATCCTCAGTCATCATTAAGTTCTCAAACTGAGTAGTAAGCATCTGGAGCCTTGACATTCTCACTCTGGTGGTGCCTTCATGTGCAGTCTTCAAAATATCCCAGGCATCCTTTGCCACAATGCATGTGTTGATCAGCCTGAACATGTTCTTGTCAAGTCCATTAAAGATAGCATTCAGTGCTTTAGAGTTTCCCAGAGCAGCTTCATCTTCATCCTTTGTCCATTCTTCCTCAAGTTTCTCTGCAGCATTTAAGGTACTTCCCTCACCTTGCGCCTTAGTGGGATGTTTCCAACCTTTGACAATGGTCTTCCAAGTCTTGTTGTCAATAGACTTGAGAAAGGCAGTCATGCGAACCTTCCAGTAATCATAATTGGTACCATCCAGAATAGGTGGCCTGTTAACCGATCATCCCTCCTTGTTATCCATGAGAACAAGAAAGTATCTCCCTGGAGCTCACCCAAACAGAACCGGGGTGCCTGCTCTGATGCCAATTGAAATTCTAGTTCCCTTGGAAAGAATGTCCTACGCGATGCTGGGACAATCGATTAGAACAATTGATTACTCAATAACAATATAAAGTAGAAACATAAGAGAAACAAGACACAAGAATTGGTAACCCAGTTCGGTGAAACTTCACCTCTGTCTGGAGGGTTTCCACCCAAAGAAAGGAAATCCACTATATCAAGATTCAGGCACTACAGACACTCATGAACACAACAAGTTCATAATTCTTTTCCTAACCTATCCAGTGTATTTCTAC
Source organism: Lotus japonicus (assembly GCF_012489685.1). NCBI lineage: Eukaryota > Viridiplantae > Streptophyta > Magnoliopsida > Fabales > Fabaceae > Lotus > Lotus japonicus. The sequence continues at coordinate 36,942,662 of NC_080042.1, forward strand.
TTAGTATCTCAACCTAGCCCCTCTCACTTTCTCTCAATCACTGCCACAATGATTGGTGACAAGAAATCACGAGAGTATTTGAACAACCAAACAAAACACAGAACGCAGCCTTGCCTTATAGAATCAGAGAGCAAGTCTCGTTCACAACTAACAAGAACAAAGCACAATTAACAAACCTAAAAACACTAGATCTTCAATCTGAGCTTCAATGTCTTCACTAGGGTTAGCTTGGGCGGAAGAACAAATGCAATCTTCCAAGTTGCGTAACAACCAAGTAGAAGAGAGAAACAAATCCTCAATCATAGTTTGTTTCAACAATAATCAGCATGCAAATAACTCCCTTCAATCAGTTACTTGAACCATAAGTAACAAAGGGACCCACTTTGCGCGCCAGCAAGAGCACGGATGTCCTGGCTTCATGAAATCAGATGCCACGGCATCTGCTTCGACATCAGGTTGTGTTTAACAAAATGCAAGACAACAAAGGAACAACACTCCAAGACGGACCTCCTGACTCAGATGTTCCGACAAAGAAAAAGAAGCGATCTGAAGACTTCTGACTCTGGCTCTAATTCTGAAGAGGAAGAGAAACCCAAGAAGAAGAAGAAGAAGAAGACTAAAGCAACCACTAAGGTTGTTTCTTCTCACTTGGTGCAGAACCAAGCTCCCAGATCCACAAGAGCTTCTGCCAAGGTTTAAAGTAAGCCACCTGCTTCTACTTCTACTTCTATTATTATTGATGTTGATGTTATTCCCTCTTCCACCTCTACTCAAAACTTGTCTCCTTTTACTTCACCTTTCGCTCCTATTCATACTCCCCTAACCACAACTTTTATCCCAATTACCACTACCACTGTCACAACCACTTTCGCACCACCTCCTAAACCAACATTTATCCTAAACTACACTGCCAATGAAGAAGCCTTTTTCAAAGTTCTAAGTCAAAGAACTTTTGCACCATCTTCCACTATTTTTATTCCCTATACACAAGACTCCACTCTTCCCACTCTCCTTAACCCAACTCCTCTTGCTGTAGTCTTTCCCCCTCTCACTTCTTCAGAAACCTCAAATGTTTCTCTATCAGGATATTCCCCTGTGAACTCTCGGGAATTTGAATTTTCAAACCCTGAAGTTCAAACTTCTGAACCCATTCCTGATCAGACCACTTCAGATCAGATGCTTCATGACGTTGCTTCTGTAACGCCCCGATTTCTCGAGTGTCACACAGTAACCAAATCGTCATAAATTTCATAAAGAATTTTCGTCGGTTCAATTATTAATCTTGAATTAATGACAGACGTTCATTTTACGAAAACTCTTGAACATTAACCTTTTCTAAACTCGCGGAAGTAACCAACATCGCAAACCTTTTAAAATAGATCATCTGAGATAAAGTATGAACATAGGTCTGAATTAAAGTAAATTACATCAAAACTTCCGAATATTTCAAACTAGAGGAAAATAAAATGTTCAATGCCCCCAAACTCGAAAACTCTCAACCGAAACAGAAAATAGATATCCCTTAGCCCAAAACACCTAGTCTACGTTCTCTTCCTCTTCTTCTTCGTCATCCTCTTCCTCGGAAATAAAGTCATCATCAGGTATCAGCTCGTTGGTGAACTTCTCTAGCAGATAGTTCCTTAGACCTTGGTAGATTTTGCCCTTCCCCGTGTAGTACTGAGATGCCGCCAAGACGTGGAAACTCCTAGCCCTCTATTCGTCGTTAGATGGGTTCGCCCAGTTCCAAGGCTCCCCTTGCACAGGTGGAAGCTCCTCTTTTTCCGGCACAGTCTCCGGCATCTTCTCGGGTTCCTCTGAAGGTTCCTTCTTCTCTACGGACATGTCCTCAGATGGATCCGACTCCGATTCAAAATCCGAGGGTACTTGAAAACGATAGGGTTTGAATGTAGTTGCACCTTCCCATTCAGCAGCTGAATTTGATCCATTCTCCCTTTTTGTCGGTGCATCAAAGGGTAGCATTGCCGACGTAAATCCGGTGGACCTGGTGCGCGTCGGTCACCCAAGCCTCGTCCTTTTGCTCATCACGGAGTGTGTAAGACCCTGATGTTATTGTTATTAGTATAATTTGAAATGAATAATAAGTGTGAAATGTTAGTGAAGAATGAGTTTATTTGGTTGATTATGCGTGTGAAGATTTCATGAAATATGTGAATGTGTATTATTTTGAATAAATGTTGGGTGTTTGAAAGTAATTATTTTGTGGGGTTGTGGCCCTAAAAAATAAGGTGTTTTGTGTGTTGCTTGGAGGCCAAGCTAGTGATGCCCGTGACTTTGTGAGAAAGGGATAAGAAAATATCTCTTTTTGAATTGCTTTGAGTTAGTTAGGAAAAATATAGTTTATTTAAATAGATTGAGTTTCATTTAAGAAGGAGAGAGATTTTACCTTTTATTTATTTTATTATTTAAGTTTTTTTAAATAAAAGCTGAATATTTAATTTTATTTCCAAATAAACATGAAATTGAAAAAAAAATGAAAACCCTAGTTTTGCTAGCTTGTAGCCGCCGGCTATGTAAGGGGGAAAAGGGGGTTTCACTTTTACTCTATTTATTTTTATTAATCAGTAATTAAGAGGCATTAAATTAGATTGAGTTGGGCTTGGGTAGGAAAAAAATTGAAAACAAAACCCTATTCTAGTGTGAGTGGCTGATTGGAAAGGCAAACCTACTTCTATTTTCACTTCAGCAAAACATAGAGTTGTACTACTAGATCAAAACTTGATCTTACAAGGGCTGGTCTAGTTTTGGGTAGAGTCTAGGTGAATGCATGCTTGAACTTTCATGATTTTATGTGAAAAGTTGTCAATTTGGGGAATCTTTAACATGAGGGGTTTGTATGTATGATTGAGGATTCTTCCATGCATGTTTAGAATGAAAAGGTTCTGTTTTTATGATGCCTTGTTACATGATGCATTGATCCATGATGATTTCATGCCAAAACCTTGTTATTTTCACTATATATGCCTAGATCTGAATTGTGGTCATTAACATGTGTTAGATCTGGTTATTTGTTGATGTTTAATAATGGAATCCTTGCTGGAAATTGACATATGAGACTTTATCAAGCATGATCAAAAATTTTGGAAGCCCTAGGCCATAAACATGCCACGACCGAACCCTAGTTTTGAGGGTTTCAGCAATTTTTCTTATTTTCTTTCGACTACTTGTTGAGTTGATGTATTGCTGCTGATTTTATTACCTTAGTTGTGAAAAGCATGAATTATTTGATGTACTATAGGGTATGGCCGAACCCTATAACTCCCTAGGATTTGGTAAATGCTTTTCTTACTTGTGAGAGTTGTGTGAAATTATTATTCTTGTGGGAAACGGGGTAAAACCCTAAATGACTTGATGAATATGCTATATATGAAGACTTATTATTTTGCATAAACTTATGATATTGGTAGTGAACCCTGAGAAGTGATTTCGCTTACAAGTAGTGATTGTATGGCTATAGTGCTAGTCGTAGGCTATGGACCATGAGAACGATGGTACCGTTAGAGACAAATGGTTACTTGCACGCGAGGGAGAAATTGTGGATTGACTGTGTTGGTCTCCACGTGATAACCATGATTTAGTCATGGAATAAGGATTGACTGTGTCGGTCTCCTTGAGAACTTGTGGATTGACTGTGTTGATCTCCACGTGACTTGGGTTGACTGTGTTGGTCCCCTCATGAATGATCATCTTCGGGTGATCGAGATTGGCCAAGGTGTTGATCCGTGAAAGGGTGAGGACGTTAGTCTAACTAAACCTTAGGTTGCTAACTTGAGATATGAAACCTTGAGACCTTGGTTATTTGTATACTTATGTTCGAACTGTGTTATTTGTGAGTGTTGCATGAGATCTGACCCTCTTTATGTGTTTACTTGTTGTTTTGGGGGGGGGGGGCAGATGGTCGTGATCACAAACACGGTCAGTACCTGGAGGAGAAGGACGAGGCTTGGGTGCCCGACTCACACCAAGTTTGTCCTATCTATGTCGGTGATGCCACACTTTCGGGAATCGATGAGAAAGGAGATTACGTGGAAGTTCAACAATATAGGGGGAGGGTGAAACTGCCATTTCCACCCTCTCGTTTTCAAACTCTTGTGGACTTAGCGTCAGAGACATCTTCTATTCGAGTGAAGGAGACAGAGCTGGATCCTTCTGAAGACATGGAGGTTGAACAGGAGGAGCCAACGGTGGAGCACGAAGGACCACAAGGGCCTGGAGTGGAAGAAGAAGAACTTCCGGAGCTTGTAGGCGAGGAGTGGGTAGAAGAGAACCGGAGCAAGAGCGAACGAATGGTTCAGCGCTTCTTCTGTTTGGCGGTCGAGTCCTACGACAACAAGGAGGGCGACATCTACCGAGGTTTGAGAAACCATATGGTCAGTGAGTTTACCAATGAGCCAATACCTGATGATGAGCTTGCCATTGAAGATGAAGATGAGGTCGAAGAGGAAGATGAAGATGATGAAGATGAATGACTTCCACTTTTCTTTTGGGTTGAGAGTCCGAGTGGCATTGAACTATTTGGTTTACTTTTCAGTTGGATATTTTTTTAAGTCGATGTAATTTACTTTGAGGTTATTTTTCGGATACTTATTTCTATACTCTTTCCGTGATTAATAAATTTTGAGGTTTTTACGTTGACGATTATTTCCGCGAGTTAAAAAGGTTAAGTTTCAAGATTTTCGTAAAATTGTACATTTGTCATTAATTCAAGATTAAATAATTAAACGACGAAATTTTTTTACGAAAATTGTATTGTTTGGTTACTATGTGACACTCGAGAAATCGGGGCGTTACATTGTGGTATCAAAGCTCCGGTTGAGAAACCAGAGCACTAGGGCTTGGGCACACGAGTTTATGAACTCGTTGGTGTTTTGTTTTGGGTAGAAGTGATTTCTAGTTTTCCGCGGTGAGATTTGGGAAGACTTGTTTGCTAAGATGGTTGCTTGGCCGTGAGATTGTCAGTAATTAGTATCATTGTCATGATACTTGAGATTGACTGTTGTTTATGCATTAAGATATTTACTTTTATTTGGGGCACTGACATTGGGTTGTGGTTCTATTTCTAAGCAGGATTTCATCATGCCTCCGAGACAGGACCCAACCAATGCTCAGCTTGCTCAAGCCATGGCCCAGGTGATGGGCCAACATGCTACCACGACTGCTGCTCAGACTGTGGCACAGGCTCAGCAGGATGCTAAGGAGAACGCTAGGAGAGCTCACAGGGCTGAACGGGATCAGGCACATGATCAGATCAGGATGCGAACTGACTTCAACCGACATGGTCCGCCTAAGTTCCAAGGTGAGACGGAACCAGAGAAAGCTGATCTATGGATACAAGAGATCGAAAAGATTTTCGAAGCTCTCCATACTCCGGAAGGAGAGAAGGTGAACTTGTCAGTTCCCACGAATGCACCGCATTCCTTTTCAGAGTCATCTGCCCCCCCCCCCTCTAGAACAAACAAATAACAGATAATAGAGGGTCAGTTCCCATGCATTAATCACAGATAAAGCAATACACAATAACCATAAGATTAAATAGCAGTCTCAAATACTCATCTCTAGAGTTAGCAACCCTAAGGTTCAGTTAGACTAATGTCCTCACCATCACACAACCACCTCAACACCTTGGATCCAATCTCGATCATCCGCATATGCACAATCTCTTGGGGACCAACACTGTCGACCCATATCGCGTGGAGACCAACACAGTCAATCCACAAGTTCTCAAGGAGACCAACACAATCAATCCTTATCCCATGACTAAATCATGGTTATCATGTGGAGACCAACACAGTCAATCCACAAAACTCTCTCGCGTGCAAGTAACCGTTTGTCTCTAACGGCACCATCGTTCTCATGGTCTAGCCTATACCCTTGCACTATAACCATATCATTCACTACTTGCAAGCGAAGTTCGCATCTCTATGTTTAGCTACTAATATCCTAATCCAGAAGTAAATCAATAAGTCATCATGCATAGCATATCAACAAGAGGTTTATGGTTTATCCCCATCCTCGCAAGAGTAGAAGATTAAACAAGCAAACTTTCATCATATAAGCAAAATCACACGCCTAAACCCTAGAGAGTGTTAGGGTTTCGGCCAAGCATCTATGATACATCAAATAATCATGTCATCATGCTTCTTCACACATCATGTACGAAAATCCAGCAACTACCACAAACTTACATCCATAGACAAGAAAATCAACACGCCTAACCCTAAAAAATTACGGTTTCAGCCATACAATATCTAGGGCATCATTAAGACTTGTTATCATGCTTCATCATACAACTCATACAAATTCCAGCAACCTTTACATCATGTTCATTACCATATAACTACTCTTAAACGCATGGCATAGACATTCAACATAGATTCGAGGATAATCATCAAGTTTGACATAATTTCGCCTAAAGATTTTCATACATCATGGCATGAAATCTTTGAAGAAGGTAAAAACAGAAACTTTTTCCCTAAAACATGTTCAAAAAAAGGCTCTACTCATCATACAAAGGTTTTACATGTTAGAGAGGTACCATATCATCAATCACACGAGGTTTAACACACATAGAACAAGATTTCATGTAACAAATAGCCTAGACTCTACCCAAGACCGGAACAACCCTCACCTTTTCCTAGAGATTGATGTAAGATCAAGATTTGGTCATGTGGTACAACTCTATGTTTTGATGATAACAAGTATTTATTTGTGGATGAACAACTATGATACTCTAATGTTTGTCTTGAGTGTTTTGACAAACAGGTTCTGATTCTGACACCAGAAGATATATTCGTCAGAAGTTCTGAAGATCAGAAGATCTGAGGATCAGAGGATCTGAAGATCAGAAGATCAGAGGATCAGAAGATCTGAAGATCAGAGGATCTGAAGATCAGAGGATCTGAAGATCAGAGGATCTGAGGATCAGAGGATCAGAGGATCAGAAGATCAGAGGATCAGAAGATCTGAGGATCAGAAGATCTGAAGACCAGAAGCTCTGAGGGACCAGAGGCTCTGAAGGTTCAGAAGCTCTGAAGGTCCAGAAGCAGAAGTTACGAAGGTCAGAGGATCCAAGCATCCCTCTGACTCTGATCACCAAGCTTCACAAGTTCCAACACGAAGCATAACTCTGATCAGAAGTCAATGGTTAAAGGCAAATGTCTCTATCTAGAAGTACAAGAGCAGTGTACTATTCTGAAAAGCCTACCTACCAAGGTTCAGCCACAGCAGGTTCTGGAAGTTCCAGAAATGCCCTCCAACGGTCATATTCTCTCAACAGAAATATCCTTTGCACCTTGGACTATAAAAGGCTGAAGAAAAGAAGAAAGACTAAGAGTGAGAGAAAACAAAGAGCTGCAATACAAGAAAAGATTCAAGCCTCTACTTTCTTCATCTGTTCTTATTTAGTTTACACTCAGCTTATTTAGAAGCAAACCTTTGTAAACACCAACCTCAAACAGTTGTTTGATTTTCCTTAAGGGACCGGGTAGGTCAGTATCCTTAAGAAGACTAAGAGAGTGAATCTTAGTGGTGATTCCTTTAGGAGATCAAGGTTGATCGGATCCTAGAGAAGACTAAGAGAGTGAATCTTAGTGACAGCTAAGTCAGTGTATTGTTAGTCACTTGTAGGTTTCAAGTGCAGTTGTAACAATTATCTGATTAGTGGATTGCCTTCATTCTAAGAAGGAAGAAATCACCTTAACGGGTGGACTGGATTAGCTTGAGGGATTTATCAAGTGAACCAGGATAAAATACTTGTGTGCTTTTCTCTTCTCTCTATCTTTATCCGCTGCACCATCTATCTCAGAGAAACCGAAAAGATTTTCTTTAAATCTTAAAGGGAAAGTTTTTATATTCAAAACTCTATTCAACCCCCCCCCCCCCTTCTAGTCGTTTTTCACACCTTCAATTGGTATCAGAGCGCAAGTTCTGATTACCACACTTAACAGTGTTCAGTAGATCCGGGCCAGTGTGAAAAACTCATGGATTCCACCACTACTACAAGCAAATATCAATACAGTGCAAGACCACCTATCTTTGATGGTCAGAGATTTGATTTCTGGAAAGATAGAATCAAAAGCTTCTTTCTTGGCTTTGATCCTGATCTCTGGGATTTTGTTGTTGATGGCTACACCCCTCCTGTCGATGAACATGGTGTAAAGATCCCAAGGGAGAAGATGAGTGAAGATCAAAAGAAGGAGTTCAGAGATCATCACCGATCAAGAGCTATTCTGCAAAGTGTCATTTCATATGAAGAATATGAGAAAATTACTGATCGTGATTCCGCCAAGGGCATCTTTGAATCCTTGAAGATGTCTCATGAAGGAAACAAGAAAGTGAAAGAATCAAAGGCACTGTCTTTGATCCAGAAATATGAATCCTTCCAAATGGAAACTGACGAATCCATTGAAGATATGTTTTCCAGATTCCAGTTGATTATTGCTGGAATAAGACCCCTCAGCAATAGCTACACCACTGTGGATCATGTCATGAGGATCCTTAGAGGTCTTCCTGAAAGCTGGATGCCTTTGATAACTTCCTTGGAGCTAACTAGAGATGTTGAGCAGATGAGTTTGGAAGAACTCATAAGCATACTGAAGTGTCATGAACTAAAGCGTGCTGAACATCAGGATCAGAAGAAAAAGTCCATAGCCTTGAAATCTAAATCTGAAAAGGCTAAGGCTGAGAAGTCAAAAGCTCTTCAAGCTGACGAAGAGGAATCTGAAGAAGCATCAGAAGATTCTGATGAAGATGAGCTGACTCTGATATCCAGAAAGTTCAACTGCATCTGGAAGCACAGGCAGAGCAAATACAAAGGTTCATCAAAGGACGAAAAGTCAAAGAAGCATTTCAAACCAAAGAAAAGTCTGATGGTGACTTTTGATGAATCAGAATCAGAGGATGTTGACTCTGATGGTGAAGTCCAAGGACTCATGGCTATTGTCAAAGACAAAGGAGCAGAGTCAAAGGAAGCTGTTGACTCTGACTCAGAATCAGAAGGAGATCCAGACTCTGACGATGAAAATGAGGTATTTGATTCTTTCTCAACTTCTGAACTTAAAGATGCTTTGTCTGAAATTATGGATAAATATAACTCTCTCTTGACTAAGCATAAAAGGTTGAAAAAGAATTTCTCTGCTGCCTCTGAAACTTCTGTTGAACATGAGAAAATTATTTCTGATTTGAAAAATGATAATCATGCTTTGATCAATTCTAACTCTGTGCTTAAGAACCAGATTGCTAAGTTAGAAGAAATTGTTGCTTGTGATGCCTCTGATTGTAGAAATGAGTCTAAGTATGAAAAGTCTTTTCAAAGATTCCTAGCTAAAAGCGTAGACAGAAGCTTAATGGCTTCAATGATCTATGGCGTAAGCAGAAATGGAATATATGACATTGGTCATTCTAAACCTTCTGAAGTTGCTCCATCATCTCTTAAGAAAGGAACTTTCTCAATGTCAAAATATCATGCTCAAATTCCTTTACATTATCCTGTTGAAAGACCCAAAGTTGTCAGAACTTCTGGGCTAACTAACAAGAAAGGACCCAGAAAGTGGGTACCTAGGGATAAGATTATATATGTTGCAGATATCTTCAATAGGTCCATCGAAACTCCAACCATGGAACCTGGACAGTGGATGCAGGCAACACATGACGGGAGAAAGGCATATGTCCCAAGATCCAAAACTTGAACCTGAAGGTGAAGTTAATCTTGGAGGCATCAGTAGAGTAAGATTTGGTCAAGTCAAAGCTAGCTGAAAAAGCTTGTAGAGATGAGCATGACTGTTTCAGATAGAAACAAAGACTCAGAACTTGTCAAACCAGAAGCAACAACATCAGAAGATGCTACTACAACTTCTGACTTGCGTCATCAGAAGAAGAGTAGGTTCATAGCTTCTCATTCTGAAGCATCTGAAGATGGAATTTTTTCCAGAATGGAGATGTCACCAGAACCTCTGGACTTTGACACTTCTGCTCTCATAAGAAGATATACTAATCAGCAGCCAAGTATCCCTTGGTATTACTTCTGAGGGGGAGTAATTCGTCTTTTGCTCTTACTATTTTTTTTCTACCTTCATTCTTTTTGCTTATGACAAAAAGGGGGAGAACTTATAGTATCTTGACAACTCCTATTTTATTTAGCTCAGAATCTAGATATTACTAACATTGATATTAAGTATTAGATTCAGGGGGAGCTTAGCTCAGAATCAAGCATGAGTCTTGGATTCAGAAGGAGCAAGATAAACTATACACAACAGGATAAGTTTTAACTCTGATACCTTATACTCTGAGTGTATTCAGTTTATTTGTTTAGAGTTGTTCATCAAAATACATGGTTTTGTCATCATCAAAAAGGGGGAGATTGTAAGATCAAGATTTGGTCATGTGGTACAACTCTATGTTTTGATGATAACAAGTATTTATTTGTGGATGAACAACTATGATACTCTAATGTTTGTCTTGAGTGTTTTGACAAACAGGTTCTGATTCTGACACCAGAAGATATATTCGTCAGAAGTTCTGAAGATCAGAAGATCTGAGGATCAGAGGATCTGAAGATCAGAAGATCAGAGGATCAGAAGATCTGAAGATCAGAGGATCTGAAGATCAGAGGATCTGAAGATCAGAGGATCTGAGGATCAGAGGATCAGAGGATCAGAAGATCAGAGGATCAGAAGATCTGAGGATCAGAAGATCTGAAGACCAGAAGCTCTGAGGGACCAGAGGCTCTGAAGGTTCAGAAGCTCTGAAGGTCCAGAAGCAGAAGTTACGAAGGTCAGAGGATCCAAGCATCCCTCTGACTCTGATCACCAAGCTTCACAAGTTCCAACACGAAGCATAACTCTGATCAGAAGTCAATGGTTAAAGGCAAATGTCTCTATCTAGAAGTACAAGAGCAGTGTACTATTCTGAAAAGCCTACCTACCAAGGTTCAGCCACAGCAGGTTCTGGAAGTTCCAGAAATGCCCTCCAACGGTCATATTCTCTCAACAGAAATATCCTTTGCACCTTGGACTATAAAAGGCTGAAGAAAAGAAGAAAGACTAAGAGTGAGAGAAAACAAAGAGCTGCAATACAAGAAAAGATTCAAGCCTCTACTTTCTTCATCTGTTCTTATTTAGTTTACACTCAGCTTATTTAGAAGCAAACCTTTGTAAACACCAACCTCAAACAGTTGTTTGATTTTCCTTAAGGGACCGGGTAGGTCAGTATCCTTAAGAAGACTAAGAGAGTGAATCTTAGTGGTGATTCCTTTAGGAGATCAAGGTTGATCGGATCCTAGAGAAGACTAAGAGAGTGAATCTTAGTGACAGCTAAGTCAGTGTATTGTTAGTCACTTGTAGGTTTCAAGTGCAGTTGTAACAATTATCTGATTAGTGGATTGCCTTCATTCTAAGAAGGAAGAAATCACCTTAACGGGTGGACTGGATTAGCTTGAGGGATTTACCAAGTGAACCAGGATAAAATACTTGTGTGCTTTTCTCTTCTCTCTATCTTTATCCGCTGCACCATCTATCTCAGAGAAACCGAAAAGATTTTCTTTAAATCTTAAAGGGAAAGTTTTTATATTCAAAACTCTATTCAACCCCCCCCCTTCTAGTCGTTTTTCACACCTTCAATTGAAAAGAAGGATAGATGGTTGAAGAAGATGATCACGGTCTCCTCCCCTTGCCTTGCTTGTCACGAACCCCTTCTTCTTCCTTGCTCCTCTCTCTCTCTCGGCGGCTCTCTCTCTTTCTCTCTCAAGAAACCCTTTTTATTTTCTTTGATCAAAACTTACGTGAATGAGGATATGTTTTGTGCCTTTCTATTTCAGCTCTCTTGACTTGAGAAAGAAAAAGAAAATCTCCCCCCTTTCCCTATATGTGGCCGGCAGCCACTCACACACACACTAGTGTTTTGCAAAAAAATTCTCTATCTCACTAATATTTGAAAACTGAAATAAATGCTTCACCTTTTTAAAATAAAAACTGAACCATAAAATAAATAATAAGGAATAACTCCCTTATATAAAATAAAACCCAATCTTCACATTTAAAACCAGATTTTTCCTCAAAAATAGGCAAAACAAATCCAAACAAATCTCCACCATATCTTTCCCTTGAGAAATTCGGCCATCACCTCCCCATGGAAACCAAAATCACGTCTCTCATCACCTTGAGGTCAAAACCTCACCCAAATAAATATTTCCTAATACAAATATTATTATTTTCAGAAAATAATAACACTTTCACAACATAGGCAAAATATAAATATTGCACACATATCAGATTATGATTTATTAATCACTGAAAACCATTCTTCATTATACATTTCAAATAAATAATAATAATCATAAATTACGGTCTTAATACCACCCCCTTAAAATAGTTTCGCCCTCGAAACTTAAGGTTCTACAAACGCTTGGTACTCTTGTCGACAATCTTGATGGGTGGCATCTCCATCGTTAGATCATCCTTCAGCTGTATGTCATCAGGTTCAATCACATGTGAATCATCGGCCATATGCTTTCGTAGTTGCGACATGTGCAACACATCATGAATGTTGGAAGGGAATGGCGCTAGTGCAATCCTATACGCCACGGGTCCAACACGCTCCGTTATCTGGTACGGTCCAATGAACTTTGGAGTCAGTTTCCTTGACCTGATCGCCCTTCCGACTCCGGTCATCGGGGTGACCCGCAAGAAGACATGATCTCCCGCCTCAAACTCCAACTCCTTCCTCCTATTGTCAGCATAACTCTTCTGACGACTTTGCGAGATCCCCATTCTTTCTTGGATTCGCTTCAATTCCTCCGTGGTCTGTTGAACTAATTCCGGTCCAATAATCAAGTTCTCCCCATCTTGATGCCAACATAAGGGTGTGCGACATCTTCGAACATATAGTGCTTCGTACAGTGCCATCCCTATGCTCGCATGAAAACTGTTGTTGTCGGTGAACTCGATCAAAGGTAATAGCTCGTCCCAACTCCCTTTGTGATCCAGCACACAAGCTCTTAGCAGATCTTCCAATGATAGGATCGTCCTCTCAGTTTGTCCATTCGTCTGTGGATGATAAACGGAACTTAATCTCAGGTTGGTTCCCAACGCTTGTTGTAAAGCTCTCCAGAAACGAGAAGTAAATCTCGGGTCTCTGTCCGATACAATGCTGGATGGTACACCATGCAGGCGTACAATTTCAGCGATATAAATCTCCGCCAACTTCTCCACCTTGTAACTTAGATTGATTGGTACGATGTTAGCAGTCTTCGTCAACCGATCAACTATCACCCATATCGCATCGAACCTCTTCCGTGTTAGCGATAATGCCATCACAAAGTCCATAGATACATTGTCCCACTTCCACTCTGGGACATCTAACGATTGCAACTTCCCAGCAGGCTATTGGTGTTCCACCTTCGCCTTTTGACATGTCAAACACGTCGATACATATTCAGATACTTGCTTCTTCATCCCAGACCACCAGAAATGAAGTTTCAAGTCCTCCTGATACATCTTCGTCATTTCCGGATGAATACTCAATCGACTGTTATGTCCTTCATCCAAGATCAACTTCCTCATCTCCGCGTCGTTGGGTACGAAGACTCGTCCCTTGCAACGCCGTATGTCATCATTTCTTATAGCAAACTCTGGCGCATTCCCTTGTGTCACAAGCTTGCGCCTCTCTATCAACTCCTCGTAAGTCTCTTGTTTCGATTTAATCGCATCCAAGAGCCCACTAGACACCGTCACCATTCCGAAACTCGACCTTCCTGGTGCTAGCTTAACGTCCAAGCTTAGATATCGAAATGCTTCCAAATATTCCAACTCCTTGAACATCAACGAGGATACATGAATAACCTTTCGATTGAGAGCGTCGGCTACAACATTAGCTTTCCCCATATGATATTGCAAGGTGAACTCATAATCCTTCAAGAACTCGATCCACCTTCTCTGCCTCATGTTCAGATCCTTCTGATCAAACAAGTACTTCAAACTCTTGTGATCACTGTAGATCGTGAACGTACTGCCATAAAGATAATGTCTCCAAATCTTGAGAGCATACACTATAGCAGCCAACTCCAAATCATGAGTAGGGTAATTCTTCTCATGGATCTTCAACTGTCGCGAAGCATAGGCTATCACCCTTTTCTCCTGCATCATCATGCAACCCAACCCATTATGCGAAGCATCCCAATACACATCATAGGGTTCTCCTTCCATTAGTAAAGCTAGTATCGGTGCGGTAATCAACCGCTTTTTCAACTCCTGAAAACTAGCCTCTCACTTCTCTGTCCACGCAAACGGTTGATTCTTCTTCTTTGTCAACTGCATCAACAGAGAATTCAACTTTGCATAATCCCTTACGAAACGTCTGTAGTATCCAACAAGTCCAACAAAACTTCTAATGTCGCTTGTCGTCTTCGGTTGTTCCCACGCCAAAATTGACTCAATTTTGCTAGGGTCTACTGCCACACCCTTACTTGATATGACATGACCAAGGAACTTAACCTCTTCCATCCATAACTCACACTTCGATTCATTGGCATAAAGTTCCTTCTCCTGCAGAACTTCCAACACTTGTCGTAGGTGCTCTTCATGTTCTTCCTTACTCTTGGAGTAAATCAGAATGTCGTCAATGAACATAACCACGAACTTGTCCAAGAATGGCCTGAACACTCGGTTCATGTAATCCATAAATATCGCACGTGCATTGGTAACTCCAAACGGCATCACGAGATACTCATAATGCCCATAACTTTGAATGCGGTCTTCTGAATATCAGCCTCCTAAGCACGGATCTGGTGATATCCTGGCTTTAGATCTATCTTCGCGAAAACAACAACTCCCCGAAGTTGATCCGTCAATTCGTCTATCCGTGGAATCAGATAACGATTCTTCATCGTCACCTTGTTAAGTTGTCGGTATTCCACACACAGTCTGGATCTTTCGTCCTTCTTCTTCACCAACAACACCGGCGCACCCCAAGGCGATACACTTGGTCGGATAAATCCCTTCGAAGAGAGATCCTCCAACTGCTTTTCTAACTCCGCCATCTCCGCTGGTGCAATCTGATAGGGTGTCATTGATATCGGTCCCGTGTTGGGCATCACATCAATGGTAAACTCTATCTCCCTCACCGGTGGTAATCCAAGCACGTCCTCCGAGAACACATCCACATAATCTTGTACTGTCGAGATGTTTTGTACGTCGCCATCGTTCTTTGCTTCAGCTACAATAAAGTTCACGTATGCTAGTGAACCCTTCCTCAAGGTGTACGAATTCAAGTAATCCGCAACGCCTGAGTCTGGAAACACCACGACCTTGTTAGCACAATCCAGGAGAACATGATATTGCGCCAACCAATCTATTCCCAAAATAACGTCTAGCTGTTCAAGCCCTAAACAGACGAGGTTCGCAAGAAACTTCCGATCCTCGTAGATCAACGGGCACTGTAAGCAGGCTGTACGCGTAACTAAACGATCAGCAGTAGGGGTCGATACCACCATGTCGAAGGGTAACTCTACAGTTAGCAGCCCTAGTCTGTTCGCACACTCCTTAGATATAAACGAATGTGTAGCACCTGAATCAAATAACACAAACAAAGGAGTTCCAGCAAATAGAACCACAACCGAATGTCAGTGCCCCAAATAATAATAAATAACTTAATGTATAAACATGAAGGTGCGAAAAACACTAGAAAGGGGGGGTTTGAATAGAGTTTTTTAATAAAGGGTATACTTTTAGAACTTTTTCAAAACTCAAGGATAAGAACTAAGTGCTGAAGGATAAGAAGTTAAGCACGCGAGTATTTTATCCTGGTTCACTTGAGATAAAAGCTCAAGCTAATCCAGTCCACCTGTGAAGGTGATTTCTTCCTTCTTCTGATGAAGGCAATTCACTAAAATCAATGAGTGTTACAACTGCACTTTGCTACCTGCTAAGTGACTAACAATACACTGATTTTCTCACTAGTATCCTCTTAAAAAGATGATCTACCGATCCTCTTAAGACTAGCTAAACACTGAATCAACCTTGATTCAGTCCTCTCAAGATCCGACCAACCTTGGTCTCTTAAGGAACTTTACAATGTAATGTAAAAGGTTTCGGGTTTAGAATAAGTGCTTCTAAAAAGCTAATGGTAAACTTAGATGTTTAAGAACAGTGAAGAAATAATGCTAAGAGATTGGTTTGTAAATGTTGAATGATTTCAGCAAAGTTTCTTGGCCTCTTTCTTCTTTCTTCAGCCTTTATATACTCCAAGACTTATGATGTAGCCGTTGCTAGGGTTTTATCCGTTGGATTGGCAATCTTGTAATATCAGACTGCTAGGCTGAACAAGGTAGGTGGCGGACAGACTGAGACTTGTACGATGTTGTACTATGATAGCGACCTGTCCTTTCACCAGTTGACTTGTGATCTGTAGTGCTTCAGACTGAGACAACCCAAGTTTTGTTATTTTGCTTGTTTGTTTGTTGCATTTTGCAGGGATTGAGAGCCTAAATTCTAGAGTAGGAGGTGACTCTAAGGCCTCCGTGGTAATTGGTAAAGAAGGTCAACTCTTTCCCTTAGTTTAGCTCATGCATCTTTGCATATCTTCCTTTTGTAGCTTTTATTTTTTTCTTTTAATCTTGCATTGTTATTTAAGTTTATGTTTTGGGTCTTTCACTTCCCTATACTCACATGCTTTAGCTATAGTTTTGCTTCCTTACTTGTGCTGTTTTGGAAATGTTTTCGTGAATACTTGTGTTTTGTTTTTGGGGATGAGTGATTACATGTTGGGGAAGGAAGGAGGAGACTTCGGTCTTCCGAGTGTTTCTCGAGAAAGGAGTCGAGGTGAGTCCATTAAGGGTCTATCTTTGACCCTTCACCATAAAATGTCCCTGGAGGATCCTGACTCACCTGCAATTCTTGGTTCTGCGTTGATTTCGCTCATAGCATGCTTAGTGATTCTTGCTTTATTCTTGAGACTTGTAGGATTTCTTGAGATTCTGAATTCATTGTTTGAACATTGTCTTTAGTTGTCCCATTTGAGCCTTATTGGAGAATTTGTTTTAGCCAAGTTTTTGGGACGGATGTTTGGTTGGAATATTGGGGAGTGATGGTCCTTGTTGTGTTGTTTGGAGCTGGAAAAATGAGAAATAGACTCTTGCCCCAAAAAGAAAAAAAATCAGTAAAAAAGAAGGAAAGAAAAAGGACTCCTAACCAAAAGTTGGAGTTGGAAAAAAGGAAAAAAAAAAGTTTGAAAAGGTGGGTGCAAGAGACTTGTAAAAAAAGTGTGTTGTAAGCTCCGGGGTTATTAGAAGAGGACCACACTCAATGTGCTTGAAAGCCTAGTTTTCCCTTAGGGACCAACCACCATCATGCTTTACCTAGCCAATGTTTCAACCCTTTTGGAAGTCTCTTTGAATATTTGCATGTTTGATCTTTGTTGCTATTGAGTGAATGACATTCAGGACCTATGAACTTGTTTGTGTGCTCAGTGCACTAAATGAACATCTTGTCCTAGGATTTTTAGTTCTATATGCTTCTCATGAATGGACTCTACACTCTTCTCTTTTCAAAAGATGCATGAAGTAGGTTGTCGGGTCTTTCTCTTGGAACTAGCTGTGATTACTTTGTCCCCCTGTTTTTGTGAAGTATTCCTTGTTGAGAGCACTTGTTTGGGAGCATTTCTTGCGCTTGAGGGCAAGCGAGTGTTATTTACGCTCGAGGGCGAGCTGTCGTTGAGTAAAGTGGTGTGATGACCCTATTTTAGTAGTGTTTTTATGGTCATTTCTTTGATAGTTTTGAGTCTTTTTGTTGAGTCTCATGTAGTGTTTCATGCATTCTCATGCATTTTTATTCTTTTCTTTAGTCTTTAATTTGTTTTGGTAATTTAGTAGTTTTATAGGTAGTTTTCTTGCATTTTAAGTAAAGTTTAGGACTTGCATGGTTTTGTTGTGTTTTATGAAGGATCTCTTGTGCTAATAAGCTCTTTGAGCTTCTAGAATTTTCCTTGGCTTGTTGGTTAAGTTTCAGATCAGGAACTGAAGAAGGAAGAAGGCCAATAAGCTTGGAATTGATGGGAAACTTAAAGAGGATTGAAAAGAGGAGTTTCAGAAGCCAAAAAGCCCTTTTCAGGCGAGCTTAAGCGCCTAGGCGCTGGGGGATGGGCGCCTAGGCGCCAATTGGGTCCAGAGAGCATGTTTTTACATGCAATTGGCGCTCAGGCGCTCTGAATTGGCGCTTGAGCGCCCAGACTCGACCTGTTTGCCTATAAATAGGCTTTTTGTCATTTCTTT
The DNA here is from genome assembly GCF_012489685.1 of Lotus japonicus. Lineage (NCBI taxonomy): Eukaryota > Viridiplantae > Streptophyta > Magnoliopsida > Fabales > Fabaceae > Lotus > Lotus japonicus. The sequence continues at coordinate 36,960,939 of NC_080042.1, forward strand.
TGTACCTTTTGTCATTTTTATCATTTTTTTCATAAGTTAGAAGAGAGAGCTTGAGTTCTGAAGCTTTGGGAGCTTTTCCTAGGCCTTATGATCCAGGTTTTATCTTTACATTCTAGCATGGATTCCATAGCCATGTTTGGCTAAAACCCCTTTTGTTTTGGGTTCTTTGGGAGACTTTGGATGTTTTAGCTTTCAATCCATTTCTATTCATGATGTTCTGAGTAAACCCTTGAATCTCACTTCTATGCTTTATCTTTCGAGCTTGTATGCATGCTAGCTTCTCACTTTTCTATAATCATAACGATAGTTTGTTATAGAATTGGGACTTGTTGTGAGATTACTCCTTCTATACTTGTTGCTAGGAATAGAGGAAGGGTTTGAAGGTATGAAAAACGGTAGAAAGGGGGGGTTTGAATAACGTTTTCAATATAAAACTTCCACCTTAAAGATTTAGACAAATCTTTCGAGAACTTAAGTGCTAAAGAAAAGAGATAGAAAAGCACACAAGGATTTTATCCTGGTTCACTTGATAAATCACTCAAGCTACTCCAGTCCACCCGTTAAGGTGATTTCTTCCTTCTTAGAATGAAGGCAATCCACTAATCAGGTAAGAGTTACAACTGCACTTGAAACCTACAAGTGACTAACAATTACACTGACTTAGCTCACACTAAGATTCACTCTCTTAGTCTTCTCTAGGATCCGATCAACCTTGATCTCCTAAAGGAACTAAACAAACTGTTTATCAAAGAATTGTTTACAAGAGATTTGCTTCTAAAAAGCTAATAGTAAACTCAATGAATTTCAGATGAAAGAAAACTTAGAAGATTTTAAATATGTCTTGCGCGTATGTATTGCTTCTAGCCATTTCTTTCTGTCTTCAGCCTCTTTATATACTCCAAGGATTAGGGTTGAGCGATGCATGGGAAATGCTACCGTTGGAGGGCAGTTCTGGAAAATCCAGCTTCTGCTGTGGCTGAGAACGTTAGGTAGGTCGTCAGGAAGGTACAGTAGCTTTTGTACTTGGATAGCGACGCGACCTTTAAACCTAGGAGACTTCTGATCAGGGGAATGCTTCATATTGGAACTTGTGAAGCCGGTTGATCAGAGTCAGAGGGAAAGCACAGATCCTCTGACCATTGTATCTTCTGATTCTGAACTCAGAGGGAAGAACATGGCCTTCAGAGTTTCTTGCTTCTTGACTTCAGAGTTTCCACTATTCAGCTTCTGGATCTTCAGAGTCTTCTACACCATCAGAACATCTGAGCCTTCAGTGTTTCTTGGTTATCAGACTTTCTGGATCTTCAGAACTTGTAGTGACTGAGTCCACATCAGAGTTTGTATAACTTCAGAACTTCTGAAGCTTTTCCACTGTTCATACTGAACATGGTGAATGCGAAAGCGTTGCTTGGGTCACTCTTTATACACAGTGCTTCTGATTTGTGTGAGATTGAGTTGAGGTCAGAGCCTGTAAATAGCACACTCAGAAAAACACGTTAGAGTACCACAATTGTTCATATCAAAAGGTTAACTTGTAATCATCAAAACATAGAGTTGTACTACTAGATCAAAACTTGATCTTACAATCTCCCCCTTTTTGATGATGACAAAACTAAGATTTTTGATGAACAATTCTTAAACATTAAACTGAATTCACTCAGAGTTTAGAGATATAGAATAATACTTATCCTGATGTGAATAGTTTATCTTGCTCATTCTGAATTCAAGTCACTGCTTGATTCTGAGCTTAGCTCCCCCTGAATCTAATACTTGATGAAAACGTTAGTAAAGTCTAGATTCTGAGCTAAATAATATAAGAGTTCAGAGTGAAAAACTTATGACATAGATGAAAATCGAGTAATCAGAGCGCATAAGTAATCAGAGTCATGGACAAGGTATCAGAGTCTTGGGTATCAGAGTCAACTTATAATCACTTCAGAAGAAGTGAAATGTATTCCTTGTATTTGCCCAGTGACACATCTATGGTCATGAAGGTGGAACTCTTAAAATCTCCAAAAGAAAAATAAATCACACTAACACATCTTACACATCAAAAACTGGGTTTACTCCCCCTTTTTGTCATAAGCAAAAAGCTTGGGGTGTGAAAAACTTAGCTTGAAGTACAAGGTACTCCCCCTTAGAGAAGGTCTAAGTTTAAAGGAAATGAAAACGATGCAAGAATCAGAGTTAGGCGAAATAAAGAGAAGAGTTAATGCAAGAGAAGAACGTTTACCACCGGTCAAGGGAGTAAAGAGAAGGGTCAGTTACCAAGAACTTAACCTCGAGAAACCGTAGGAGCATTAACTTTCAGAGAGAAAGTGAAGCCTATATAAAGCGTTGGAGAGAAAGGTAAGCTTCACACCTCGAACAATTTTCAGTAAAAAAAAATGGCATCATACATCGTAGCACTAGAAGAGCTGAGGAAGAAGGCCTTTGAAGAGGACTTGTTCCTTAACATCAGGCATCCAGAGGGTGCAACTACCATCGCGGAGCTGACACGGACACTGCTGGAAGAGGACCTGCGTCCAGAGTTGGAGAGAGACCTGAAGGAATTTCTTGCCTTCGTGGAGGAGGTGCAAGAACTCAGCCGGCTTGAACTCAAGCTGCTGGAAGAAAAAGAAATCTTGGAAGAGAAGCTCAAGACTTCAGAAGAGATTCTGGAGAGGGATGAGCTAAAGGACAGGCTCAGCAACATCTAGCATGTATTGGAGCGTCTGGAGAAGGATAGGTCAGAGCAGCGCCAGGAGTGCAGAAGAATGAGGAGGGATCCTTCATTCTAGATTTTATGATGTAAAGAAATATGATGTAGACATAGAAATATGATGAATAAAATAAAAAAAAATTTGCAAACATATGAGACACAATTATATATAGATATGCAAATAGAATCACAAACGAATAAAGAGAATAAATAAATAAAAGGAAACAGAGTTTAATTAAAACAACGTTAAAGAAAAAGAAAAAGACGAAGAGATCCTAAAAACTAAGGTTTGTCAGATCGTCGCAGAAGTTCCAGCATCATGTGCTTCATCTCAATCAGCATGGATTCATGAATGTCAAGACGTTGTTCCATGATGTCGAGTCTGGATGAGCTTGACTGAGTAGAACTGGAAGGAACATTCTGAGCAGCTTGAGGATCTGGAATGGAAGCAGAAGCATCAGGAGTAAACACAACTGGTGCAAGTGCTTGGCATCTAAGAGCTTCAGCCTCAGCTTCAAGTCGCTCTGCCTCAAGTCTGGCTTGTTCAGCTTGAGCTGCTGCGAGACGTGCAGCTTCTTCTGCTTGAGCCTTCTTTCTCTTGGCTTCTTCAATAGCTTCAAGAAGCTTATTTCTCTATTCTTGTTCATGAAGAGCCACCCTTCGAGCAAACCTCTGCTTTGCAGCCTCAATGCTCTGACTTCCCTCTGCATGCAGGAGCTGCATCATAATTGGAACTTGAGCCACTAGCCAAGTGCCCAGATTGTTCCACTCATCAGCCACACAGTCAGCATTCTCACTGAGGTCAGTCTGACCGTGCACATTGCGGAGCCTCAAAGAGGCTTCATGATAGAAAATATTGATGCACTCAGAGAGAGATGTGGGTTGGAGGTGAGTATAAGGAATTATGGAGAGGTTGGGTTCAGGAGAGGCTGGGTGATTGCTGCTATGGGCTTCAGAGGTACCTTGTGGAGAACCAATGTTAATCATTTGAGCATTTGGTTCAGAGGTTCCAAGGTGAGGGTCTGAAGTTTCAACCAGAGGAAGGGGTGATCTAACCGAGGATTGGTTAGACACTGAATGTTCGGGTTCAGGTTCTGGTTGAATAGGCTCTTGTTGGTCAGGGGCAGGGTGAGCTTGTTGAGCCAAAGGGTCTGCCTCTTGTAAAGGATTAGCCAAGATAGGTTCATCTGGGTCTACTAGACGTTCAGGTCTAGGGCCAGGATATCTCCTAGGGCTTGGACAAGTGAGGTAGTATTCCTCTAAGGTAGACACCTTTTCTTTTCTAACCTCCATGAATTTTCTAATAGATTCAGAGTTATTGGAGGGAGAAGAATCAGCAACATTGGTGGGGAAGGATACAGGTGTATAGGCTGTTGAAGAGTCTGTATCCGTGGTTCTGGCAGCAGGACGTGCTGATGCTCTGGGAACAGAGTGATCAGACGTTCTGGGTTGTGGTTCTGTTTGGTTGGGCTCTGGTTGTTCATGGATGATGGGTTCAGAAGATAATGGGTCGTACGGAATGGTAATGAGAGAGGTTGGATCTTCTGACCTAGAGGGTTGGTTCTGAAGCAAATTCCAGAGAGGTGCTTCAGTAGGAGAAGGTTGAAAGAAGGAAGATCTTGGGGAATGTGGTGGAGAGGTGGTTTGTGCAGTTGGTTGGGATTCAGGAATAGGAGTGAGGGGATTTGAGGAGTGTTGGAGCAAGGCAGAAATAGGGAGTGCATCAAATAAATTCAAATCATCATCAGAAGCAAGTGCAGGCTTACTTGAATGTGCTGATGATCGAGTCACTCTGGCAGGAGGTTCAGTCCTTCTGACCACCTCAGCAGCTGGTTCCACCCGAGTAGGCTTCACCACGATTCTGACCGTCTTCTTCTTCTTCTTGGGAGGACCATCCTCATGATCACTATCATCACCTTCATCAGGCTTTCTCTTCGTCTTCTTGACCAGAGGGACATCGGATTCCTCAGAAGATTCGTCCAGTAGCATCTTCCTCTGAGCTTTCTTCTTGGGAGGAGAAGGAAACTCTGGAGCTGGCGGTAGTCTGCTGACGAAATCATCAAGATCAATTTCGAATCCTTGAGCCCTGAGGTCTTCAACATAGCATCTGATGGCGTCAGGATTGTCCGCCTGTGTCCACAGAGGGTAGTCATTCAGAGGCATCCTTCTTCCTCTGATCTCAGAAGATGTGTCTTCATGAGCAGGAGCAATCTTCTTCTGGACCAAACCCATCTTCTTCAGGGAGTTTGCAGTGAAGACATCACTGACAATTGTGCTCAGATCCTCTACACATCCAGCATTGACCAAATCTTGCACCAGGTTGCTTTCAATGAGAAAGTCTGAGAGCAGCCTCCCAAAAGGGATATATTTGATTGCAGACTTGATGGAGGCAGTGGTGCGAGACTTCCGGATGCATTCCTTCAAGTAGGAGAACAGGAAGTAGGGAAGGCAGATCTTCTTCTGGTCTTGGATGAAGAACAACATCACCTTCTGGTTGAAGTTGATGTAGTCTGGAGAACTGCCCTTCGGTCTCGGGTTTATGCAGTGGAGCAGGATCTTGTGCCAGATCCTGAGTTTGGGGTGAAGGTCCATCACCTTGTAACTCGTCTTGCCCGGTTTGAAGGTGGTGTACAGGGCCTGGTTGATTGTATCCTTGGTGCTGGGTTTCAGCTTCGATTCCGTGAGTTGGAACCGATACCCATAAGCAGTATCTGCACCCAGCAAGTTCACGAAGGACTTCTCCGTGATGATGATCTTTCTGCCAAGAATATGAGATACCACCTGAGTATCATCGCAGTCGGCGTGCTTCCAGAATTCCTTGACCAATCTATCATACACCGGTCCTCGAAGTCTGTTGAAGTAATTTCCCCAACCTTGAGCTTGGACTTCAGGACGAAGATCATACCCATTTGTAGCCAGGTTGTCGAGGTTGAATCTCCATTCTGCCAGGACTTGGAGTTCCTCAGGAGGATATACACAGTGAACGGCACAGCCCCGTTCTGCAACTGGAACACTCTGTTCTTGAGCTTGAACTTGTTCTTGTGTCGGATTCTCAGGGCCCCTTTGACCCGTTGCCAGACCAACTACCATGTGAGGGAACTGAGGTGCATCTGCAGTAGATCTTCTGGTTTGTCTCACCATTTTTGAAGTGGTTGAAGGTTTGAGGTAGAAGATGAAGGTTGAAAGATGAAGAGAGATCGAGAGAGAAATCGAGAGTAAGCGGTTTTGAAAAGCAGAGAGAGTGCGAGAGTAAAAACCGGAAGTGAAAGAGAACGTGTGTGTATAGTGGGTTTTATCAAATAACCGTTGTTGATTCAAAAAGCACTTTAAGATCAACGGTTGAAAATTAAAGATAGATAGTAACAGTAAAATACACAAATCACACACAGGAGAGAAGCACATCTACACGCAATCATAACAGACTGTCACACGGGCACAAGGAACTATGCATCAGAAATACTGACACACGTGTTGTTGTCTCAGCTTCAGAGTCAGTACCAGTGGGTACACACACTCTGATTGAGTTACCTTCTGGACTAGACATCTTCTGATCAAGAAGTATCATAGTCAGAGGTTCTGATCCATCCTCACTCTGGACAAAAGTCCATGTTCAGATTTTTCAGAATAAAATTAAATCTATCCTCTGCTAAGGGCTTTGTAAAGATATCTGCCCATTGATGGTCAGTATCAACAAACTTCAGAAGAAGTACGCCCTTCTGTACATAATCTCTAATAAGGTGATACTTTACCTCAATGTGCTTTGCCCTTGAATGCAAGATAGGATTCTTACTCAATGAGATTGCAGCAGTGTTATCACAATAGATTGGGATATTGCTCTCAAGGATCTGATAATCCTCCAGCTGATGTTTCATCCAGAGCATCTGAGTGCTGCATATTGCTGCTGAGATATATTCTGCCTCTGCAGTTGATAGTGCAATGGTTGATTGCCTCTTGCTTGCCCATGAGACTAGATTGCTTCCCAGAAATTGACAATTTCCAGAAGTACTTTTTCTCTCTGTTCTATCTCCAGCATAATCAGCATCACAACAACCTGAAAGCTTATACTCTTATGTTTTCTTATACATCAAGCCAAGGTTAGTGGTGCCTTTCAGATACCTTAGGATCCTCTTAACAGCAGTTAAGTGGGTTTCCCTTGGATCTGATTGGAAACGAGCACATAAGTGAACACTAAATAATATGTCTGGCCTAGATGCAGTTAAGTATAGAAGTGAACCTATCATGCCACGATAGAGCTTCTGACATACTTTACCACTTTTATCTTCTTTCTCCAGAATGCATGTAGGATGCATTGGAGTCTTGGCCACTGTAGATTCCAGCATATTGAACTTCTTCAGAAGTTCTTTAGTGTACTTGCTCTGATGGATATATGTTCCTTCTGGTGTTTGATCAACTTGTATTCCCAGAAAGTACTTTAATTCTCCCATCATACTCATCTCAAATTCAGCCTGCATCATCTCAGAAAATTCTTTGCATAGAGATTGATTAGCAGAACCAAATATAATATCATCAACATAAATTTGCACAATTAAGATATCATCTTTATAAGTCTTGCAAAAAAGAGTTGTATCTACTTTACCCCTTACAAACTCATTCTCCAGAAGGAATGAGCTAAGTCTCTCATACCATGCTATGGGAGCTTGCTTCAGACCGTAGAGTGATTTCTTCAATTTGAACACATGGTCTGGTTTCTTCTAATCTTCGAAACCTGGGGGTTGATGAACATAGACTTCCTCTGAGATATAACCATTTAGGAAGGCGCTCTTTACGTCCATCTGATGTAGAACTATGTTGTGATTTACTGAGAAAGAGATCAACAGTCTGATTGCCTCCAGTCTTGCTACTGGAGCAAATGTTTCAGTGTAGTCTATTCCTTCCTGCTGGCTGTAGCCTTGAGCAACTAGCCTTGCCTTGTTTCTGACTACATCTCCTTTCTCATTCAGCTTGTTTCTGAATACCCACTTCGTTCCAATAACATGGACATTCTCAGGCTTCTTCACTAAGCTCCAAACATCGTTCTTGGAAAATTGATTCAGTTCTTCTTACATGGCCAGAATCCAATCCTTGTCCTGAAGAGCTTCATCTATGGACTTGGGTTCAATTAAGGACACCAATCCTTTCAGACTGAGCAAGGTCTCTTCAGAGGGTCTGAAGGCAGATCTGGTTCTGACTGGTTCGTCTTTGTTGCCCAGAATCAATTCCTTAGGGTGAGCTGCAGTGATTCTGCTCTTCTTCAGAGTTTGTGAGTTAGAGGGACCAGCTTCTTCCTCTGGTTCATCTTCCTCTGGCTCATCTTCCTCTGGAGCTTTGCCTTTGTCAGAAACATTAATGCTTAAATCTGCAAACTTTTCAACTAGCTTTGACTGGTCAGAGTCAAGCTTATCATCAAATCTAACATGAATAGATTCTTCAATAGTCTTAGCATCAGTATTATAAAATCTAAAACCTTTAGATCTCTCAGAGTAACCGAGTAATAGACACTTAGAAGACTTAGCATCAAATTTATGCAATCTATCCTTAGTATTGAGAACATAACAAACACAGCCAAAAGGATGAAAATAAGAAATGTTGGGTTTTATGTTCTTCCACAATTCATAAGGAGTCTTATTCAGAATTGGTCTCACAGAGATTCTGTTCTGAATGTAACATGCTGTATTTACTGCCTCTGCCCAAAAGTGCTTAGCCATGCCAGTTTCTTGGAGCATGGTTCTAGCCATCTCCTGAAGAGTTCTGTTCTTCCTCTCAACAACACCATTTTGTTGAGGAGTTCTGGGACAAGAGAAATCATGTGTAATTCCATAGGAATCAAACAGACTCTCAAACTTATCATTCTCAAACTCTCCACCATGGTCACTTCTGACACGCACAATCCTACAAGCCTTCTCGTTTTGCACTTGAGCAATGAAGGTAGAGAACACAGCATGAGACTCATCCTTGCGGGTTAGAAACTTTACCCATGTCCAACGGCTATAGTCATCAACGATAACCATCCCATATCTCTTGCCACCTATAGACTCAGTTTTCACTGGTCCAAAAAGGTCGATATGCAGAAGTTCCAACGGCCTTGAGGTTGAGACAACATTCTTTGCCTTGAAAGGGACTTTTGTGAATTTGCCTTTCTGACATGCTTCACAAAGAGCGTCTGAAGCGAACTTCAGATTGGGTAAGCCCCTGACAAGGTTTAGCTTGCTCAGCTGAGAAATCTTTCTCATACTGGCATGCCCTAACCGTCTATGCCATACCCACTGCTCTTCATTAACAGACAGAAGGCACTTCACATTCTGAGCCTCCAACTCAGATAATCTGATCTTATAGATGTTGTTCTTCCTCTTGCTGTTAAACAGAACAGAGCCATCGATCTGACTTACAGCCCGGCAGGACTTTTGATTGAATATAACATCATAACCCTTGTCAGCTAATTGACTTATAGACAATAAGTTATGTGTTAAGCCGTCTACCAATAACACATTATCAATGCATGGACTACTATCTACACAAATAGTACCAGTACCAACAATTTTACCCTTTTCATTTCCTCCAAAGCCAACTTCGCCTCCAGGCTTAAGTTTCAGCTCTCAGAACATACGCCTTTCTCCCGTCATGTGACGCGAGCATCCACTGTCCAGATACCATGATTGGTGTTTCAGTGGAGCTATCAAGGATATCTGCAACATAGATAATCTTGTCCTTAGGTACCCACTTTCTGGGTCCTCTCTTGTTAGTTACCCCAGAAGTTCTGACAACTTTGGGTTTCTCAACATGATAATGTAAAGGAATTTTTGCATGATATTTAGACATAGAGAAAGATCCCTTTTTAAGAGGATGTTTAGCAACTTTAGCAGGTACAGGATCAGGCAATATGGTACCAGAGGGAACAAAGCATTCATACAAGGATTTAGCTTTAGACACAGAGGGCTCATTTCTAATTGGTTTAGAATAGCCAATGCCATGCATTCCATTTCTGCTTACGCCATAGATCATTGAAGCCATTAAGCTTCTATCCACGCTTTTAGCTAGGAATCTTTGAAAAGACTTTTCATACTTAGATTCATTTCTACAATCAGAGGCATCACATGCAACAATTTCTTCTAACTTACCAATTTGGTTCTTAAGCACAGAGTTAGAATTGATCAAGGCATGATTATCATTTTTCAAATCAGAAATAATTTTCTCATGTTCAGAAGGAGTCTTGGAAACAGCAGATAAGTTCTTTTTAAGCTTCTTATGCTTAGACAATAAGGAGTTATACTTATCCATAATATCAGACAATGCATGTTTCAGTTCAGAGGTAGAGAAAGAAGCGAATACCTCATTTTCATCGTCTGAGTTAGGATCTCCTTCTGATTCTGAGTCAGAGTCAACAGCTTCCTTTGACTCTGCTTCCTTGTCTTTGACAATCGCCATGAGTCCTTGGACTTCACCATCAGAGTCAACATCCTCTGACTCTGATTCATCAAATGTCACCATCAGACTCTTCTTCGTCTTGAAGTGCTTCTTTGGCTTCTTGTCTTTCTTCAACTTTGGACAATCACTTTTGTAGTGCCCAGATTCTTTGCACTCAAAACATGTGACTTCCTTGATTGAAGACTTCTTCTGGCCTGAGGACTCATACTTTCCTTTTGCCTTTCCAGAGCCTTTGAACTTGCTCTGCCTGTGCTTCCAGATGCGGTTGAGTCTCTTGGAGATCAGAGTCAGCTCATCTTCATCAGAATCTTCTGATGCTTCTTCAGATTCCTCTTCTTCAGCTTGAAGAGCTTTTGACTTCTCAACCTTAGCCTTTTCAGATTTGGATTTCAAGGCTATGGACTTTTTCCTCAGATCTTGCATCTCTGAGCGCTTCAGCTCATGGCATTTCAAAATGCTGATGAGTTCTTCTAAACTCATATTCTCAACGTCTCTCGTGAGCTCTATTGAAGTCACCAAAGGCATCCAACTTTCAGGAAGACACCTGATGACCCTTATGACATGATCTTTTGTTGTGTAGCTCTTGTTGAGAGGTCGTATGCCAGCTACAAGCAACTGAAATCTGGAGAACATTTCTTCAATGGACTCATTTGGCTCCATGATGAAGGATTCATACTTTTGGATCAAAGACAATGCCTTTGATTCTTTGACTTTCTTGTTTCCTTCATGAGACATCTTCAGAGATTCGAAAATGCCTTTTGCAAACTCACGATCTGTAATCTTCTGGTACTCTTCATAGGAAATAGCACTTAGAAGAATTGCTCTTGCTTTGTGATGTTGTGAGTACAGCTTCTTTTGATCTGCAGTCATCTCTGACCTTGGGATCTTCTTGCCATCTGCATCAACTCCTTAGATATAAACGAATGTGTAGCACCTGAATCAAATAACACAAACAAAGGAGTTCCAGCAAATAGAACCACAACCGAATGTCAGTGCCCCAAATAATAATAAATAACTTAATGTATAAACATGAAGGTGCGAAAAACACTAGAAAGGGGGGGTTTGAATAGAGTTTTTTAATAAAGGGTATACTTTTAGAACTTTTTCAAAACTCAAGGATAAGAACTAAGTGCTGAAGGATAAGAAGTTAAGCACGCGAGTATTTTATCCTGGTTCACTTGAGATAAAAGCTCAAGCTAATCCAGTCCACCTGTGAAGGTGATTTCTTCCTTCTTCTGATGAAGGCAATTCACTAAAATCAATGAGTGTTACAACTGCACTTTGCTACCTGCTAAGTGACTAACAATACACTGATTTTCTCACTAGTATCCTCTTAAAAAGATGATCTACCGATCCTCTTAAGACTAGCTAAACACTGAATCAACCTTGATTCAGTCCTCTCAAGATCCGACCAACCTTGGTCTCTTAAGGAACTTTACAATGTAATGTAAAAGGTTTCGGGTTTAGAATAAGTGCTTCTTAAAAGCTAATGGTAAACTTAGATGTTTAAGAACAGTGAAGAAATAATGCTAAGAGATTGGTTTGTAAATGTTGAATGATTTCAGCAAAGTTTCTTGGCCTCTTTCTTCTTTCTTCAGCCTTTATATACTCCAAGACTTATGATGTAGCCGTTGCTAGGGTTTTATCCGTTGGAGTGGCAATCTTGTAATATCAGACTGCTAGGCTGAACAAGGTAGGTGGCGGACAGACTGAGACTTGTACGATGTTGTACTATGATAGCGACCTGTCCTTTCACCAGTTGACTTGTGATCTGTAGTGCTTCAGACTGAGACAACCCAAGTTTTGTTATTTTGCTTGTTTGTTTGTTGCATTTTGCAGGGATTGAGAGCCTAAATTCTAGAGTAGGAGGTGACTCTAAGGCCTCCGTGGTAATTGGTAAAGAAGGTCAACTCTTTCCCTTAGTTTAGCTCATGCATCTTTGCATATCTTCCTTTTGTAGCTTTTATTTTTTTCTTTTAATCTTGCATTGTTATTTAAGTTTATGTTTTGGGTCTTTCACTTCCCTATACTCACATGCTTTAGCTATAGTTTTGCTTCCTTACTTGTGCTGTTTTGGAAATGTTTTCGTGAATACTTGTGTTTTGTTTTTGGGGATGAGTGATTACATGTTGGGGAAGGAAGGAGGAGACTTCGGTCTTCCGAGTGTTTCTCGAGAAAGGAGTCGAGGTGAGTCCATTAAGGGTCTATCTTTGACCCTTCACCATAAAATGTCCCTGGAGGATCCTGACTCACCTGCAATTCTTGGTTCTGCGTTGATTTCGCTCATAGCATGCTTAGTGATTCTTGCTTTATTCTTGAGACTTGTAGGATTTCTTGAGATTCTGAATTCATTGTTTGAACATTGTCTTTAGTTGTCCCATTTGAGCCTTATTGGAGAATTTGTTTTAGCCAAGTTTTTGGGACGGATGTTTGGTTGGAATATTGGGGAGTGATGGTCCTTGTTGTGTTGTTTGGAGCTGGAAAAATGAGAAATAGACTCTTGCCCCAAAAAGAAAAAAAATCAGTAAAAAAGAAGGAAAGAAAAAGGACTCCTAACCAAAAGTTGGAGTTGGAAAAAAGGAAAAAAAAAAGTTTGAAAAGGTGGGTGCAAGAGACTTGTAAAAAAAGTGTGTTGTAAGCTCCGGGGTTATTAGAAGAGGACCACACTCAATGTGCTTGAAAGCCTAGTTTTCCCTTAGGGACCAACCACCATCATGCTTTACCTAGCCAATGTTTCAACCCTTTTGGAAGTCTCTTTGAATATTTGCATGTTTGATCTTTGTTGCTATTGAGTGAATGACATTCAGGACCTATGAACTTGTTTGTGTGCTCAGTGCACTAAATGAACATCTTGTCCTAGGATTTTTAGTTCTATATGCTTCTCATGAATGGACTCTACACTCTTCTCTTTTCAAAAGATGCATGAAGTAGGTTGTCGGGTCTTTCTCTTGGAACTAGCTGTGATTACTTTGTCCCCCTGTTTTTGTGAAGTATTCCTTGTTGAGAGCACTTGTTTGGGAGCATTTCTTGCGCTTGAGGGCAAGCGAGTGTTATTTACGCTCGAGGGCGAGCTGTCGTTGAGTAAAGTGGTGTGATGACCCTATTTTAGTAGTGTTTTTATGGTCATTTTCTTTGATAGTTTTGAGTCTTTTTGTTGAGTCTCATGTAGTGTTTCATGCATTCTCATGCATTTTTTATTCTTTTCTTTAGTCTTTAATTTGTTTTGGTAATTTAGTAGTTTATAG